>NC_136589.1:45329594-45474594 GCF_910589615.1 Taurulus bubalis | reverse complement strand
ATGGCAATGCAATTTTTCTCACTGAGTCAAACAGGCTCAAAACCACATCGGTCTGATAAGTAAGGTAGTTGTGTAGTCGTAAAATACCCTGACTGAGGCATGTGATGCTATCAAACTGAAAATGCACAGAATATAAATCTGTTTTATGGTTCAGCAGGCTCCCTTTTGGTTTGTCTGGAGTTTTAGTTTTTACCTTTAACAAATATGGACATGAACCTGCTGTAGGCACCTTATTTTTGGCTTGTTTGTGATAATATCATGAGTCGGCCCATTTTTTGTTAATCTGGTGGATGCTGTTTAACCAGAATCCTCTGGCTGTTTGTGTTTATGGATATGAACCTGCAAAGCACCTTATTTCTGCTTGGACATGTTGTTGACGGCTTATTTACTATTATTGTGATGGATACTGTTTCAATATGTTCAGTTTATATTATGCCTTTTGGGATATGGACCTGCTGTAACTACCTAATTTCTGCTTGGAATAGTTTTTGATAGTTTCCTGAACAGGCTCTGATACTGAATACTATTATACTATTTTCAAATTGTTTTCTACATTTGTGGATATGTCAGAAAAACAATGTCAATTTTTGTTTTGTTTATGTTTTTTATGTAACTTTTGTAATTCTGTATCAAAGCTTGATAGCCTTCCTGTGTTTTGGAATGGAATGACAGTCTGTAACTGATTATATAAAGTGGAAGAAAAGAGACCGTTTACCTGTGGAAATATACATTACTGTTTTTCATTTTTAGCCATTATTTGATCAATATTCTGTGCGGCCCTCACACCCCCCGTGTTTTTCTTATTCGGCCCACTTGCTACTGAAGTTGAATAGCCCTGATCTAGACTAATATTGCTCTTTTTACTCATTAAACAGCTTTAGTTTCTAGTTATTGATAAATATTCTATGCACACAACATTTGATGAGTTTATTATATTTGATGCACTGTTATAAACAGTGTTTAAATGATCTCCTTAACTAACTGCAAAGTTAAAATGCATATAGTAGCTCTAAGTCACTAATAATATCACTTCTGTAGCTTTTCCAAAGTCCCATACTTATCACAATGGTAACTCAAAGACATGACATAATGCTGAGCTTCTAAACTCCATGACATCACCGATTTCATTTTCTCTCGTTTCTGCCTTCAGAGACCGTGGTAACTGCTCAGTGACGGACTAGCGTGTCATAGGTGGCTGCAATAAGATGTGCAGGGAGGGTAAACGCGTGCTTCCCCTTTAAGAAGTGTGTAATCCCATGGGAGCTCCCTGTCCCTGGGCTACTTCCATGGACTCAAACCTGTCCAACCTGCTCTCTCTGTGTGTCAGGGAGTCGTAAAGAAGTGATGCTTTACACTTTGACAGACCCAGGGTCCCGCTGTAATTAAGATCAACAGCTTTCATCCTGTGTGCGTCTTTTTTATTTTGATTATCTGCTGCTGAGAGAATGAAGCCGAGCGTTGGCTGACAGATGAGGAAGTGTGCCATAACGCACACTGATATGGTTCTACATCTCCACCTCCCTGACATTTGTCATTGCTATGAGTAAATACAGGAGGGCATGTTTAGAGGAGAGCTAGTAGCAGCCGCTCTGCTTCCAAGGACGACAGGTAGCCAGTCAAGACTTAAACACACATCGGACACGGGATACTCGTTCATCTTTTCTGTTCTTTTCTTTTTGATTCAACTCTGCTTCAACGCGGTGGATTTGTGAATGAGTGGAAAGGAGCTGGAGGTACGGTTTGTTGCTCTGAGCCACAGGAAGCTGTCCGGCTCCTGTGTTTCCCTCCACACTGTTTGCTCAGTGCAATAACGTGAAAACGGGTTTTTATCATGGACAGCTGACTGAGAGCTCCCCTCAGCACTTAATGGACTGCTCATGTGTTTACAGAGTGACACCTTTGACCCATTGCACTGTACAGTTTTTTTTAAATCTAAATGATAGGTTTAATGAGTCTGAAACTTTTACAAACCGAATTCTTCGTAAATAGAGGCAGAGCAGATAACAGACGTCCCATTGATTTCCCCAGCTTTAGAATGAGGAAGGGTGGGGCAGTCCACACCCTTTCAATATGACGGGCTTATGAATTCTTTTCTCTCGTTTGCCATGTCGACTATCTTTCACAATATCTTTGTTTTTCTTCCTTCTCGCTCCCACTGTTAGCTGTGATGCAAATGGCCATGCCCTGGAGGCACACACTGTGTTCAGAGCTGGGACATTTAACCTTAGACACACAGTCATCGCAGACAGTGAGGACTCTTTTCGTTCCTCGGTGCTCTGCTCAAGACGTGGGAACATTTAGTTTAAGAATCGCGATGTCTTCGGACATGAACTTCTTTCATTTGCTATATTTGGGATCTACGCATTAATAAGCAGAGAACACCAAAGGAATTCAACAGTTTAGGCTGCAGGAAGTCAAAATGGTATGTAACTGATGTTTCGTGCTTTTTGTCCTAACATGTGCTCTTTACACTGTGACCACGGTCAGGTTTCAAAGGTGTGTTTCACGTCGACAGAGTGCGGTTTCTTTGTTTTCTTCTTCTCCTGTTTGGCTGCACGGAAATGTGGTTCATAACTGAGTAAACATTGTGAAGCCACTGCTGCGGTCTCACGCTTTAATAAGAAACAGTAGTACACTTCTCGTTGATTATTGGGCTCTTTTTGGCCCTAAGCCCGTGTGGTTGACCCTTGAGCTGAGCATGGAAGGAGATTCATGTGCGTCTAGTTAGTCATTAGACGTCCCGCTCCAGGGGATTGTTTTACCAGTGTGTTGTTATTTGCACCAGAGTGTCTGCGCTTAACCGGCTCAGCCTGCTCCAGTTTAGAGCTGTAAACATTGAAATAGGCTCTAGCTTTTAGAAGATGGATTATGTAAGTAAACCATTTCAAGATAAGTTGTGGTATTTTCTTCATACCACCTTTTTATTTTATTCTTGGGGAAAACAAAAACAACAACAACCAGAAAAGACGCTATTTTCGAGAATATAAATCTTTTATTTAAAAAATAAATCCACAATAATGTGTGTGTGTGTGTGTGTATATGTATGTATGTGTATATATATATATATATATATATATATATATATATATATATATATATATATATATATATATATATATATATATATATATATAATTACGTGTTTATGTGTAAAAACGTTTACAAAATTCCATTGGTTTGAATTTTCCTGATAATTATATAATATTTATTTCCAGCCGTCAAATTATTTCTGTGACCTCAATTCAATTAACATTTTCAAAGCGGAAATACTAAAAAAAATGTAATTAAATACATAGCATTCATCCAACAAACCCTTTTTCCCAGAATATCTTTAATATCGGGAAAACCCCTAACACATGACAAACTAACTTGCTACATGGTTTCGAACATTTTGTCGCTATTTGTTACAGTTATTCCAAAGATATCAAAGGCGTGGGTCGATTGTTCTTTTCAACAATATTTTTATAGATTTTTTTTTCAGCATTACATACATAACAAAAATAAACATGCATACATGGTGTACATATACAAGAGATAACTCCTTGGCCTTTGCATACTTTTAACCCTTTATTGTAATTTTACATTACTTCAAAGGTGTGTGTGTGTGTGTGTGTGTGTGTGTGTGTGTGTGTGTGTGTGTGTGTGTGTGTGTGTGTGTGTGTGTGTGTGTGTGTGTGTGTGTGTGGTAGTCCATACATACAGCTGCTCCACAATGCATGGTGAACTATGTTTGTTTTTCTAGCCTACCTTTCGGCTGGATATCTGAAGAGCATACCTTTTACATTTCATTTCCTGCTTTCTTTCTTTTTTTGTTTTGTTGCAAAGCCAGAGAGAAAGGTCTGTGCCAGCTGCTCTCGCCACCTCAATGTTTATCTTTTTGTCTGCTTCTCATCTGTCCTCTTCCAGAGCTCGGAGGACAAGAAGGGGATGCTGGATCGCCTCAGCCACTTCTTCAACTCCAAGAGGAGGAAGAGCCGGCAGCATTCAGAGGCTTCCTCCGACGCGACCTCCCCAACGTCCCCCCTGTCTCCCCGTTCACCCCAGTCTCCACAGGGGGAGGACGAGCAGAAAACGCCGACTCCTTCTCGAAAAGCCGGCGGCTCGACGGGGCCTGGTTATGCAGACTTCCGAGCGGGAGTGGAGAGCGGTGACGGCCTCATCCGACGCTCCAGTCCCGGCGCCTCGAGCGTGGCCTCCCTGCTGACGGGCGGAGCCGAGCTCCCGTTCGCAGACAGCGACAGCAGCGGCCGGGGCAGCGTCAGGGAGGTGCACGTGTGCAGGGTCAGCACAGCTGGCAGTGAAAGGCATTCTGGGAATGTGACCCCCACCGCTCTGGACCTTGCTTCCACCACTCGACCGAGAGCTGACCCGGGCTCAGAACTTGGCTTCGCGGACTCAGTGGTGGAGGAAGTGAGCAAGAGGCTGCAAGTCAGCTTGGATGAAAACATCTGCAAGAGCACAGAGGGGTCCGGTGAGGACCAGGCAGTCAGTCCGACCACACTGTCGACAATTAACATCTCCCTCTCCAAGGGGGCCGAGGCCCCAAAGTCCCCGAACTTAACCTCCATAAGCTTAGCATCAAAGAAGGCATCTGTGAAAGTTGGAGAGAAGGGGCACAGCACCGCGCTGAGAGGGATCACTTTAGCCTCTCAGTCGTCCTCCTCACACCTCGTCACCTCCCCAAAGCAAGACGGGGGCTCTCCGGACGTAGATATGGAAAACAAGAGGAGGGGTCAGGTGTTCTCTTGGGGAGACGCAGCCACGCCGTGGAGCCCTTCACCTGAGAGCGAGCCAGCGCCCCGAGGCGATCTCCACAAAGCAATATGGGTGGAAACGTACCTGGGGCCGGAGGAGGAAGGGGAGAGGGAGGGGCAGAAAGAGAGGGATATAACGAAACAAGAGGAGGAAGGCTCCAGAGCGGACTCGCCTCCCGTGCTGGCGATACCTGTCACGGTGATTCCCGAGGACGACTCGCTCCCTCGGAGCCCCTCCCCCTCAGAGTCCGGTGGCAGCCTGCCACAGTCCGCCAGCTCCTTGGCAGCGACTGCAGGGGAGTTCCAGACGACCGCACCACAGCCGGGAGATTCGGACGCCGTAACAGGCTCCAAGAAAAGTTCATTTAAGGAGAAACGCAGAGATATTCGGGTCACTCGCAAGACCGTGAACCTGCCCTCGAAAAGCAAGGTTTTTGCCCACAAGGTGTTGGTGACCCCGGAGCCGGGTTTGGACGGGAGCGAGCCAGCGGAAGAGGAGCTCAGCAGAGATTCGACTACAAAGACTCCAGGCACATCAGGAGGGGAACCGTGAGTATCTGTCTGTTTTACTTCTCCGTGGTTACTGTTTAATAGTCCCCTTTGATCCTGCGGGAAACCATAAGCAGGCGAGCTGAAGAGGGCTAAGCCTGCATGCAACCTGAGCTCGAAGTTCCCAAGCCCCATTGTACCAGAGCAGAACAATACAGACCGTATGAAATAGTCACGGTCGGTACATCTCATACAAAAACAGTGACGTGTTCATATGAAGTGCTATAAATTACCCTTCAAGTTGCGTAAAAGCATGTGTTACTTACTAAACAATAATGGTCGTAGTAATAATGAAGTCAGGATTGATTTATCACCTTTTAATATAAATGTTGCTGTTTACACATGGTGTATATTCTCTACCTGAATAAGTTAGTCATTACAAACCCTGACGGGTGACTCCTGCCTGCACACTTTTGTTTGACTTTAGGGTTTCATGGTTAAACTAAGACACATGTCTATATAAAATGAAGGCTGCGCGTATAGATACTGCTTTTAAAGAACGAATAACACTCCTCGAAATGTTTGAGTGACTGTTCCCTCCAGGCTACAGGTGGTCATACTTGGTTTGATTTATAGGTTCAGAGCTTCTGCAGGGAGATTTTAAAGGAATTTATAGGTGTTCTTGGGGAAATATGGAACATATTTGCTGTCCAGATGGAAGAGTGTTATCAATCCCCTCATCTAACTTAGGACAAGAAAGAGAAGAAGCGTATTTCGAAACTATCGTCAAACTAGTTATTTGACTTGTATGCAGATACTTCATCCAAAATGAAATGTAATGTTTCCTTGTCTTCCTCTCCCTTCAGACTGCCACGCCTCCAAAACAACAATGTGGAACTCAAGGAAGCCAGCCCTGAGCCAAGTACAGACGGGACTACACACTCTGAGTCAAATACTCATGAGCCCATAGTAAAGGAAAAAACAGACTCAGAGGCCTCCGACTTTGATGATACCTTTTTAACTTCAGACATGTCCAGAGCAAAGGCCCAAGCATCGGGGTCTGGGTTGAGAGGCCAAGGGTCCAACCAGGCTGCAGCCACCAAACGAGGGCTTAAAGCAGCAGAAAGTGGGCATACCACAGCAAGTGGAGCAAAGGCCCCATCCTCAGCAGCTGGCAGCAAGAACAAAAATGGAACAACAAAGGCGAAGGCCTCCACAGAGTCCACGAGGGTGGGAACTTCCAGTGATATGCGCCCACAGAGGGAACCTAGCAATGATAAAACAGTTTCTATGTTACCAACATTAAAGGACCAGAGAAGCAGTCCCTCAAGTTCAAAGTCTAAAATCCCCAAAAGGGCAGCATCAGATTCTGATGTGAAATCACCAGTGACACCAGATAAACCATCAGTGACTGACGCCTCTGGGTCGCTGGTCACTTCCAAACTGCAGAAACAACCCAGAAGCAAAGAAGCGTTGAAATCTCCGCTCACTGCCCCCAAAGCTGGCAGGAAACCAAGTCTTGAAGAGAAAGCTCCGTCAGGAGATATTTCTCCCACTAAATTAACACACAAGACGGGAACAAAGCTTGTTAAGGAAAAACCAGATGAGAGCAGTGACTCTATACACCTGGTAAATGGCGTGGAGAAAGACCACGAGGAGAGGAGTGTTATAACAGGACAGCCAGCTGACAGGGAGGGCCTTGGCGTCAAGAAACAAGGGCAAAACCATCTGGAGATTAATGCCTCCTTGGCATCAAAAAGTCGGTTGCCCGTTTCATCGCCGTCGAGAAAGCACAACGACGAGGCGACTCAAACAAGTGGCACCAACGATAAAAAAACGACATCTGATCCGGCCGATCCAGGCAGATCCAGCACAGTCCAGAAGCAGAGTCCGGAGCAGCGAGAAGTGACTCCTGGCGAGAGACCCGGTAGTGCGACGCCACCCGCGCTCCCTGAAAGCCCCAAGAAAGGTAAGACGGTACGATCCCCGGGTTCCAGTACTGTTTACTCATTAAATCAAGCATGCTTGTTGGCAGGGAATGAAAGATCAACTTTGTAGACACCGTTCACTTTGAGGTTTAGAAATTGTTCATCTTATATAGGAATTGTTCGACATTTTGTAGATGATCAGATTGATTTTTACTCTCATATCTGTGCAGTACGTGGAGCTACAGCCAGCAGCTGCTTAGCTTAGCACAAAAAAAAGCACAAAGCTTGCCTGGCTCTGTCCAATCACAACAAGATTACCTGCCAGCACCTCTGCAGCTCACTGATTAACACGTTATGTCTTGTTAAAAAAATAAATAGTCCCACACACATAACCCCTTGTAAGACAACAACATATTGTTTTTACACTTAAACAAGCAAGATATAATGTGCTAATTTGGGAGCTTTAGAGATGCTGGTTGGTTGGCAGAGCCAGACCTCCCCTCCCCCCTAAGCTAAGCTAACTGTCTAACTGGCACCTTTTGGCTCCAGTTTCATATTTTCCACACAAGAAAGCAAATAATTTCGAACTACTCCTTTTTAAGGCGAGGACATTTATTGTCATTGAAGATTGTGTTGTATTAAAACTGTGTGTGTCCGTTTTAAACAGGGAGCATGCTGGCAACCAGACCATCCAAACCCCTCTCTAAAAGCAGCATTAGCCATGAAGAGAGTGACACACCCACCTTGTGTTTATCTCCACCTCCCACCAAGCAAGAGAAAAATGTCTCATCGAGGCTCCCCAAACAGACCGACAACACTAAGCACCATAAAAGTCCAGTAAAGGATTCCGCAGATCCCCCATCATCTGGTAGCAAGCTTCCTACCAGAGGTCAGAGAAGCTCCAACAAAGAAAAATCCAGAAATCATTCATCGACTGAGAATTCTGTAAGCACATCCACGTCTAAACGGGAAGACTCGAATCAGGAGGGGAACACAGAGACGGCTGTCGCAGCGTCTGAGAGTGTCGTTGCAGATGAAGTGAAGGACAATGCCAGTGGTGACATCCTGAAAGTCCAGGCTCTGTCTACAAAGGAACAGGAGCGAGTAATACAACTCCCAGACAATCAGCCCAGTGCCAGTGAAAACAAGCTGAAAGGAAATGAGACTAAAGAAATACAGGAGAGCACAACCAGTCCTGCAACTGGGGAGATTTCAAAAGTCCATCAAACACAAAACAACAATGCTATTATTTTAGAAAACAATCAAGGAAATGTTTCACTAGTTACAGGGGCTGAGGTATTGCCGAGCAGTGAAGTTGACAAGGCAAGTCCATCTCAGTCGTCGGTTACTGATGTAAATGATGCAGAGATTGATGGCCAGCTCGAGACTAAACCACCAACAAAAATTGAGTCTCAGATTCAAAGTGACAACAACACACAGGAACAAGAAACATTGATTTCACCAAAGATTTGTCCAGAAGAAGTAAAAGAGAAAGACATTTTAGAGACAACAAAGCTGATAAGTAACATTAAACCAGATGCAATCCAGGGGAGAAGCCTTCTCGAGCTCAATCTCATCTCCGCTCATGAGGATGTAACTGATATGTCAGCCAAACCGGTTGAAAGCAGTCACTGTGACATAATTGCCCCCTCTGATCAGGAAGGTGTTTTGCCCAGGAGTGTTTCCCTTAAAGAAACAAATAAGGTCACTTCTGAGGAATATTGCAGAAATGATCCTGCTAAATTGGCATCAAAAGATCAAGATGCTGAGCCAACCGATGGCATTTCAGCCACTTCTATTGCTGTTTCAGTTGAAGCTAACTTGGCCAATATAGAGCAGCAAAAAGAGTTATTGAAGGATCAAACAACAAATATCATTCTTAAAAATGATAGATTGCCCACATTAAGCAGAGATTTAGTAAAAGATGTTGAGGTTGAGGAGAAAAGTAAAGAAGAGGCTGGCAGGAAACCAGCAGAGGCTTTGGACACTCAAACACAGACTGTTTGTGAATTGCCCAAGAATGTTGAAAATCAGCTGGACAAAGAGCCTATTTTACTGGCAGGAGAATTTGAAAGACAGAAGAAAGACTCAAAATCAAATGGAAAGCTGAACGACACAGCGGTGGAGAGCACTGACTCACAGGACAATTTAAAAAAGGAGCTAAAGGGCATAACTATCGAGGATGAAGCAGAGAAAGAAATTACAAAAACACAGAAGCTGACAGATCTATCATCAGGGGAGACACGTTTACAGCCTGCCTCAGAGGAGGGACCACATATGGTCATTACGGATGCCCTGGAAGAGCAGAAGACAGAGGCAGAGCAAGCAAGAAGTGCACTCCATGAAAATACGGCCAGTGCGGTTGATACAAAGCAGGAAAGTAAGATCATCTTAAAAGAAAATGCAAAGAGTGGTAATAAGGAAACAGATCAGCAGCTGAAGACGCAAACTATGACAAATGAACTGGAACCCAAAGTACTTCTTGCCAAAGATGAGAAAGTCAGGGATACAGAAGCATATCAGGGGGACAAACATGCTGATATTGAAAAGAAAAGTCCAACACCAGAACTAAAAGCCTTAAACACTAAAACTACTACTACTAAAGAAGAGAGTAAAACAAAGGACTTATTAATAAATAATTTACCAAATGAGACTGCTGAAGTTAGGAGGCACGAGGAACAGAATACCTTAATTGCAAGAGACCAAGATGAGAACATTAAAAAGACGAAAGCAGAGGAAAATGCTCATCGATCAGCAGAATCCAAATGTCCGAATGCTAACATAGATCAGAGGCCTGTGATCGAAAAAGCTCCAGAGAAGACAACAGAAAGACACATTTTACAGATGGATACACCTCAAGATCTAAAAGCAGTAAGCAGTGAAACCCAGAGTGCTGAATGTGCTAAAAATAAGATTGAAATAAAGGATTCATCAGTTAAGAGTTTGGTGAATGAGACAACAATGCCAACAGAAGCTCCAAAGAAGATATCAGAAAGCCAAATTCAAGGACCAACGGTTATAACTACAAAAACCAAAAGTGCAAAGGGAGCTAAAGAGAAGACTGAAGCAAAGGATTCATCAGTTAAGAGTTTGGTGAATGAGACAACAATGACAACAGAAGATCCCAAGAAGATATCAGAAAGCCAAACTCAAGAACTAAAGGTTGTGAGCACCACAACTCATAGTGCAAAGGGAGCTAAAGAGAAGACTGAAACAAAGGATTCATCAGTTAAGAGTTTGGTGAATGAGACCGCAATGACAACCGAAGCTCCAAAGAAGATATCAGAAAACCAAATTCAAGGACCAACAGTTACAACCACAAAAACCCAAAGGGCAAAGGGAGCTAAAGAGAAGACTGAAGCAAAGGATTCATCAGTTAAGCATTTGGTGAATGAGACCGCAATGCCAACAGAAGCTCCAAAGAAGATATCAGAAAGCCAAATTCAAGGACCAAAGGTTATTAGCACAACAACCCAGAGTGCAAAGGGAGTTAAAGAGAAGACTGAAGCAAAGGATTCATCAGTTAAGAGTTTGGTGAATGAGACAACAATGACAACAGAAGATCCCAAGAAGATATCAGAAAACCAAACTCAAGAACTAAAGGTTGTGAGCACCACAACTCATAGTGCAAAGGGAGCTCAAGAGAAGACTGAAACAAAGGATTCATCAGTTAATAGTTTGGTGAATGAGACCGCAATGCCAACAGAAGCTCCAAAGAAGATATCAGAAAACCAAATTCAAGGACCAACGGTTACAACCACAAAAACCCAAAGTGCAAAGGGAGCTAAAGAGAAGACTGAAGCAAAGGATTCATCAGTTAAGAGTTTGGTGAATGAGACCGCAATGCCAACAGAAGCTCCAAAGAAGATATCAGAAAACCAAATTCAAGGACCAACGGTTACAACCACAAAAACCCAAAGTGCAAAGGGAGCTAAAGAGAAGACTGAAGCAAAGGATTCATCAGTTAAGAGTTTGGTGAATGAGACTGCAATTATTAGCGCTAACAGCAAAGTTTGCATTGAACAAGACCAGAAGTACAAAATTGTCAGAGATCAACATGAAGATATAAACACACAAGATATAAGCCAATCAACAGAATCCATTCTTCCAAATACTGACCCAAAACAGGAACTGGAAAGAACGGAAGCTCCAAAAAAGATACCAGAAAGCCAAACTCAACTACTAAAGGTTGTGAGCACCACAACTCATAGTGGAAAGGGAGCTCAAGAGAAGACTGAAACAAAGGATCCGTCAGTTAAGTGTTTGGTGAATGAGACGGCAATGACAACCAAAGCTCCAAAGAAGATTTCAGAAAACCAAATTCAAGGACCAACGGTTATAACCACAAAAACCCAAAGTGCAAAGGGAGCTAACGAGAAGACTGAAGCAAAGGATTCATCAGTTAAGAGTTTGGTGAATGAGACAACAATGACAACAGAAGCTCCAAAGAAGATATCAGAAAACCAAATTCAAGGACCAACGGTTATTAGCACAACAACCCAAAGTGCAAAGGGAGCTAAAGAGAAGACTGAAGCAAAGGATTCATCAGTTAAGAGTTTGGTGAATGAGACAACAATGACAACAGAAGATCCCAAGAAGATATCAGAAAGCCAAACTCAAGAACTAAAGGTTGTGAGCACCACAACTCATAGTGCAAAGGGAGCTAAAGAGAAGACTGAAACAAAGGATTCATCAGTTAAGAGTTTGGTGAATGAGACGGCAATGACAACAGAAGATCCAAAGAAGATATCAGAAAACCAAATTCAAGGACCAACGGTTATAACCACAAAAACCCAAAGTGCAAAGGGAGCTAAAGAGAAGACTGAAACAAAGGATTCATCAGTTAAGAGTTTGGTGAATGAGACAGCAATGACAACAGAAGATCCCAAGAAGATATCAGAAAGGAACATTCAGGAACTACAAGTCATAGCCAGCAAAATTCAAAGTGATGATGGAGCTAAAGAGAAGACTGAAACAAAGGATTCCCCAATAAAGAGTCCGGAAAATGAGATTGTAATTGAGAATGCTAACTCTGAAGTTAGCAACCCAAAGAACCAGAAACTCTCAATTAGAGACAAACATTTGAAAACTGAGGAAACCACTGATCAATCCACAGATTTAGAAGCCCCAAATGCTAACCCAGTTGTTTCCACAACTGAAAAAGCAGCCAGTAAGGCTGACAAGAAAGAGAAGAAAATAAAAGAAATTAAAATTGAAAATATATTGACAAAGCAGGAGGATCCGCAGATGATGGAATCCAAGATGGTTCCCAAGCAAGAGTCAGAATATATTTTTGAGACAACCATAAACTTCAGTGAACCACAAAAGCCTGTCAAACCAACACTCAATGACAGTTTGTCTCTTTCTGCAACCGCTGAACCATCTGCACCATCTAAAAATATTCAGCTGAAAAAGGAATCTCTATCTAGCTGGTTAGATGTGGAGCATCAAAAACAGAAGAAGCAACATAAAAGAAGAACACTAAAGGCCTCAGCCAGTGAGGATCGATCTCTTGAGCCTGCTGACTTGAATGATTTTATCAAGAGCATTAAAGAGGGCAGCATTCCCTTCTCACTACCTCCAAAGAGACATGATCGTAAAAAGTCCCTCTCTCCACCCTTTGCCATGCCGGCCATAAAGGAGGAACATTTTGAGAAAACATTTGATCCAGAAGAATTCCAGTTCGGTTTAAGAAACACTGGCACATGTTTCAAGGGTCCTACCCCAGCTATGGTGGTCAAACTAAGAGCAGCTGATAGGAAAGGACGGACCCTGGAGAAACATGCACAAGATAATGCTTTGGACACATCTAGAGACCAAATGAAATCACTTGGTGAGGTGGAAGGAAAAAATGGAGTCGATGAGGAGACAAATACTGAAGCAGGCAAAGAAGAGGGACAAAACAATAGAGGAGAGCCTGGGAAGCTGACGTCACGACTTGGAAGGATGTCCATCCTCTCCGGCTTACTGAATTCCCCTCGGTCCTCCAGGAAGAGCAAAGAGGAAGCTGCCTCCACTTCAACAAGCACACTTTCTTCCCAACAACAGGGCTCGCTTAGAAACCAGGGAGTTGTTGATTCGCCTCTGCCTGCAGTTGAAGCAGATGAGAAGGATCTGAAGGGTGTGGTTCAAGGCCCACTTGTAGGTGGTGGTATAGGTACAGTTAGTGAGTCAGCACTCAACCCCTCCTCTCCTCCTCCTCCTCTTCCTCCTCAGCCACTCCCGGAGATAAAGCTGCCAGATCATTTAGAGAAATACCTCAAGAAGAACAAATCCGTTTCTGAGACCTCCCAGGGCTCTACACAGATGACTAAAACTAAACTGAATCCCGAGGGTACTGTGATGGACCAGGCCTCGATATTGGGGGCACCGGATGTGGATGTTGGCCTGAAGGTTCCTGCAGGACTGCCTCCAGCCAGAAACAACAGCCAGCAGACTTCTCGAAATGGATTTACTACTTCTAAGACTAAGGTAGGAGTTTCAGTATTTAAAATGAGGTCCAATAAGTGTGGTTTCTGTTCCACTTTTTAAATATTTATTCCTACAAATCCTAAGCCTGAATGGGGTTTAAGCTCCTACGCAGAGTGTTGGTATTTCCACATTTATTTCCATGGTGACATGTCTCACTTTCATATCCTGTTCTTTTGTTTAGTGGTGGTGTTGCAACAAAGTCGTGAATCATTTGCAAGTGAGAACAGGATAAAGGAACGTTTCCTCCGTGTGGAATTCTGCACAGAGAATCTTAGCCAAGACCTTCTTTAGCTCAACTATCGCGTGACAATTACAGAATTTGCATTAAAATGCAAATGTGGCAGAACTATGCAAAAGGTGTTTGTGTTTGGATGAACACAGTGTGCAAACCAAACCTGCTGCACAACAAGTATTTATATCTCTCCCTTCTAGATCCTTGCATCACCAGACAGTTATTTTAGTAACTTTCTTCCAACCTAAATGTACACGAAATTCTCCCTCAGTGATTCTCCAACAGGGGTACTTGTACCTCTGGGTACTCGAGGATGTGTAAAGAGAACTGGATAAACCCTTCATTCCTATGAAAGTTGCTTAGTCGCTCATGAAGCAAAATAAGTTAGTCTTCCCTGTATAAAAAATGAAGGTCTTCCGCATTATGGGCCCCATAGATGCATGGGCACGTCCCAGCGCTCGGTCCAGCCGCGTTCTCAGGCTGTAAAACAATGTAGATTAGATAGCTAAACTTATAGTGGAAATTGATAGCTAAAAGGAATGGGTAGATGGTTACAACTGTTAGCTAAAAGTAACAGCTAATTTTTGAAATAGCTAAAAGTAGTGGCTAAATCATTTAAATGGATGGCTTAATAAGGTAATGGGTAAATTATTCAAATGGGTAGGTAAAGGTAATGGGTGAATGGTTGATTTAGTTAGAGAAAATGTTTTAAAAAACACATTTGAAACAAATTTGTCTCTGAAGGGGTTTAACAAATAAAGTTAGCTCTTCTGTTTGGAGGACTGAAGTCTTTTTAAAGCACAGGCTCAAGTTCATAATCAAAATATTACATTTTCTTTCAGATTCCTGCAGTAAGAGGCTTCCACAAAAGGCCTGGAAAGGTATGATTAAATGCCATTTTCTTGCTTTTTGTGTGATGCTTTGTGTCAATAACACAATGTTTGCTGCTGCATATTCTAATGCAATGTCCATTTCCCACATCCAGATTGTCATTCACGAGCATGCTCAGTTTGGAGGGCAGCCGTTTGAACTCCATTGTGATTTAGAGGATGCCACCACAATGAAGCTGTCCCCTGTCATCTCAGTCAGAGTAATCAGAGGATGGTACGGGTCTTTGTTAGCATTCATTAAACCTGCATGTGTAATTCACTAAAACCTGCAGTATAAGTGACTATCAGCATAAGTGACTATCCAGGTCACATGGCACTTGGTACTTTAGCACTGGCTATGTTTCAGAACCATCCTACCAGATCCTCTCCACTTGTTTTCCGTGGTTCTCTTTGTCCTCATCCATACACAAAGCTGTGTAATATCTCCTTTCGCTATCCATGAACAAATTACATTTATCATTTGTAATGCCTCTTTTTCTCTAGCTGGCTGCTGTATGAAAAACCAGGCTTCCAGGGTCGTATCATCGCCCTGGAGGAAGGTCCAACAGAGCACATAGTGAACATGTGGGCAGAGGAGGGAACTCCAACGACGCTGGACCAGATGGGTCAGCCTGTACCGACGGCTCCGATGGTCATAGGCTCTCTTCGATTGGCAGTTAGAGTACGGGAATCTGTTCATACATCAGCCTGTCATACGACATTCATATGGTTCTTTACTAAATCCTCATGTCATAAAACTGTACCAAAATATATCTAGATTTAACATTAGAAAGGTTTGTCTTCATTTGTTAGGGATAAAATAGTTCACTTTTCAAAGCTCAGTGAGCCTTAGGGGTAATTTTCAAGCTAAAAACATCAAATTCTCACACAATTTCATTTTGATATTGTACTCCGCAGGACTACAGCGTCCCCCGAATCGACCTGTTTGCAGAGGTGAACGGAATGGGGAGGATGTCATCGTACTGTGACGAGGCTGTAGAGATTGGCTCCTACGGGATGCCACAGACCACCGGCTCCATCAAGGTTCACTCCGGAGTGTAAGTTCCTCTGACAGCCGAAGGCTCTTTGGGGTCACTCACTGAGAGGAAGAGTATGTGAATGGTTGTTGTTCCGTTGTAGAAGCTTCAGTCTACAGTGATGGTGGCCACCCTGCTACTAAGAGCTAGCTTTTGCGCTCACAACGATGCAAGCTCTAGAAGACCGTATGTGTGCAGCATCTGTTTATCTGTGAAGGAATGCGTGCTGCAGGCCAACGCTTATGATTGTCCTAGTTTTAACCGCTGATGATTGGTTGTTGATGGTTAGCACATTTTTCAACTGGTGTGTATTTAGTCCTTTTTTAGTAATTTCCTGCCTCCACTTCTTTTCCTCACCCGCTCTCCCATGCCGTCCCTGCGTGTCTTTAGCTGGCTGGTGTACACCGATCCGGGCTTTGGGGGTTTTGTTGGCGTGCTGGAGGTGGGGGAGTATCCCTGCCCAGAGAACTGGGGCTTCCCTGAGCCCTTCATCGGTTCTATCAGACCCCTCCGATTGGTACAAAACATGAAATATGACAAACATTTGCACTCTACTGTCCTTTTGTCAGTTGCCTCGGTCTGACAAATGTGTGTCTCTTCAATACAGGGACCAATAATGGTGGAGCATCCTCACGAATCCAAGGTGTGTTGCATGACATGTTGTTTGCATCCATCAACAGCTGTTTGTAGAAACCACACAAAAGGTTGTGTGTCACTTTCCTATCTCTGAGAGAGTCACACACTCTACACAGGACACATCTAACTTCCTCCCCTTTCGTCTCCCCAGGCCTTAGTGTTTGAGAAGCCCAACTTTGATGGAGAGTGCACGGAGGTCGACAGCGACGTGTACAACTTGCATGAAGAGGCGGACGGGGACCGAACGGGCACACCAGACGAGAACAAGAGGACGGTGTCCACAGTGGGATCTATAAAGATACTTGGTGGTCTGTAAGTACCTGTTTGAGTCAATACATGCAGAGCCAATGATGATAATGCCATCCCTCTTTGTTCGTCATATGTTGTCTTCTTAAAAATGTATCCAAACAAAACTCAGATTACATTTGACTGATCCTTGTTTGCTTTGTGCTTGCAGCTGGGTGGGCTACCTGGAGGCAGACTTCGAAGGCCAGCAGTACATCCTGGAGGAGGGGGAGTATCCCCACTGCAGTGACTGGGGAGGGTCTGAGGACGGGCTGCTGTCACTTCGGCCCGTAGGCCCAGTAAGTACCACCTGCAATGTTACTGACCCATTGGAATGGTGATCTGCAGGATGTCTGGCTTGATCGTGCTCCATCTTTGGGACCTGGCACTGCTCGTTGTTGGGTTTCTGCACTCCACCTCTCACAGAGCATTAATCATTTAAACACTTCCAGCTATTGATACCCGAAGAACTGGCAACCTAAAAGACTTGTTTCCTGTGTGGGAGAGTTCTCTCCTGGACAGTGAGAACTTCAAATGTTCGACTGCGTATGCCCATCATAGGTATAGAAAAAGGGGGTAGAATTCCAAGAGAAAATAGGATATTCTTTGAGATAAAAGTTTGAGTTTATAAAGTCAAAGATTTGCATGAGAGAAAGTCTGCAGATTAGAGAATATCCGTTTGCCGTGTATTATGCTGCTTACTTTATTATTAGATTCAGCAAAACTCGTGATTTATACCCAGCATCACCATATTATCATAAGCAGCCGGGCTTTGAAGAGACCTTGCTGGGAATTCAGCCTTTTCAGAAGAACAACTGAATCAAGTTTTTAGTTTTTTTCTGGTCAATTTACCACTTTAATGTTATAGTAATAATGTTTTTCTCTCTAAAAATGATCCCCCTCTCCCGGTTGGTTTCTTTGTACCACAAAGGCTTTAATACGAGAAGTGGCTCTTCACTTTCTAATAACTCCACTGTCTTATCTTCACCAGGGGTTCCAGTCCCCTCACGTGAAACTGTTCAGTGAGCGGCACTTTGATGAGCTGGGGCTGAACGTGGACCTGCTGGGTCCCGTCCCCAGCATGGAGGACTTCGGCCACGGCGGCAAAACTCAGTCTGTCAACGTCATGAGTGGAGTGTAAGTCAAGCAAGGAACAAGGAAACGACTCGCAAAGTCAAAATGTGGAAAGCAGGAGGGAAACAGCTTGACTCTGTGGTGTCCACGCCCTGCTAGTGTTTGGGCGTGTGCGTCTCACCTTCCATCCATGACTCAGCGCTCTGTCACTGTGTGTGTACACACACACACACACACACACAGCCCGGGAGGATACAATTATGAATGATCTTGTGTGACTGATCAATTTGGATAATTGAGAACTAATGTTTTGACAAAGAATGAAAGATCTTCATCTCTTGAGGGCAATGATTAAGGCTGATGACATGAATAAGACTGGTGCATCTTTAGTTACTATTAAAATCTACATTTATAAGCTTCTGTTCCAAGTTTCAGTCCGTAAACACAACATTCAAAGCTGTCCCCTCTTCGCCAGCGGGAAGAGCAGACTCTAGATTCACTCTCATTTCAGAAGGAGCTTTGTCCGCGTGGCGTTTCCTATCGCTTTATTTGGGGGTTTTCTCTCCCTCATGCTGACGTCTTTGTGCCCCTGGCAGGTGGGTGGGCTTTGAGAAGCCTGGGTTCAGCGGAGAGCTCTACGTCCTGGAGAGAGGCCTGTATGCAAACCCAGAGGACTGGGGAGCCCCGAACTTCAAGATCTCATCCATACAGCCGGTCTTCCATGTAAGAAGTGATGTGTAGGATCGATTATAAACAGGATGGAGTTTAAAGTATATCATCTGTGCCTGTGTGACGTTTTGAGTAAATGTGAATTTTTTTGAAAACAGTTTAAGCCACAAATGAACTCAGCACTCTGTTAATACCTCTCTTCTGTTGTTTTATAGGACGCACTGATGGGAACAACAAAATTCAAGGTATCGTCCCTCCATTCTGGACTATATATTAAACAGATTGACCCACGTGTGCTCACCCGTCCGGGGTTCTCTGTTCTATCTGGGTCGCTAAATTCGGTGTCCACGTGTGTCCCAGATGCAGCTGTATTCTGAGCCAGACTTCCAGGGACGGCTGGTGGCTCTGGAGGACAGCGCAGCAGCTCTGGATGAGGACTTCACACCCAAGTCCTGTAAGGTGCTGGCTGGCAGGTAGGCTCAACACACCAGACCTGGAACAGTCTGTGTCATATATATATATATATATATATCTCTTCTTTTTAGTATTTACTCTTTTATTTTTTGTTTTTATTTACTGTTAACAAAAATTGAGTGTTAATACAGTGTCACAAAACACAATATCACAGTACTCAAGTGCGTTGATATTTCCCTACACCCCAAACAAAGCAGTGTTATAAGAAGTGATTCTAAAGATGACGCAGGTTTTTGGGGTAAAATTGAAGAACGATAAGCCAACGATGTCGTGTCTCTGTGTGTCTCTGTGTCAGCTGGGTGGCGTATGAAGGAGCTCAGTTCACAGACGACATGTACGTGTTGGAGGTGGGAGACTACCCCGACACGGAGGCCATGGGCTTCCTGTCTTCAGGCGCTACCATCCGCTCCATACAGACCGCCGGACAAGTGAGTATTTGTCCACACGCTGACATGAAAAGATATCTTTGAGCCCTTTGTGGCGCTCATTCTGCGCCGTTGGTGACGAGGGAGTCCTTGTAAGTCGTGCTGTTTGAGACTCACAACCAATTCCAACTCTGGTTTTCTCGTTCAGGAGTTATCTCTGCCCTCCATCGTCTTGTTCAGTAAGGCGGGCTGTAGAGGACGCAGAGTGCCGCTGACGAACGGAGCCGTGAACCTGCTGCAGGCCGGCCTGGACACCCGCATCCGCTCCGTGGTGGTGGAGGGAGGAATGTATGTCCCGAGGAAAAGCCTCCGCTATCATCTTCCTGGTTTATGTGCAAACACACAAGCTTCATAGATAGCAATCAGAACGCAGTCAGACCTGCTCGTGATCGACGGGTCATAAAATACACCGGCACAACAAAATTCCAGTTATTTATGCTTTGTCTGAAAGTTGCTTTCAGACACGACCCTATGTAGATACATTTTCAGCACTTTCTGTTCTTCTTGTATAAGTTGTTACCGAAGCTTTTCTAACTTTAACCGATGATGTGTCGAGCGAAAGGTTTGACAGGGACACATGAAATTCCCTTAAGCGGTGTTAGCTTAGCTTCAGAGCAGGAAACGGGGCTTATTTGTGATTTTCTTTTTTGAAGCTGAACTAACGCTCGTGGCCGTCCTGTCTCTAGGTGGGTGTTGTATGAAGGCAGTAACTACCGCGGGCGACAGCTGCTTCTCCAGCCCAGTGAGGTGGCTGATCTGTGGAAGCTCAGCGGCACGCAGAAAATAGGATCCCTACGTCCATTATTCCAGGTATGGAAGGAGTGATATAGAGTAAATATTCTAGAACTGAGTCCTGCGTCAAGTTAGTGTCTCTGTTTTATTCATGGTCATTTCTCAAGTTAGATCATAGAATACTAGTTGAACAATGTCACGTTTATCAGGTTGGATCAATAAAAGCAGTTACACATTACTATACTATATACTACGCTTTGGCCTGAACCCATAAACATGAATGTGGGTTTGCACGTTTCCCTCCAACAGAAGCAGGCTTACGTCCGCCTGCGGAACACGGACACGGGATGCCTGATGTCCCTGACGGGAACTTTGGACGACATCACGCTGATGAGGGTCCAGGCTGTGGAGGAGACGGGAGGGTTGGAGCAGGTCTGGCTCTATCGGGACGGGCTGCTCGCCTGCAAGGTACTGCACGACACCGACGGAGCACAAGTGGGCCGAAACACTGTCATCCATTCCTGTGTGGAAACGGGCCATCTTTTTAAATCGCTAACGGCCACGGGATTTCATCAACCAGCTCAGAGAGGATATACAGAAGTACCGTAAAAGTCGGGTTATACGCCGCTACTACCTCCGGTCATTGTCCCCATTTGCGCCCCGCTGTAGCCAGCTGGCGCTCATGCTAGTTCCGCGCTAACTTCCGCTAGCTCTCCGCTAGCTCCCCGACAACCACCAAAGGTAGGGACCAGCCCCGGCTCTACACCCGACTTGGGCAGAGGGGACTCGGACAGTAGCAGCAGGAGCGGGGAGCTAGCTAGCTAGCACTGCTCCTAGCTAGCACTGCTCCTAGCTAGCACTGCTCCTAGCTTGCTACAGCGGGACACTGACCGGAGGTAGTAGCGGCGTATAACCCAACTTTTACGGTATTCATTTACAAATACTGTTTATTTAATAATCTCAAGAGAATATAACTGAATATTCCTCCCCTCCTGCGGCTCCACAATAATTATGAATCAATAATTAATCAGAGCCATGTGTCATGTATGAGTCATGTGTCACGTATGGCTTTACAGTACAGTTAGACTTATGCATTTACAAATAAGAAGTGAATGGCAGCCAGTTTTCCACAACGTAAAGACCGGTTTAATAACAAGGGAAATGAACCGGTACCGTCCTCCCCCAACATGCCCTGTGTTTCCAGCTGGTGGAGGACTGTCGCCTGGAGACCACCGGCAGTTTGGTGATGGAGGGCAGCAGGCTGAGAGTCACCGCGGAGCGAGGCCCAGGCAACCACCTGTGGAACATCACCCCAGACGGCCGCGTGCACTGCCACCTCAAACCTGCCCTGGTCCTGGAGGTCAAAGGTCAGATGACTGTCTTAACTTTGAACACACATTTCGTCAAGTTGCGTGTTATGGAATAGATCACAAAGGTTCCACTCTGTCAGGATGTGATCAGTCTTAAAGCAACAGCTCCATCTCCTGGTGTAACCCAGAGGCGCAGTTTTAGGAAAACCTCTGGCTGGCTGCACCAGTGCCCTCACAAACATCTGCTCCGTCTCCAGTCAAATTGATGTACTAAATAACTGGATTTGATCGTTTAGATTTCTCAATGACCAACTTCCCCAGTTGGAGTCGACCGTCTTAAAGAGTTTTCTAGAGCAAAAGGACTCACGTGCGTTTTCTTGGCTTTGCTTCTCAGGCGGTCATCAGTACGACAAGAACCAGGTGATCCTCAGCCCGTGTGACGAGAGAAAACTGAGCCAATGTTGGACCTTGGATATCCTGTGACCCAGACCAGCCCCCTTGCACTGATCCCTGTGATGCAGCTCCACCGTGGGACCCGCACCACGGACATGGAGCCAGTTTTGTGCAATCACTGCACCTTTTTGTAGTACTCTTGTTGAGGAGGGTGACCTTTGACTGGATCAACATCGTAGCTATTCTTAGTAGCGTAAACAATATTGCTTACTTTCTGCCACTTTATTTTGAACACTATATACTGAAGACTCCATGCCCCTCTCTCTGCGTGTGGTGAGAACTCGGCCCGGTTTCTCGGTCCTTTATGGACTTTTGTACTGCACGGGTCCAATGTCTGTTTGCTGAACATAATGTTGGCAAATATGAATGTAGAGAAGATATTGACAGTTGCAATATGAAGTCCGATGTGCCTACACTCCAAAGATGTATGTAGATTTTTTCCTTTAGTTATTACTGTGGATCAAAAAAAATATCTATTGTCAAATTAAAATTAAATAAATTAAAATAAAATAAAAATCTTTTTAGGACTTGATAGGTTACATGTTTACACAAACTGTACTTTACTGCATTAGGTTGTACATAAGCCTTGAGTGTATAGATCTGAGTTTGAATTTCATAACAGAACTGCAATAACAATGCTGCCCACTGTGTATTGTAAATATTTGAATGTAGAAGAGAAAATTGTTCCAGATGAAAATAAGAATGACATTTTCTGATTGTCTTTTTTAGAAAATAAAACATTGTCTTCCTTTAGACTTTAGCGACCTGTTTCTGTGAAACTTTGTTTCTCTAATAAGTTCTAATAATTCTCTAGTAGCTCTAATGTCTCTGATCATCAGATTCATTATTCCATTTTCCATGGATTAGGTGTGGAGGCGATTTGTGGCAATAACAATTTGGTATATTTTCATGGCATACTATATTATTTTTGATATGGCAAACTGTACTATGCCTCTTTTATGATGTTTTATATTATATATCTTTCTTTTTTTACAGCATTCTGTTATTGCATACAAAACTATAATAATTTGTGATATTTTATGTATGTCATCTTTAATGGCCACGCTATACTATGATAATGTTATTGTGTGTGTGTGTGTGTGTGTGTGTGTGTGTGTGTGTGTGTGTGTGTGTGTGTGTGTGTGTGTGTGGCTTCCAACACATCTGGCTCCTGAAGCCACTTTAAGACGCTTGTTCCAGCGCCCGAGAAACACAACTTGAGAAGTTTAATAAATGGGGAAAATAAACACAGGAAACGTGAGTGAGAACATTTGAATTGTTTCTGCACTTTCAAGCAGCT
Organism: Taurulus bubalis; assembly: GCF_910589615.1. Taxonomy (NCBI): domain Eukaryota; kingdom Metazoa; phylum Chordata; class Actinopteri; order Perciformes; family Cottidae; genus Taurulus; species Taurulus bubalis. The sequence goes on along the minus strand of NC_136589.1, from coordinate 45,451,456 downwards.
GCGTGAAAGAAAGACGAGACGATAAAAGCGTCGACACAAAGGAGGAGGAACGGGAAAAAAAAAAACACTCAAGAAGTTGATTGTGATGAATCTCCATCATCATATTGTCACATGACTGGCATGAAGAAGCAGATTGCCATCAAAGTCCAAAAATAAAAATACTTTTTATTTATTCATGCAGACCTTGTGATTTAGGATTACCTCAATCAAGCTTGATTGTTTGCTTTGCACGTATACATTTTTTTAAATATAATATAGTAATATTTGCATCAGGCAAAATTATGGCATATTTTGATGATTATCGGCAGAATATTGTGAATTGCCATCATTTTGTCCGGGATAATCGACTCATAAATCGCCCCGTACCTTTTTCTTCTTCTTCTTTCGGTCTATGCCTGTACGGACATTATGTAATTATAGTAAATCTAATAATCCAAAATGTAATAAATGATGAATGCATAGTGGTGAGGCCCCACAATGCAACAATTAACAATTAATGAAGGATTCAACAGCAGAATCCAATAACGGGAACGTGCACCTGTAATCCGGTCCAGACCGGACTAACTCTAATGTGCTGCTTGTGTTGTTGTTGTTGTTGTTTGATATTTAGAGTTTTGCAGCCTAAATATGCACTTTTGTGCCCCAATGAAAGTTGCACATCCAAAGAAATACTTAAAAAGAGACGATTCTACACAAATGTACCAAATTGGTGCTTGAAGAAGTATTTATATTTTTTACCAATATTTTTTTAGCAAAAAAAAAACCTAGTTGTATGTCTCGTTACACATGATATTCAGGTACAGTGTACAAGAGAGAAAGAACAACAAACATCACATGGTGGAAAACAAAAGAGGGGGAATAAGCATACTAATAATGAAAAGAGGGGATAAATAAATGCAAATAATGATTTAAATAAAATAAATAATTTAAATAAGATGAAGAATCAATAATTGTCCACTCCTGAATGTAGTATTGTATGCACTATATATGCTTTCCAGAGAGGATTGTGTATGTGTGTGTGTGTAGAGAGAGTTAGCTAGAGCAGTTCTACCAGAGGGCCAAGCAACACATAATTATCACCTCATTGTAATAATAATGGTGCGACAGGACTCCATCGTTACTAAATATATGCTTCTGGAGCCTTAATGAATATGTGACTTGTTTCATTTGATAGATGTCCCATACTTTTTGGATCCATATATCGTATGTTGGGGGATCTGGTTTTAACCATCTGATGGTTATACCCTTCAATGCTGCTGTTAGAAGTATGTTGAGGAGGTATTTGTTGGCCCTCCCGTCCAGGCCTTCAGGTGTCACTCCCAATATTGCTACTGTGGGGTCTAGTTGGATGTCTTGTTGGAATTTCTCTCTGAGGGCATCAAAGACTTCCCTCCAGTATACATTTAACTTGGGGCACAGCCAGAATATTTGTGTGTGATTGGCAGCGCTTCCGCAATTCCGCCAACATAAGTTGGAATGTGTTGGGCCCATTTTGGCTGAAAATTGCTTTTTAAAATGCATAATAATCATCACACACACATGTTTACACTCTCAGACGAACGATAATGAAAAGTAATTTAGCTGCAGTTTTTTTCCAAAGGAGCTCTTGTTGCTGTGTGTCCTTGTATGAACCGTGTCACTGCATCCAGATGTTTGGAGAGAAGGGAGGAGGAGGAGGTTGGCAGTTTGTCCCCACCTGGAGGGAGCAATCCACCGGTTTCCGCACCATGGCCTCGGATTTGGAGGCGCTAACTCTCATCCCTGCCGCTTCACACTCGGCTGCAAAACGGCTACCTTAGCGATCTCTGCCATGTTGACCCCAAAATGTCTCCCATAGCTGAGCCTGGATGTCTGTGTGAATGTTAGCTACTCCTGATGGGCAGGTGGCACCCCAGCCCCTGGCTGCTTATGAAGCCGCACGCTACTCATTCACTGACAGTAGATGGCAGCAGAAGACTGGATCAGAAGCAGGTCCACACGGACCACTGAGGCGCAGCCTTCAGTACAAGTGTTCGGCAAGTACGGATTGCTGGTTTCCAAATGGACCAGGTGTGAAAGCAGTCAGATCACACAGTGATCAAGAATGCACCACGACATCAAAAAGGTCAGCAAAATACAGTTTCAATTGTTGTCTCAACGTGACAGTTTATTCACTGTTTACTTTCATATAAAAATAGTACACAAAGCAGGTATGTTCATTCAAGTATTTTACAACATTTAAAAAAGGTTAGAAAAACCCACTTCACTACATTGTTCAAGACGAACGAATCGAAGCTCTCAACACACGTCTTCTACGTTTTGACTGTGGACGCAACATATTGTGGGATGTTTCAGCTCCAGTTGAAAGCAAGTGCATGTGGTCCACAGACCCGAACTAAAATATATAATATATGCAGGTTAAAGTACAATACAACGCTGTGAAATGTGAAAGTGAAGTTTTCTCTGGAGACGGAGCCTCATGCTACAGGAGAGTGACACAGTGGGCAGCAGTTGTATTTGCAGATCTCCTGCGCCAGAGCGCAGTGTTTACACACACTGCACATCCAGAACTGGTACTCCTGGATCGGTTGGCCCGTCACAATGCAGGTGGGTAATTTACCTTCCGCCCTGAAAAAAAGAGGGACAAACAGAATTAGTAAGGCCAGAGAGAACCTCAGTGAAAGGGTTCAAAGGAAGGCAAGGTTGTTTTTTTAGAGAATGGACGGTTTTCTGGGTCATATTTAATTTTTTTTTAAATGTCCCAGTCACTATTCAGGATTCACTTTTAGAGAGTGACAGTTAAAAACCACAATTCTGCTTCTTCCGCCTGCAGGAGCTGGTTCTGTAATCTACTAAAACCACCATTTGGGCTTTTTCACACCCAACAGAATCTTTGTTTTTTGTGTGTTCAAAGCTTTCTCACCACGGCCGACACCAAACATCTTGATCCATGCATTGTGCCGGAAAAAAAAAGAAAAAAAAAAGTTTTGCACCACTATACAAGCCCACACTCAACTCTGTATTCCAAGTCATCCTGCAAGACTGGACTGAACGAGTCTAAACAGGTTGGCTTTATTATATGTGAATACAATTATTAATTATTCCTGTTTGGTCTGAGAAGGCCCTCATGGTGCTCCGATCGCTATCGGCTGATATTTGATCTTGTTTGATCGGTGGTCTCTATGAAGGCCGGTCTAAAGAGTCGACGAGATGACTTACTATTGTTCCAACATTATGACTTCTGAACAACATAGTCATGTCTATTTGCAGCCATACATCTTAGGGCGCTAGTCTCCCGTCAGTGTTGGGAGCCAGAGCCTCTGGAACAGTCCCTGACCATCTGAGGGCAGATGGGCCACTGTGAGTTTCTTCTGAAAGAAAAGTGCGTTTAAAAATGAAATGTATTATTACTATTACTACATGTGCCCTCACCCCTCTGCTCCGTCCAGCTCCATCGCATGGCTGTCCTTCGGGGTGTGCTTGGTGAAGATCTCCAGGGCCAAGTCCTCGTACAGCTGCCGCTGCTCCAGGTCCAGGCTCTCCAGGGCCTCCAGCTTGATGAAGGCCTGCGAGCACGTGCCGAAGGCCCTGTTGGCTGCGGCGCAGACGGCGAGCAGAGAGTAGATCTCCACCGCCGGGATGATGTCCTCATACTCACGCAGGTGAAGGGCTGTAATAATGGAGAGACCGTGAAGAGTTAGGCCTCTACGCTGTCTGCTGTAGAGAGACAACTTGGGCAATACTTAAATGTATGTTTGTCTAACTAACAGTCTCAACTCTTCTCTGTGTCTTTGAGTCAGTGTGGAAGATGTCGCGCCATAATGACATCATCCGGTGACGTGTCCCGTGTGCTTTGGTACCTGTGCGCGTGGCGTTCTCCATGTAGCCTTCGTACAGCTGCCTCTGGGCCAGCAGGAAGAAGTGATACGCCTCCGCTCCTCGCCAGGCGTGGTCCACGATAGAGTCGTCTGAAGAGGTTGCATCTTCCTCAAGCAGCCCGGCGAGCGCCGATGTCGCCTAATTACAGTACAGGTATATTTCAAAGCTTTTGTTCAAGAGGAATAGATTCATAGTATATATATATATATATATATATATATATATATATATATATATATATATCTGTAATCAAGTACGAGTTGTGATATCGTACCTCAGACTTCTTCCCTTTGGCTTTGCTCTGCTGTGACGTCTTCATCTGCTCGTGGTAATTTTCAACAAGCCGTGCTGCCAGCACATAGAGCTTCTTCACCCGCAGTGGTCGGGTCCCTTTCTCCGCCTCCTCATCCGCTATCTGTAACAGAAGACACTTCAGTCCGTGCCCACAAACAAGCTACTCCGGCAGATCTTTATCTGCATATCAGAACAGAATATGTATATGACAGAATCATCTTTCTCTCAGTTATCAAATTTACCTTTTTGCCATAAAATAAGAATTGTTCCTGCCATGAGAAGATTCAAGGTGAGATTCATTGTTAATCAAATTGTTAACCCTTAAAATGCTGCTCTAAGGGGGCGGATGGAATACCCAGTTGGCTCTAAGAGAGTCAGATCTCCATCTGAACGTGGAAGTCCCAGAAAACACTTTTCATGAATATGAAAACACAAGCCGACCTTGAACATGAGTTTGGCTGCATCAAGAAAGTAGTGGGCCTTCCGATACAGCTCCACCGCCTCCAGGGTTTTGTTCTTTTCCAGAAGATGCGACGCATATTTGGAGAGAAGAGATTTGATCTCCTTCATGTTGTGGGTCCTGGCGAGTTCCACTGCTTTGTTCCACTGAGAGAGAGAAAAGACAACATTCATCCACAATTACCACATCATTGCTTTTGCCTGTGGCTTTTTAAATATGGCATTTGTCATATGAATCTAAATTATTAATCATAAAAGTCAACACTATAAATGCAACACATAGTTGAATTCAGATTTAAGTGAAAGAACGGACTAAATATGTCTCCCAGTAGATGGAAATGGGTCATAGTCATATAATTACAGTAATCCTGTCAACTAAAGCATCTTAAATTATGCATGTAGGGAAAGTTATTTCCTTTGTCCCAAACCATCTGGAGCCAGATGTTGAAATTGACATTGGAAGAGCAGAGTAGGAGAGCAGCGTTCACACTGGATGGCTAAATATCACTCAGGAGGAGGCCGGCGGTGGGAGGACAGCAGGTGCCACAGTGACTCGTGTGTTGGCTCAGGAACTCTGGCGCCACAGCTTCTCTGTCCGTCTCTCACCTGGTTCAGATGGACGCAGGTGTCAACGGCCGCTTTGGGCTGGTTGCACTTAAGGTAGGCGTTCACGGCTTGCTCACACATGCCCACATAGGCAAACATTTGTCCGATATCCTGAAAGCACAGAGATGGAGACGATAAGAGTTTCTTTGTTTTAAGGATTCAGAGTCGTTGATGTCTGAAGCTTCCACACAAAGCCCAAAGAGGAAGATCAAAGACGTCGGAAACATTTGGCTCACCGGTAAAAGTTGATGATTCTCTGGAAGCGTAGCGGTCAGCTTTTCAAGGCCGTGATAGTCCTCTAACATGTAGTAGCATTCCGCCAGCCTCTCCTGGTTACAACCCTGAAGATAGTACTGCACTGCATTCACCCTGAGATATAGAAAGGATAGATAAACCTATAGCGGAGCAAAGTTTCCTTTGGTCTTTAATCACAGGTTTACATTTCAAACGCACTGAAAGAGTGATTGGTCGAGGTATTGGTCGCTAATTCCTAGAGTCAATACGAGCTGTGAGGAGGTCCCATCATAGTGATGGAGGACAAAACCCAGAGTCCTCCATCTGTGCAAGAATGCATCCTAAAGTTTACCTTGAAGCTAACATGAGGCTTCAGCATTTGCTGCTAGCCAAGTCACATAGGTATCTTATAAAGTTATAGTCTTCTTAGTACAAATTACGTGTTCTTCTTCCTTGGTTTGGCTATCTCAGACTGCTGAAGCCTCACATTGTTGGCTTTGAAGAGAGCGGAGAAGGATAATAATAATAATTTGATTTTATATAGCGCTTTTCTGAATCCTCAAAGACGCTTTACATAGGAACCATTCACCCACTGATGAGAGGAGCTACCATGCAAGGTGCCACATCAGGACTATCTCACATTCATACACCGTAGGCGCAACTACGGGAGCAATTTAGGGTTAAGTGTCTTGCTCAAGGAAACTATCTGAATATGGGGGACACTTTTTTGAAATACGTTTCTTTTGGCCGTATGGCCTTGATTTGGGGAAGAGGGGGTAACAGAAGGGAAGACATGCAAAGGGCCGTGGGCCGAATTCAAACCCTGACCTCTGTAATAAGGACTTCCCCTTGGTACAAAGGGCACCAGCTCGACCAGGTGAACTACTTCAATATATTGATATTATCTTTTATAATAGAAAGGGTCAATTCCATTTCAATACCACTTCTGCCTGTCAGCAAAGTAATCTCCGATAGCGTTGTTCGCCTGCTCCAGCAGAGTGTCGTCACAGTCCCCAGAGCCAGTTTTGAGCAGCTGGAGCACCCTGAACCAGTCTCCCAGCTTGATCCTAAGGCTGATGGCGAGGTCCCTGCAAGAAATAGATCTCATCAGGCCCGAGAGAACTGGTGGCGTCATGTAACGCTGACATTTAAAATGTAAAAGCAAAGCATCATCAAATCTGGCCAAATGTACCTGCGGTCCATATCCAGGTACATCCGCTCAGCTTCCTCAAACCTGCTGAAGTAAGCCGCCACCTCCGCCTGCTTCATGGGCTCGCTCTGCAGGTTGCCCAGCCGCTTCACGAACTCGATGCCCTGGTAGTCTTTGCAACGGACGAAGGCCTGTTCGGCCGTCTTCAGGTCCAGTTTCTGGAGGGCCGCCTCAGCCAGAAGACGCCTGGTGGTTCATAATGGAGAGAGAGAGGGTTGGCTACTATCACCAATAGGGCTGCATGGTACGGTATGTTTGCATAGATCATTTTACCCATTCTAATAAGATTTATTTAGCCATTAGACTGTTGGAAGTCAAGCCGTGACAAAGACGTTTTACCAAATCATTGTCTGTAATCGATCAGTCCGTGTCAACCTCGTGATTCTACTTTAAAAAAAAAATGGAGTACAAAGGTTGTCCTCAAGTCACAGACTGGAAATGACTCCTGGAAACTTTTTGGATGTTGCCAGATTTTGAGGGATGCTGTAAGAAGTGACACGCTAGCCAGAGAACACACATAAGCTGCAGCGATCACACTGCTGCTTCAAAAGACTTAGCATGAATCTCTCACGCTCAGCAGCATTCCTCCCAAACCGGCAGAGAGTACACGCTCCGAGGAAACACGGTCGGGACAGCAGCTACTGATTGGACGTGGCAACAAAGTTCAAACGTCTCTTGAATTTAGGAATCGTTTTTTTGAGAATTGGTTTTGCTGGAGCATTACTGTGTCCCGCGTTTACTTTGATTAAATCACCTGGAGACCTCACACACACACACACACACACAGCACAGGGGTTCATTAACACTCTGTTCTGCCTTTTTATGCGAGAGACATCAGATTACGAAAATTTATTAATCCTATGCGTCAAAGCCTCCAGTCCAACTTTTTTTCTTCTTCTGGAAATGAATCTGATTGATGAGATTAAAGCTGTCTCACCAAACTCCTCATCCATTTTGTCATCATCATTGAACTAACTATAAAAAAATAGAGTAAAGATGGAAATGTTGCATTTACCAGAGTCTTGGGTGAGGATTGTCTTCGATGAACTGCGAGGCATCTTCAATCCCCACTTTTTCAATCAATGCACGACTGTCTCTCAGGGAGCGGATTTCAAAGTTGATGAGGTTGTCTTTGTTCGGCCTCTCTGGATCCTGTGGAGCGAGATCCCACGATTGAGTGTTTAATTAAATCAACAAAAAATCTTCCTATTTTTCAGATTCTTTGTTCACCATAAAGGTATGACAGAAAAAACAAAAGTTGTCATTTTGTGCGGGAAGTATTAAGAGTAAAAAGAGTTTAAAAGTGTCTTGATACGAGCATAAATGGTTATGTTTCAGATTGCAACATGATTGTGTTGGGACTTTGGCCGTCATGCCATTTTTCTTTCCCAAAAGGTATACCTTCATGATTTCATCAAGCAGGACAGATTTGATTTCCAGGTCTTCAAAGTTGCAAATGTAGCCAGAAGTTTGGATGGGTTCCTGTCTCAAAGAGAACAAAATACAATCCATGATGGCAACAGTTGCTCGATGTTTATAAGACAACGTCACACAAACACCCGCGCGCTAACCTCTGGGTCCAGGTTCCTGAAAACATACATCCTGGTCTTCTCCATCATGGCAAACAGGTCCGGATTGTCATGCGCCCACTTCATGTCCCAAACATCCTTGCGCTCAAACTTGGACGGATCTCCTGCAGACGCCTGGTCACGGACGTCCAGGTCCAACAACGTCAGCACGCCCGCAATGTCGATTATGGCCAGACGGCTAGATAGAAAACATAATTACAATTACAATGTATACATATATATATACATACACACACAGCAACAAGTTTAATCTGCATAACACCAATCAACGCTTGCCTGGAGTTGCAGTTCAAGGACAGATAGAAGGCTCTGTTGTTCAAAGTGTATTTCTGGAGGAGAACCACATTTGGGAGGCTGTATCTATGGATAGAACCAGTCTCGCAGCCCTGTAAGCACACATGCACCCAAACGCTCAATGTTTCACTTTCACTGCATGATCCAACACGTTAGAATTCAAACAGAGATGTACATACCACCATCAGGGTTTTATCTGTTGCTGTAATACAACAAATGGAATCTTGAGTTGCCTGAAAGGAAACGGAAACGTGATGAGTCATACAATTTATCTGGAGCAAAACAAATTAAAAAATCGAACCGCCGATCCTCTGATTGAAGGACGACCCTGCTCACCACTGAGCCGCAGTCGATAGTGAAGGCTTGAGAAACTAAGTAAACTGAACCCAGCAACTGAGACAAAAAAAGGCTTCAGGGGGAGCGATCACATTTAAACGTATGTATGAGTTTCACAGTATACTGTTAAACAAAAATGGCTCTGTAGTGTCTGTAGAGTTAATTTCAGATTTTGTGCTTCAACCTGGATGTTACAGAAACCTGTGCGACCTGAGAGGTGAAAGGTCTCTTACTGTGAAGGCGTTTTCAAAATCTGGACTGCTGTCGCTGGCCGCAGATGGATTGCTGTCAATATGATAGACCCTAGAGAGGCAGGAAGTGAGAACAAATGAGAAAGAGCAAGACAGACCAACAGTTGCTCTTTCCACTGAGGCGACCTGCTGTCCAGGTGCTAGGAGAGCCCTGGCAGAACATTAGGTCACGCCCAGCCTGTCTGGGACCTCGGTGGCCTTTGATTCAGATGAATGGATCCTTTTCATGGTGCTGTCAGTAAATACAAACACCCTGCACTGAAACAGTGAGCCGGTAAACCCAAGGTTTCATCCACCGATGCACAGAATAGAGCTTTGTGGTTAACTTTCCATGATCTGCTTGATGTGTACTGCAAGTTTTGACGTGGCCGTTCCATTTAGTTCAGATGCAGCTCCATTGTACTGTGAATGTTAGGGCGATGTCTGACAGAATCCTCACCTCTCTCTTCCCTCCTTCTTCGTTCTGGTCACTTGGTTGATCTCCAGGGCAGTTAATTTCTTTGCCACTCTGTACTGCCACAAGTAGAAGGCCTGTTTGGATGCGGCGATCACGTGTGTCTTGGTCATGGTGACAAACAGCGGATCTGACAAGTAGACAAGTGACAGACGTAGTTAGGAAGAAGTAGAGTGTGTATGAAATCAGTCATTTGGGAGCAAGTAAATTGTATTTTTTATGTCTTTTGGTGGATCTTGTGTGTGCCCAGCTTCTGGCATCACATTGCAGATGCTTAGCAATGTCACCCACTCAGAGGACTTTAAAGTTTTTAGTTTGCTTTCGTTACGCCATACACAAATAGTAATTAGGTATTCACATTGTATTTGGGTGGTGTAAAGTTGCATAAAACACAATCGATTATCTTGCAATAAACTAAACCAAACTACACTGAAAGAAATCGAGCAATTACAGTTTGTAAATTGGTCTTTTCTGTAACTTTAAACAAGGAAAAGCCACCACGAGGCAACAAGCAGAAGGAGACGCCTCCAAAAAGGCCCACACAGGAGGCAATCTGAAACCCATTCAGTCCCTCTAAGCCTTTCTAATATGCAGACTTTGAACCGTCTTGGCCACAGGCCCGAGCTCAGAAAACATTCGGACTCGTCCAGCAGAGACAGAACGCTGAATATTTGTGAGATATGAAGACGCTCAGCGCGAACAGTCTGCTAGCCACAGGATGCTGTGGGCCCATGAAGGATGGGACTGTGGGCAGCAGGTGGCAGAACGCCATCCACCGCTTCACTATACACAGGGTGCGATGTCTCGCGTTGGCTTGGAGAAATCCATTAGGACTTTGATCAGCCCACTGTTGTGCCACAAGAAGATTACTAGCAAGTCCTCCTCTGTGTGCAAGCTTGATGGCACATGGCTTGTTTCTGTGTTTCTTTACTGCATGAACTCACCAATGTCAATGTATTTTGAGTCCAGTGGAGTCCCGATGGAGTTGCACAGAATCAGGACATACTGAAAAACAGACAGTAGTGTAAAGTTATTCTACGGGTCAATTGGTGATTCCTTGTCAAAACAAATCGTCGTCATTTTGAGTGTGTGGTTTTAAATTGTACATTACCCTTGCATGACTCACAGACTCTAACTCAGCATCCTCCTGTGTAGCAATGAATAATAAAACATTAAAAAAAACAGAAGGCAGGACAGCAGAGAAACGTTTATGATCCTTACTATTGCAGCTCTGTATCTTCTTCATTGTGTGTAAACATGTTAATACATCAGGATAAGCTGGTCTGAGTCATAAGCACGTAGTCCTGCTGCTTTGCTCTCACTGTTGCCATGTCAGGCCATGTGAAGCGGAGGTGCCGGTACCTGAGGCTGCGTGTCATCTGCTTTGCTGGCGAGGATGCAGAAGTCCCCTGAGGTGGTGATGGACATCAAGCTCTTGACGTATTTGACAAACTTCTCGTTGTTTTTGGTGTCCCAGAATACCACGCAGTACTCTTGGCGCTCTGGCTTCGTGTAGGCATACACCACTGTGCTGCAACAGTAGCCCCACTGTGAGGAGAAAGGAGCAGGTGAGATCCCCCTTATGTGTGGGGCTTCAGAACTCTTTAGTCAGAATGTAATTAAATGGGAGTGAAGTGCAGTTGTTATTTCCCCTCAAATTGTAAGTTTTACTGTTTTTACATTGAAAATCAAGCAGTGAAGTTATTTCGGTGTCACTGCTTTTTGAACATTTGGAAGCATGATGTGAAACTATTAATAGCAACCCGTACCCTTTGCAACTGGCCAGAGCTTTAACCGTACTAATGCCAGATGGAGTATTTTATTTGTAGGTTTCTCTGTCTACGACTGTCTTCGAGAACGCCCCGAACTTGAATTAACAGCAAGCCACAAGTGTCGCCATTTACCTTGTAGTCTGGTCTTATGTTGGCAAAGTAGATGTAGGAGTCCACGGCCAGGCCAATACGCAGCCCTCCTCCCTCCCAGCCAATTCCTGTCATCTGCTTCCCAGGCACTTTGAGAGTTCTCAGGTGCTGTGAATACAAGAAAAGCATTTTCATATCCCCACTGGGGATCTTAGGGGGCTTGGGTATGCAAGGGAGGATTCTCAATCAATATCAATGACAGTGGTGAGATTTCTGGCTTCACCGTTACTTCAGAGGTAGCCTTTTATATCTACAGTGGCTTGCAAAAGTATTCATATCCCTTGGACGTTTCCACATTTTGTCACATTACACGCCACAAACATGAATATATTTTATTGGATTTTTATGTGAAAGACCAACACAAAGTGTCACACAATTGTGAAGTACAAAGAAAATTATACATGATTTTAATATTTTTTCACAAATAAAAAACTGAAAAGTGCAGTGTGCAAAATGATTCAGCCCCCTTTTCTCTGAGTGCAACCAATTGCCTTCAGAAGTTGCCTGATGACTGCTGAATGATTGAATGTTGAACAATGACTAAATAGAGTCCACCTGTGTGTAATCTAATCCCAGTACGAATACAGCTGTTCTGTGACGGCCTCAGAGGTTTGTTTAGAGAATATTGGGGAGCAAACAGGACCATGAAGTCCAAGGAACACACCAGACAGGTCAGAGATAAAGTTGTGGAGAAGTTTAAAGCAGGGTTAGGCTATAAAAAGATTTCCCAAGCTTTGAACATGTCACGGAGTACTGTTCAATCCATTATCCGGAAATGGAAAGAGTACGGCACAACTGCAAACCGACCAAGACACGGCCGTCCACCTAAACTTACGGGCCGAACAAGGAGAGCACTGACAGGAGATGCAGCCAAGAGGCCCATGTGACTCTGGACCAACTGCAGAGATCCACAGCTCAGGTGGGGGAATCTGTCCACAGGACAACTATTGGGCGTGCACTCCACAAATCTGGCCTTTATGGAAGAGTGGCAAGAAGAAAGCCATTGTTGAAAGAAAACCATAAGAAGTCCCGTTTGCAGTTTGCCAGAAACCATGTGGGGGACACAGCAAACATGTGGAAGAAGGTGCTCTGGTCAGATGAGACCACAATGTAACTGTTTGGCCTAAATGCAAAACGTTATGTGTGGCGGAAACCTAACACTGCACATCACCCTGAACACACCATCCCCACTGTCAAACATGGTGGTGGTAGCATGATGCTCTGGGGTGCTTCTCTTCAGCAGGGACAGGGAAGTTGGTCAGAGTTGATGGGTCGATGGATGGAGCCAAACACAGGGCAGTCTTGGAAGAAAACCTGTTGGAGTCTGCAAAAGACTTGAGACTGGGGCGGAGGTTCACCTTCCAGCAGGACAACGACCCTAAACACAAAGCCAGGGCTACAATGGAATGGTTTAAAACAAAACATATTCATGTGTTAGACTGGTCCAGTCAAAGTCCAGACCTAAATCCCATCGAGAATCTGTGGCAAGATCTGAAAACCGCCGTTCACAAACGCTCTCCATCTAATCTGACTGACCTTGAGCTGTTTTGCAAAGAAGAATGGGCAAAAAAAATGTGCAAAGCTGGTAGAGACATACCCCAAAAGACTTGCAGCTGTAATTGCAGCAAAAGGCGGTTCCACAAAGTATTGACTCAGGGGGGCTGAATAATTTTGCAAAAAAAAAAAACATGTATCATTTTCTTTGTACTTCACAATTGTGTGACACTCTGTGTTGGTCTTTCACATAAAATTCCAATAAAATATATTTATGTTTGTGGCGTGTAATGTGGAAACGTTCAAGGGGTATGAATACTTTTGCAAGCCACTGTATGTACGAAGTGGGTCATCTTCACAGTGTCCACCATTTTTCTACAGTAGCCCAGAATGGACAAACCAAACACTGGCTCTAAATAGGGCCATTTGCATTTTTTGCGTCGGCCACCATAGTTCTCCAACACGCTTGACGCATGGGAGAAGGTTCAGTTGGCTGAATGCTGCCAAATCCTACACACTGGCCCTTTAAATTAAATCAAAAAAGTGAAACAAAGCGGAATAGACTTTGTACTCATCATCAACTAAGTCTATTCCATGTACATTCTTCCCTTTGGTCCCACATATGATACTGACAGGAACACTGCATGGTTGTGTACTGCTTACGCCTCATCTTCTTTTTGCACAAAACTCTGTGTCAGGTAACAAAATCGTCCCCCTCACCTCTCCAAAAGGCGTGTAGAACTGCACGACATTGAACTCTTTCTCCAGATGCGAGGCTTTGACGGAACCCGCTACCGCCAGAACACTGCCGCAATGATTCCACTGGATACTGACCACACTCATCAGACTGTCGATACACACTGGTTCTGAAGAAAAAGGGCAGCAGCAAAGCTCATTATCATCGATAAACATGTCATGGAAGTGTAAGCTGGAGAATACACTGCAGTCTCTGAAGGGTCCCTCCCTTACTTTCATCGTTCTCGTAGCGCATGACCTGGCATCTCCCATTGTCAAAACAGATGGCAAGACACGGGCAGTCCGGTTCCACATAACCCCCGGTTCCTGCATACCAGTGGATACCCGCGATACTGATAGCTCCGGTCGCATTGGCGAGATAGCTGATGGTCATTTTGATCTGAAACGCAACATCAAATTATTATTTTGTATTGTTTTCATGTCATTAATTGGCAAACGAATGAACCAATCGTCAACTCAGCGTTGATGGCAAATGTAGTCGATTGAAGCAATAATTGTAATAATAGTAATCAGAATAATCTCCACCTCTGGGTAGCCATGTTCTAAGGGGCTTTACAAACATTTTCAATAACAAGATAATATAACATAGCACCAGGTTAATGATTTGTCAACAATAATCCATCTGATAATGTATAATAGATTCTTCCTAAACCTTCTAGGTACACATGGGTACATACTAAAAGGACATTTATATTGTACTTGATCATATGCACTCACTATGAAGTTTCCCTGATTGTCATAGATGTGTACTTCCCCGTTGGCCATGCCGAAGAGGAGGATCTTGCTGTCTGGCGACCACGCCACATGAGCAAGCTGATTTCCCTTTAGCTCCTTCCCCCAAATCCGGTTTCCTGCAACAACAAAAAAAGGGCGTTAATCCTACTGTGCATGTTCATACTAAGTATGTGAATAATCTTGTTGATAACACTGTAAATGTTTGTGATTTTTTTTACCATCTACAGATCCAACAATGACCGCTCCGTCTTCATACACAATGCAGATCTTCTGACCGTCAGCGTTCCAACTCATGCTCCTCACCACCGACTTGTTCCGGTTGTTGATCATCTCCTCGTACCACGCACCTTCGGAAAGGGAGGGAGACAGAGAGCTTTAAAAGCCAAATTCACTACCAAGACAACTTGCATTTTGGATTTGACGGCAGTAAACACCTTTGTAGAGCATCCATACGATGATGAGTCCATTCTGGTCACTGGTTGTCAGCTTTTCATACTGTTCGTTCCACGTAACCACTTGTACTGCGCCTGCAAGTTTGGTAAGATAGTGTAAGATACTTTTCATGTGGCACTGCACCACCTAAATATGGACGCTTCTCGCTACTGACATCGCGTAATGATTTGGAAACAGCTGAATATAACTTACCACTGTGTCCATCGAGAGTCTGGTTCATTGAGAGATTACTGGGTGCAGCAAGACCTTTAATTTTGGCATCATCTGTTAAGAAAGAAGAAAAAGTGATTGGGTTGAGAACTATCAGAGAGGGGATTGTTAAGAAACAATTTGAAAGACCAGCACTTGCCTCTAGCATTGGAGCAGAAGTGTGTAGGTAAAACCAGCACAGAGTTTTCATTGTTTCATTCCCTTCACTGTTGGCGGGTTTTCTCTGTTTGTTTAGCATCATAATAACATAATACCAGTGGGTCTGACCAACAGACGGAGTGAACAAGGTGGTACCATTTCTACTTACAGTGACTGGACACTGAGGCACCAGAACAGAGCCAAAAAAAGCTTACGCAAGTTTCAGACCATTTCTTATACGCTGAAAGAGCGTGTTTCAAAAACACTCAAATCTCAATCATATGGGTATGACATAATGGCTTTGACTGTGACAAGTAAACTTTAGCACACATATAAATGTATTGAACATTATTCATCACAGCCAAAATAAATATATATATATATATATATATATATATATATATATATATATATATATATATATATATATATATATATATATTATTTATTTTTGTTGCTGATTTTTTGTATTATATTCTAGAGCAAAATAACTGCAATAAATAAATACATGTCGATGTTTATATTTATTTATTTGCTATATATCGGGCCCAGCCAATCAACAGTGGACTTTTCATGCAGTTCACTTGCCTGTATTTATCAAGTATTGTTATTATCATCGTTATTATAATTATATTATCAAGTCTGACCAAACTTTGAAACTAGAAATGGATTTCATCCAATGCAAACATTGACAATACGCTACACCTTTGCATTGTGTATTGCATGTGTTTAGCATTTTGTGGACTTCCTATATGGTTCAGATGTACATCTCAGGCCCGCGGTAGCTAAAGAAAAAGCAGAAGTAAAGCAGAAGTGCAAGGACTGCAGGCTGTGAGCTCATCCTGACCTCACCTGTCTGGGTTTCGAGCTTGAGCACCCTGAGGAGACCGTCGTCTCCTCCGCAGGCAATGAAGCCTTGGTCTTTGTTCCAGGAGACGCATTTGAGATGGATGTTGTTGGGGATAGCGATCTATAAAACACGGGAAGTTGAAGACACGTCGTCAACCAACGCGTTTTGTGTGAAAAGACGTCTCAATAGTTGAGTTAACGTTAGGGGGCAGCAGCGGAGACTCACCTTCTTGCTGAGGTAGATAAACATGGCGGTACTGCTAACAGACCTCTGCGTACTGCCTAGTTATACTAGTTAAGGTAGAATGACACTTACCAGACGTTAACTAGCAAACTAGACAGTTAAATGAGCTAACTCTTCCGACCTATCTATGCTATGCTACATCCATCAGCCCTCTGGTGGATGTGACGTTAGCTTTGCCAGCACAGTTAACGTTCACATACCAAGTACCAAAGACAGGAGCGCTGCATTTAGCCTCTACGGCTTCCGTCTAAAGTGAAAAACGTCTGCAAATGTATGAGGGGGGAAAAGTTCAAATTCGACGTCTCATGGCTCGTGTTGGAGGACTCCAGTACTCAGAGGTTGTAGCTTCCCTCCGTCGTCTCCCGTAGTAACCGTAAACCGGAAGTGGGGTATTTCTGGTAATTGTAGTTTTTCATGTTCAATTTCTGGTGACGGGCATTCTTTTGCAGGGCTGTACAGTGGTTCTAGTTGAATGGATGCATGGCACAAGCTTAATAAACAAGCAATTCAATACATAAGGAAGAATGGAAAATTCTATATTTTTAAAGTCTGTCTTGTGAAAGTAAAGTCACTCTCAAGGAGGCTTTATTTGTCCTGAGATGCTAAAAGTCATCATGATTTTAAAAGTGCCTTAGTAACTAAACTACGGAAGCGCATTGCATTCACTGGATGAAAAAAAAGACCCCTTTTCTCGTAATTACGACATCCTGATCTCGTAATTACGAGATCTTTTCTCGTAATTACGACATCCTGATCTCGTAATTACGAGATCTTTTCTCGTTATTACGACATCCTGATCTCGTAATTACGACATCCTGATCTCGTAATTACGACATCCTGACCTGATTACGAAAGGTGCCATACTGGCCACTGTATGGCATGTAAGTTATGTGTACAGGCGTCTTCTTAGACGGTTCCGTTGCCTTAGCTACTCCTTGGAAAGTCGGTTAGCTTAAGCTCTGACACAGACAAAAAACGTAACAATCTAAAACAATATTTTCTCAAAAAATGAACTTGAACAGGTGCAAACCTTGTGCCCATATCAGCGAGGTGCTAAACTAATACATCCGTAACCTTTTTATCACTGTTTTCCGTTGTTATGGCAACGTTTCCTTTCTGCCCGTTTCTTACTAACAACTTCCGTTTTTTGTACCTTCAAAATAAGAGCGCAACCGGAAATGCACCGACTGCAGTAATAAAACGGACTAAAATAAAGGACAAAAAAAAAAGGAACAAACTATTACAATACTTTAAACTCTCAGAGGTCCGTTACAGTCACTACCAAACCAGATTGGATGCATTTCAAATGCATGAATTTATATCCATGAAGCATCCCGTGTTGGTTCAACTGCTCCTGCAGAAACAGAGCGACATCCAGCACGTCAGACTGGGCTTTCCGCCTGAACAATCCTAACGCCTTGAGATGCCTGCGCAGTGTTGACATACTCAATTTAATACCATCCTCATTTTTTAGAAACATCAGTATTTCCCAGTGTCTCAAACCGAGAAGGTATCAGATTTACTGCGATAGCGCCATCATTGCCGCTGAGAGAGGATTTACAGACCTTTCCTTTTTCTTTATCTTTTCTCGTAATTACGAGATCAGGATGTCGTAATTACGAGAAAAGGGGTCTATTTTTTTTTTATCCAGTGAATGCAATGCGCTTCCGTACTAAACTACAACACACAATAAAAGACATTTAGGATCCATTCTTTGAGAATATTTATTTTCCCATGTGCAACTATACACCCAATAGAAAATATACAGACAAGTTGTTTTCTATTACAAAAGCACCATAATATGAATATACTACCAGTTTACACAAAGATCCCTGCACCACAAATACTCTTCTCAATTTGTTTCACGTGTGTTCTATTGATATGACCAAGTCAGAAATACAGTACATGTGTGTATTGTATGAAGAAAAGAAAATAACGGTAATGTTGCTGTTTGTTGCCTGTGGTGGAGCTTGACTTAAAATCTCACAAATCAAAAACTGGAAACATTGTATTTAATTGCTAGGACTGCTTTGGTACACTTTACCATCTGTACACATATGACATCCCTCTCCCGGGACCTCACATCGGATCAGGAAAAACTCCCCCAGAAAACAAAAACAAACTTTTCACAGGGAAAAAAGGGAAGAAACCTTCAGGAGAGCAACAGAGGAGGATCCCTATCCTGTGTACAGAAAAGCCAAGTGTGCAAAGTCTCGTCCAATAACTCCCTAAATTGTTTTCCCACTAAAACAATTGTAGCAGTCAGTTACAAAAAAAAGAAAAACAATTAATTTTGCGCAATATAGTTGTTGCAATACTTCCGGTATTAAAGAATAGGATTATAGTAATTCACTGTGATGTAACAATGCCACAGGCCAATTGGATCGAGGCAACAACAATGCTCTTGTTGTAGAGGAGATTAGTTGTTGTGTTATGGTTATGGAAGGAGGTATTGTGTTTGTGTTCGAACACTGACCAAGAAATGCTCTTGCATCTGTGAATACACAACAAGTTTTCCACCAAAAAACAATGAAATCATTGAAATTATACTTTTAACATGTTTACCGTGAAGTTTGCACTTCTCTATTCTATACTTCCCCTCACTATCTTACATATTTGGAGTCCATACTCGATGGCTTACACTGCCAGGAAGAAGTGGAGCTTTTCTTACAAATACACAGGTACAGTATATGTAAACATTTACACCAGTTATACCTGACTTTACCAAAAAGAAGTAACAACATATGGCGTTGTAGATGCAAAATGCTTGTTTATGATATAAAATATTAATGCAATCAGTATACTGCATAAGAAATCCAAATCATGCAAACATTTTTACTGAAGCATTATGAGCGTTTAAGAGTCACAGATGACTTCCGCTGGTCAAAAGATGCTCATCCTGAACACGTCTTCATCGCGGTCCTTAATTGTGCCGTTGGCCCTCAATCAGGTTCACTTTGTCTGAAAGTTCATCAAGTGAACAGACTGTCAAAGAAACCAAATGGATTCAAGTTATGCTTATTAAAAGTACTAATGTGACATGGCCATTGTAGCAGCAGCCCAATATCGAACATAATCTTACATAATCCCAATTTTTTTAAACAAATTCAAATCGTGGACCCTTTTAAGTCTCTCAAGCAAAAGGATATGTTTTCTGCTCAGCTCCTGAATGGCCGACTGCACTTTTTTCTGGAACACAATCTGGGCTTCACACATGCAGGCGTCTTGAGTTATTTCACTCCTCATTTCCTCTAAGAGAATGAGAGAGAAAAAACATGGAGAGGGTCAAAGCAGATGAGAGTGGTGCTTCACCATGTTTGACGTGGCCTCTTTGTAATACTCCATTTGGCTCCACAGCACATCTGATATTCCCCCTGATGTCGGTGTTTTGGAGATGGCGAAATCAGATCAAAGTGAGATGTGGTTTTAAATGGAAACATAAGCTTAGTGGATATTCACTGAGCAATATAGTAGAGATCAGTTCAAATCAGGATTTTTCGCTTTTGTGAGTGAGATTAGGAAATATGTGGAAAAAAAAAGGTTTCAATCACTTCAACTACTTAATCACAACCCGGGAGGGCTCAGTTACTGAGGTCAGGCGTGGATAGCCTTAAAGAGGACACATGTTAATAAGCGTTTATGCAATATACTCATGTTTACATACAATACAAATGACTGAAAAAGACAATCACAACAGACGACAGGCAAATCAATTACAACCAATTTCTTTTGGTCCATTACTTGGACCAAAGTTTTGAGTGGGCTTCCCACACAACTTCCATTGCAGTCTCTCATTCCTTAAAGAAGCAGCACAGCACCCTTGCATGTCCTACAAACTGTGCCGTTAAGGGCTGGATCAGTGGAAGTATTGCTCGTCGCTGGACAGTGGCTTTGGTTGCAGTCAACAGCAGACTTCTCCAAAGCTAAAGAATGCAAAAAGGTAGACATGAAAGGTATGATAATCATTCAGATCAAAGTGTATGCATTGTAACTACATTTAATCTAAAGGTCCCTATCAGTGCCATAGGCTTGACCAATTTTCCGACCTACAGCAGTGCGTTGAAATTCACATGGCTGAGTATATAAGTAAGATATTTTAAATGACTCTATTTAACAGTACAATCTGCATTCACAATTGGTGTAGATTGGTTGAAAGAGGGTTACAGACCTGTGGTTATATAATTGATCCTTAAACTTCATTCTATTCCACAGGGCCACTTTTGTACAATGACAGAAGGCCAGTTAATAACTTCTAGGATCGGAGAACATTCAAGAATTAGCCTGGATCTCTGTTGGGGGACGTAAAAACTATTTACGGTGGGTGGGAACACAGGACTATCCCCCAGTAGACTGGTGCTCGTGTCCCGTGTGAAACCAAAACTCTTGTTTAAGTATTTGAAGTTAAGGTAATGAACTGTTTTCCATACTTACAGTATATTACGTTGTACTGTTGAACTGTATTTTCTTTTAAACAAGAATATCCACAGAACACATTCAATTGTCCAGATTGATTTTTTCAGCTTGGAAGAAGTTTCATCATTGCTTACTTTAGACTTCTGAACGTACATGTTGCCAGTAATAAAGTAATAAGGTGGATGCCAAAGTAAAATCCAGTGCTACTTTGCATGGGGAAATTTGTCAAGCCTATAGACCCTTTAAGAGGAAAAATCTTGGGTGAAATATGACGTGATATGAAGTTTATATAATTATCACAACAAATAGCAATTGGAAAACCTCTTACTCTCACCTTAAATCTGGTATAGTTTAGGATGATGGCTTGAGAATGTCTCTCGTCAAGTCAAGCACAGGGTCCATTTTGTCAGTCGGGCCGAGCACATAGTTGAACTACACAGCTCACAACGCAATAATATGAGAGGGTTGGGCGACAAATTGAACCTGAGGCCAGAACTGTTTAAACATTTGGGGGAATCTTTTGAAAGGTCTCAATACACAGACACCATGATGTATGTTGGAGAAAATAAAAATCCTCTATCCTCACGTGAGCATGTTTTCTGGTCTGCGTTCAACACATATCCATCTTGACACTTGCAGTTGTAGGAGTCACCGTTGTTGATGCACATCTGCTGGCAGTCATGTCCCTGAGCACATGCATTTGAACCTGGAAAGAGACATTTCCACATCTAACTGACTTGGTCTAAGTATTTCAAGGTCAAGGAGCAACTGGTTATCATTACCTTGATATGTATTACTTTCTAGCACAATACAAGAGCTCTTCAAACCATCTTGAGGTGTCTAGTTGAAAGGAAGAAGTTTCTTACGTGAGCAGGTCTTCTGATCCATGTTCAACATGTATCCAACTCGACACCTACAGATGTAAGAGCTCCCATTGTTGACGCAAATGTGCTGGCAGTCATGTCCCTGGGCACAAACATCTGAACCTGGACCTGAAAGGAAAAGCTCACATCTCAGCTCCTAGACCTATGACATTAAAACAATCCCCAAACCTTTTCCAGAGCCATTGGTCCCAGTTTTTTATAGAAGAAGCCGATGCCTTAGCCATGTCAACAATTCATTTTTAACATTCCCGGTCTCTATTTCTCCCGCTCAGTCACGCTGAGCTCAACAATGGAAACCAATATTCACGAGAACGGATATCTGGTGTGCCCAAACGACAAAATGCCTCACCAACTCATATGAAGCTCCAAACGTGGTGCTTTGTGGGATATCTGAGAAGCTGGATCACGCCACAGATGCATATTGAAACAAATCCGGTGCTTACGTGAGCATGTTTTCTGGTCTGTATTCAACACATATCCCTCACAACATTTGCAGATGTACGAGTCATCAGTGCTAAAACATAGGCTGGCAGTCATGTCCTGAATTAATTCACTACTGACTATGCTAATCTTTTTACAACAACCTGAGATGATACCCATTCTAAATTGGTGGTTGTTTGTTGGCAAACGGCAATCCCATGTGGATTCTTTGACCCTTTACACAATAGCGTTTGCAGTATTAGGCCATGCACTTATAATAATGGAGACACAGCATGCACATCAAACGTATAGCTCAAATTCAAGTTCTTACGTGAGCATGTTTTCTTGTCTGCATTCAACACATATCCGTCATGACATGAGCAAAGGTGAGAATCACCATTTTTTACACAAATGTGCTGGCAGTCATGTCCCTGGGCACATGTATCCAAACCTGAAACGAGAGGCTTCCACATCTAACGTAGTCCAACACTATCACTGAATGAATCGTTGGCCTGTTGTGGATCTATAGATGGGTCAACAGTATTTCAAAAGAACATGCATGGCAAGTATATCATTACAATGCAGGTTCTTACGTGAGCATGTTTTCTGGTCAGCATTCGACACATATCCCTCACGACACTTGCAAAAGTAAGAATCGCCATTTTTCACACAAATATGTTGGCAGTCATGTCCCTGGTGACATGCATCTGATCCTGAAAAGAGACACTTCCACAGCTGACATCCACAGCAAACTTCTATGGTGAAGCTTTTGATTGGCCAAATTTGATTTTTGTATTTGTTTATATGAAGGCCATGGCCAAATGCTCTATGCCTCCTTCTGCATTTATTCAAGTATATACAATGATAACAATAAAGATTGTAGTCAACCACAAATAGTGCACTAGGACATGCATATCAAGACAAAAGGTCCATGTTCTTACGTGAGCATGTTTTCTGGTCTGCATTCAACACATATCCCACTTCACACTTGCAGATGTACGAGTAATCATTGCTGATGCAGACATGTTGGCAGTCATGCCCCTGTGCACATGGATCTGAACCTGAAAAGGGACACTCACACTTGTAACTGACTTGTAGCTGATTCATTGAATGATAGCCAGCCAGATATGACACTTTCAAAGCTGTTGATTTTGTTGTTGAATTTAAACTTTTGGAGCATTTTTCGTGAATGAATAGATAACAGACTTCGAAGGAGACCCAGGACAATGCACCCTGACATGCATATAACATGTACAGGTAAAATCCAGGTTCTTACGTGAGCATGTTTTCTGGTCTGCGTTCAACGCATATCCGTCATGACATTTGCAACGGTATGAATCACCATTTGTGACACAAATATGCTGGCAGTCATGTCCCTGGTCACATGTGTCCAAACCTGAGAAGAGACACTTTCACAGCTAATCATTTTCTAAATTCAGTAAAACAGTCACACTGCAGTAAGACAAGGAATGGCCCATTATTTCGACGGCCCATATTCTGAAAACACCAATAGTCCCGAAAAATATCCCATTGGACCAAAAGCCCACCAACATCTATTATCCCGAAAAGAAACGGCCATTGTTCCTAAGGCCCATTACTCTAGAAATACACACTCTCCCTGCAACAAACAGAAGCACATGGCTAATAATTATTATACAGAATGATGTCATTGTACCTTCCCGGTTTCTTGTCTACCAGAAATCTAATTCTGCTTAACAATTAGCCTGTGCTTGTTGCAGGGAAAGTTTGTATTTTCAGAGCAATGGGGCAACGGGTGTTTGTTTCTGGGATAGCGTGCTGACCCCGGTAAATTTTTTGGTACGGGTTTTCGGAACAATGGCCTGATGGCCCTAAAACGTGCATAACATAAGGACCAAGTTCTTACGTGAGCATGTTTTTTGATTGGCATTTAACTTATATCCCACTTGACACTTGCAGATGTACGAGTCATCATTGTTCTCACAAATGTGCTGGCAATCATGTCCATGGGCACATGGATCAGAGCCTGAAAAGAGATGTCCACATAACTTAAGGTAACTGACATATCATGACATCAGTCAAGCAGAACTGTTGGAGCCTCAGTATGGCCATGTTTCCTTGTACTATGAGGTTGCATGCTCAACTCTTGTTTCTGTATCAATCAGTCTCCCAAGTCTCTGAGTTATTCAAGCCGAGCTCATCAACTGACTGAAAGTGCGACCCTGAAAACAGACACTCCCACACATGTAACGCAATAGAATTACATCAGTCAAGTGCATCACAGCTGAGACTTTAAAGGTTCACTTGACAACAGTTAGAGCATTAAAAAAGATCCAAACGTGAGTAATGTCTGCCCGGCAGAGAAGGAAGTCCGGTCCAACTGCACGTGTCTTTTAGAACATGTTAATGCAAGTGAGTCCCTGCGTGTGAGCCCCACTAGCTAGCTAATGGCCGCCGCTCCACACTGTTCTCACACTGTAGGTTGATTACATCCGGACCGGCGCCGTTGTCGCGGAAGCGCCCACCCGCCCGGTCGCCAATTCCTCTTCAGGTGAACACTGCTAGCTCTGCCAGCACTGTTTGTTTGCACTGTTTGCACTATTGGCACCATTAGCTACTAGCTGCCGGCTGAGTCATTACAATTTTGAGAGCTGTGTGGAGTCAATTCCTTAATCATAGATTTGCTCTGAATTCCACGTAGAGCTCCTTTAATGAGCCATACATTCTTTTAAAATGTAGAAGTCTTGGCCATTTAACCCAACTCTTTGTCCATCAATCCTAGGTTTTTAATGCTATGCTTTTTCAAAACAATTCAATACATACTCTTGCTGATAAATCAAGGAACATAACTAGAACTGTGGGAAACCTGCCACAAGAAACAAACATAGAGTATACCTGAAAAGTCCAGCTTCTCATGTGAGCATGTTTTCTGGTCTGCATTCAACACATATCCAATCCGACATTTGCAGATGTACGAATCATCAGTGCTGACACAGATATGCTGGCAGTCATGTGCCCGAGAACATGAATCCAAACCTGAAAAGAGAAAACTGCCACATATGACATGAAGCCCTTATTGTGTATAAAGATTGTAGTCAACCACAAATAGTGCACTAGGACATGCATATCAAGACAAAAGGTCCATGTTCTTACGTGAGCATGTTTTCTGGTCTGCATTCAACACATATCCCTCGCGACATTTGCAGATGTAGGAGTCATTGATGCTGACACAAATATGTTGGCAATCATGTCCTTGGGCACATGCATCTGAACCTGAAAAGAGACGCTTCCACATCTAACCAACTAAGTCTACCTTCAAAAAAAGGGCCTTCAGCTCTTGCTGTCAAGATAATGTTTTTAAGCTGTTTTGGAAAACAAAACTGTAGGGGTTCTTCAGTGCTCTCTACATTTACTCAAGTATGAACAGTAATTCACTTTTTTGGGAAACCTGAAACACTGCACCAAGAGATGGACATGACATCTATCTTTAAGGGTTCTTACGTGAGCATGTTTTCTTGTCTGCATTCAACACATATCCCTTGTGACACACACAGAGGTAAGAATTGCCGTTTTCCACACAAACATGCTGGCAGTCATGTCCCTGGACACATATGTGCAAATCTGAAAAGAAATATTTCTGCATGTTAACTTGTTGTTGCTGAGCACAACAACCATTTGTGGTGGTGCACTAGCCAAGGCAACCCTAAAACAATAGTCACAAGAGCGGATCTGTTCCTGACCCTGTGCCAATTCAAGATGCTCTAACACTCACTTCCCACTAAGAATAACCCAAAACCAAGGAGCAAGCACCTAAGCTGTAGCAGAAGCCAATGTGTAAGCGCCTTAATGTGCAGTGTCTTTAATGGCTGCTATGGTGGCTCCTAGAACACCTCAACAATACCAAAAGATTGGGAAAACCCGAACGTTGCTGTTGTGACAAGTCAATCTATCCTACATATTTAGTTTATTCTAGAAGCATAAATATATTTGTGCCAAAATACAAACAAAGAGTATACCTGAAAAGTCCGACTTCTCACGTGAGCATGTTTTCTGGTCTGCATTCAACATATATCCCATTCGACATTTGCAGATGTACGAATCATTAGAGCTGACACAAATATGCTGGCAGTCATGTCCCCGGGAACATGAATCCAAACCTAAAAAGAGAAAAACTGCTACATATGACATGAAGCCCTTATTGTGGAACTTATTGTAGACCCTTTGCTTGACAATTATTATTTTCACAGTTCATATTCATGCCCACTGTACAAAGAGCCTCACTGTATATGTACAGTATATAATGTAGGCAATACATAGAAACTTTCAGTCGTAGACAAAACTAATTGGAACTGACCCAACAAACCGACAACAAATCTATAAAAAAAATTCAGATTCTTACGTGAGCATGTTTTCTGGTCTGCATTCAACACATATCCCTCACGACATTTGCAGATGTAGGCGTCATCAGTGCTGACACAGATATGTTGGCAGTCATGTCCTTGGGCACATGGATCTGGAACTGAAAAGAGACGCTTTACCAAACTAACCGACAAGACGCCGAGTCAGTTCCATTTCATACATATGTACATCAACCGTTAAACTGGCTTTATCTACTCATCTTTGCGGATCAATGCCCTGCATGAGACCCAAATTAAGTTTTGGTGGCTGAACAGGTGGCTGTGGAAGGGAATTTAGTATTTGACTTTCCAGCAATGAGCTTGAGACGATTGCATAGAGCTGAAAGGGAACACATCAAGTCACCTTTTTTAGTGCTTGTGCACATCAATTTGAGTATCTAAAGTGCCCAACAACCCACAACTGTTAACAAACGTTCATGTATTAATTAATTAATGATTTAATAAGCCTCTGCACTGAACTAATCCCAGTATTATGAGCAGTGGGGGGCTACTATACAGCGCCAGGGAAGCAGATTGTGGGTCAGGTGCCTTGCTCAAGAACACACCAGCAGCACCCAGGAGTTAACTCAAGCTATCAGTCCACACTCCTACTTGGTCCACATAGGGACTTTACCCAGCAAGCCAAGGCCCCCACGGGCTGAATTACTGGGGTTACAATTGTAATAGGAGACAACCCAGTCAGGTTTTCGTGGGCTGTTTAGGTCAGAAAACATGTGATTCAACAAGCCATGCAGTCCATTAGAATAAACTGCAAACGAAGCATTTCAGACACTTTGTTTGGCTCTAAAGTACATAACTGAAAGTTGTCAGCAAACCTAATTCCAGGTTTTAAACCCCCAAGGCAGTTGGGGCTGCTGACCTACTGAACAGTAATATTCAGTCAAGCTTGTGACTTGGAGAGAAGATCCACTTGTCGTCTCTAAGTGGCCATTATTTACTTCTAGAATTTGTGCCTCTCATCAGCCCAGGCCTTCATAACTGTCCCGCTCATTGAATAGCTGTGCTGAATAGTGTCTGCCCTAATCTATTTGGGGCAACCCAAAACAATGGTAACAAGGAATGGTATGCAGTGTGTTCACAGCACAAAGTGTGTCCAAAAGGAGCTTCAAAGCGTATGAACTTTGAATTCAAAGGTTCTGTCAAAGTTCTTACTTTCAATATTTTCTAAATCCAATCCCAAATCAATGCTAAAGCAAGATTCCATGAAAATATAACGTTGCCATGTGCAACCTTTTCAGTCATTTTAAGATGAAAACACAATGAGAAAGACATTGAGACAAGGATAAAGATACTTACGCGAGCATGTTTTCTTGTCCGGGTTTAGGACATAGCCGTTACGACACTTGCAGTCGTATGAGTAGCCATTGTTGACACAAATGTGGTGGCAATTGTGTCCCTGAGCACATGCATCCAAACCTGAAAATAAATACTCCAATGTCTGATTGGCTTAGGCCTAGTGACATCAATCATTTTGTGCTGTATTTATGTTAGTAAGTTATAAGCAACTGTGCAATTGTGTAATTCTACAAAGCCACATTCAGATTAGTTTGCTTGATCTCGGTGCTTTATCTATAACGATGTTGTAGTGAATACATTTTGTCGTTGTAAAAATCCTGTTATTTGTGGAGGGACGAAAGAGGCATAGTCACATGCCGTTTTCAAATGTTACATTGACTTTTGAATCTTGGGACACCTGAATAAACACCCATCTTAATTGTTCAAAAGAATATTCCATGCAAACACAATATATGCTGAGGCCACACTGTCGTAATCGTTGAACGTCGCTTGGTAGTGACGTCTAAAACACAGAACTTGTGCGGCTAGAAGTCAGTCGTAGTTTTAAGCACAGTGTCGTTAAGTCAACCCTGATCTCATGGGAAGGCATATAAATAGCACCTAAATTCCCCGTGTCATCATTGGCCTTTTCGTGTGTCATTTTACGACGCAGTGGTTACTCTTAGGCAACAAAAAACACTAGGTTTATGAAAAAATAATGGCTGGGCTTAAAATAAGTAGATAAACTAAGTCAAAGATGTATGGGAACAACGTGACAGGAAAACACGTCACAAACGTCACTCAAATAAAACTACACTTTGGAACCCCGCTTCCTGGTTGCAGGACCTGTTTTCTTCTACCTCCCCACCTGCTAACCATAAACGGCCTCTCTCACATTTTATACTACGTCATGTAGTGAGAGTGTAGCATATTCACTCAGAATCCAACACCTGCATTAATAGCATGGCTACGCTTAGCAGTTAGCTTGCTAGTGTGGTTGGTACCAAAAGTTTAAAAGAGAAATTAAAAAGGACAGTTACTTTGTGTGACAACTGACAACCACAGCTGTATCTGCATGCTTGGCAGTGGGTTGCGGCAGTGGATATTATTATTATTATTATTATTGCTAGTGCTAGGGTTGCAGCTGCTGCTACGGCTATTGTTATACACGAGGCAATTCAGCCACGTTTTTCAGTCCGTTCGGCTAATCTGCCTTTAGCTTAGTATCGGTGACGTGAAGTCATGTGACCGTGGTGTACCTTGTTTTTAGCCTAATGTTAGCATTTTACTTCTGGTGATCGAATTTACGCTTCAAACATAGTATGTAGTCTACTGCCTATTTACTTTTGAGCATATTTAACAAATTAATCTTAGTAATTTCTTAAAATCGGAAAGTTTCCATTCAAATACATTATGGTCAAGTTGAGCGCCAGCGCAAGCTAATTTAGTTGTTGCCGTGCAGGATGAATGGCCGTTAATGTTCTGCCACAGGCTGCATAAGCCCAAATAGCAGAGAGCAGCGCGCTCCACGTGAAATAGTACAGGCAGCATCATGTTGGCTTTCAACCATTTTAAAGTGTTCAGGGTGGCAGAATTTCAGTGATCAGAGGATTTGTCCTCTTCTTTAATGACTTTTAGCTTTATGCATTAACTGCACTGTTTGTCACCATCAACAGTTAATGAACACTTTTTTGTAGGTAATCCAACAAGTGGCGGTAAATCACTCCGGTTACCTTGAACCTGTTCTCAAGACTAAATAAGAGGACCGGTGACTTTAGAATGGCGATTACGTTTATGGTGCTGCCCGTACGATCACAGGTTGGGAATCTAAAAGGACGGATCTGACATACCGTTGTTTCCTTTATCGTCAGTTTCATTATTTATTCCTTTACCGTCTTTTCTGCCAGCTAGGACTAGTCCGACTCCGACATCTAATGGAATATCCGCACTCCCGTTATCATCATCCTTACCACACAAGGTCTCCCTAAATTTGGAAGTGAGCTTCTCAATGACACCATAGGTCTCAACATAGAAGACGTGGTCGTCGTGCGGGGGGCTGGCCATGAGGCGGAGGGACATCATGTCGGCCCTGTCCACACCCACCGCGTAGATCTCCATCCCAGATGCCCGGGCCGCCGCAGATACGTCCTCCACCTTGTCCTGGGGCCTCCCATCCGTCACTATGATGGCCACTTTGGCGATGTTCACGGAGCTGGCTCGGGCCCCCGCCTCCGCCGTGAAAGCTTTCTCCATGGCAGTCTTGATGGCCAAGCCCGTCATGGTGCCCGAAGCGAGGGGCTCGACGCGGGCCAGCGCCTGCTTCAGGGCGGACTTGGTGAAATAGGTCTTCAGCAGAAACTCGATATGTACCGTGCTGGCGTAATTGACGAGGCCGACCCGCGTGGCGTCCGAGCCGATCTCCAGCGTATCCACCATGTCTTGCAGGAACTCCTTGGCCTTTTCAAACTCAGCAGGGCGCACACTGCGGGAGCTGTCTATGATGAAGACCAGGTCTATGGGACGATTTCTGCAGTTGGATCGTGTTGCTGGAAAAACAATAATACAAAATAAAAAACATGTTAGTCGGATTTAAAGTGTACATTCCAATGTGTTTGGATTGAAGATACAGTACTAAAACTCCACATGGATTCCTACACATCCCTGCACACATGTGATGAACACAACGTCTTTTGGGAGTCAAATGAACGCATGTTAGTGGTGCGAAAGTTAAGTACCTGCGTCAGTTCCGATGGCTGCAGCAGAGCCGCTGGAGGCAGGCTGCCAGAGTGCCGCTTTGTGTTGCAGCTGTGAGAGCGGCTGGCTTTTCTTTGGCGGCTGGTGATGGGAGGACTGGTAGCGATAAACCCCGGAATTAGTGCCACCAGCTTTGCAAAGGGAGGTGGGGATGGGGATGGGGCGGGGCAGAGGGGAAAGCATTAGGAGCAGTAGTTACTCTGGCTTAATGATAGGCATGCATCATGATTATTAGCTTAATAACTGTTTTTTAATGTGAGTATCACAAAAGGGAAAAGAGTGAGAACTCTAGGTTTTTTGGGCTGTTATATATCTAGTATTTTCATGATGTCGATGACAAATTTACTTTCCGCAAGACTGAACAAAAATAATCTAGTTTTTTTGTTGCCCATATTTTAAAACTTTTTTTAAAGGCTTTTGAAAGTATCTACTGTCCAAAACAACACCATTTTTATTGGAGATAAAACATATTTGTATCTTATTCATTTAATTCTTATTTACAATTAACTAAATATAATTTTATTTGTAGCCTCTTAAAGTTGTAATAAATGGATAATGCATGTCACTATAGTTAAACACCCTCAGAGATGGTCTGTCACCAAAATGATTATTATTTTATATATATGAGGGTAAAATATATATATCTTTTGGAATAGCACTTTCTGTGTTTTCCATGGAATGTATTGGTGATATTTTGCGGGGCATAAACAGAATCAAACAAGTCCCTGGATTATGAGTCTGTACAAGAACTATAGATTAAATGTGCAAAACAATAATGTATAATACAGTAGTAATAATAACAGGTGTAGTCACAAGTATTTAAACGTTTTGCGCCAAACATGAACAAAATTGCCAAATGAGAAAGTGATGGCACGTGGATGCACATTGCCAGTGAACTAATATTATTGAACGAACTGATATTGGACACATAACATCTACAGCACCAACCGACCTCCGTTGCCAGCCCTCCGTCTCTCCGGCGCTGCCCGGTGCCTATTGGCCCCTGGCCGGGCCTCGGAGCCTCGGGCCGTGTGGACACCCGGCGGGACCTCTCGAGAAGTTCCAGCGCTTGGTGCTGCGTCGGAGCTTTGCTCGATGGATGTAATCTCCCCAGAGCGCTGCCGGGTCCGCGGGGCGACGTGCGAGGACACCCGCGGGATCGACGGACTGATCGAGTGGATCTGCCGGTTGCTGGACCCGGACCCGGGTGCGGAGGTGGCATGGGTTCCCGCGGCCAGCATGCCAGTGAGACAGAGCAGTCCCCACGTCAGTGAGGTCATGTTGCCCGCGCGCACCGTTCAGTTCCGTCCGTCAGGCTCTGGTCTGGAGGCACTTGGTGTGGAGATCCACTTCTGTGGCCTTTTTATATGGTCTCGTCCACTTGCCCAAGGCGTGGGGCATACAGAGCCCAGGGAGGAAGGGGGGGGGGGGGGGGGGGGGGGGAGTCAGAGCAGCAGCACAACTTTGCACTAGAATTTTTTTTGGGACTGATTATCTCCAGGAACAGTCGGGGCCCTGTATGAAGTTAGCCTTCTTAGTTCCTGTCCTGACTTATCGAAAAGGAAAGGTGAGGCTGCGAAGAAACATTAGTAAATCTGCAAATGTATCCAATTCAACATTCATTCCTCTATTTCCAAAGAAATAGGGAAAATAGAGTTTTAAACACATTAAACTTAGCTTTATTAAATGTCAGGTCTCTGTCAGGAAACACATTTTTAATCAATGATTTCATTATTAGGCACAAACTTGATTTTTAGTTTTTAACCGAAACTTGGTTAGACCAAGATAACAGTGCAGCTGTTCTTATTGAAGCAACACCTCCCAACTTCAGCTTCATGAGTGAAACAAGAACGCATGAGAAAGGAGGTGGAGTTGCTATTTTATATAATGAGTCTCTTCAATGCAAGCAGATGTCTTGTGGCCATTTTACTTAATTTGAATATGTGGCTCTCAGTTCCACTCAGGTTTTATTCCTCAACATTTACAGACCACCTAAATACTATGCCACCTTCTTTGATGAGTTTACTGAACTGCTGTCTATAATCTGTATTGATTGTGTTGTCATTGTTGGTGATTTTAATATCCATGTTGATAATCCCCAGGACAGAGGGTCTATAGAGCTATGTGGTGTCCTTGATAACTATGACCTGACTCAGCATGTAACAGGTCCCACCCACAACAAGGGGCACACTCTAGACCTAATCATCACCAAAGGTCTGGACATTTCCAAGGTTGCTGTGACGGATGTTGCACTCTCTGATCATTCCTGTGTTTTCTTTGAGAGAGCAATCTCTCTACAAATGTCCAAACCAAGGTTGTGACAAAGTGTTACATCACTGAAAACACCAGTGAACTATTTATTCAGAAGTTCTCCTCCACACCAGGCCTCTCTTGCATCTCAGTCAATGAGCTTGTGGATGGCTTCAATTCTAAAAATGTTATTGATGCCATTGCACCCACTAAGGTGAAGGTTGTCTCGGGTAAGAAAAGATCCCCTTGGAGAAAAGAGAGTGTCGGAAAGCTGAACGCAGGTGGGGAAAAACTAATCTCCAGGTTCACTGTGGTATCTATAAAGAGAGACTTCACAATTATAATTTGGAACTTAGAAATGCAAGACAGGCCTTCTTCTCTGACATCATAACCAAAAACAATAACAATACACGCGCCTTATTTGCTACCGTGGACAGGCTAACAAACCCTCCGGTGTCGGTAACGGCTACGCTCCAATCCACCTGGGCATGCAATCAATTTGCCTCCTATTTAGCTGACAAAATTCATAGAATTAGACAAGCTGTCGGTGACTCCACACCAACCACAGGATATGTGTTGCCTCATCTTTAAATAGCATCCATTCAAATATCATGACACAATTTCACTCAATTAACCAAAGAAGCCTAGAAGACATTATACAACATCTGAACACATCCTCCTGCTGCTTGGATATTCTACCAACACACAACAAAATATTTACCACTGCATGACCGCTGATCTTTTACAAATTGTAAACACATCCCTTCTCTCAGGTGTCTTCCCACAAGCCCTAAAAACTGCAGTTATTAAACCACTTCTAAAGAAGGCTAGTTTAGACCCCGAAATAAGGAAAAACTATAGGCCAATATCAAACCTCCCATTCTTAAGTAAAATAATGGAAAAAGTGGTTTTTCAACAGCTGAACAACTTCCTGGCCGAAAATAACTGTTTTGATGTCTTCCAGTCCGGCTTTCATCCGGCACATCTCTACATAGCTATATCACCAGGGGACTATAGTCCCATACAAGGGCTGGCTAAATGCATTGAAGAAATCAATAACTGGATGTGCCAGAATTTTCTTCAATTAAATCAAGATAAAACAGAAGTAATTGTTTTTGGTCCCAAGGATGAACGATTGAAAGTCAGCGCTCAGCTTCAATCACTGATGTAAAAAACCTCAAACCAAGCCAGAAATCTAGGTGTAGTTATGGATTCAGACCTCAACCTGAACAGCCATATCAAGACAATTACAAAATCAGCCTACTATCGCCTGAAGAATATATCAAGGGGTAGAGGACTTATGTCTCAACAGGATCTGGAGAAACTTGTCCATGCATTTATCTTCAGTAGACTTGACTACTGTAACGGTGTGTTCACAGGTCATTTATCTTCCGTAGACTTGACTACTGTAACGGTGTGTTCACAGGTCATTTCTCTTCAGTAGACTTGACTACTGTAACGGTGTGTTCACAGGTCATTTATCTTCAGTAGACTTGACTACTGTAACGGTGTGTTCACAGGTCATTTATCTTCAGTAGACTTGACTACTGTAACGGTGTGTTCACAGGTCATTTATCTTCAGTAGACTTGACTACTGTAACGGTGTGTTCACAGGCCATTTCTCTTCAGTAGACTTGACTACTGTAACGGTGTGTTCACAGGTCATTTATCTTCAGTAGACTTGACTACTGTAACGGTGTGTTCACAGGTCATTTATCTTCCGTAGACTTGACTACTGTAACGGTGTGTTCACAGGCCATTGATCTTCAGTAGACTTGACTACTGTAACGGTGTGTTCACAGGCCTCTGTAAAAAGTCAATCAGAAAGCTGCAGCTGATTCAGAACGCTGCAGCTGGAGTCCTCACTAAGACCAGGAAAGTGGATCACATCACTCCAGTTCTGAGGTCTTTGCACTGGCTCCCTGTCAAACAAAGAATTGACTTTAAAATCCTGCTGCTGGTTTATAAAGCACTGAATGGTTTAGGGCCTGAGTATGTTTGTGATCTGCTGCTACCTTATGAACCATCCCGGCCCGTCAGGTCAGGGACGGGTCTACTTTCTGTTCCAAGAGTCAGAACTAAACATGGAGAAGCAGCGTTCAGCTTCTGCTCCACACATCTGGAACAAGGTCCCTGAAAGCTGCAGGTCTGCTGAGACCCTCATAGACCCTCAGCTCCTTTAAGTCCACATTGAAGACCTTTCTGTTCCCTGTTGCCTTTAATTGAACCAGATTCAATTACTGCATCTCACTACTGCATTTTACTTCTTAAACTGCACTGCAACTTTTATTCAACTTTTATTATTTTTTATTTTGTTTTAATGTTTTCTTAACTGTTTTTAAATCTGCATTATGTTTTGATGTTTTTAATGGTTTTATGTGAAGCACTTTGAATCGCCTTGTTGTTGAAATGTGCTATACAAATAAACTTGCCTTGCCTTGCCTTATAATAAATAATAACTTTAACTATATATACATATATTGTATATATACATTGTTAAAAACAAAAACGAAAAGCATGTATAATATATAGCATTAACATGCAGCTCAGGCCTACAGGGATCAGTATACACATAGAGTCTGACAGGGGTTCTGTCATTAGGAGTTCTTTGTCTTTCACTGGCTAAAATCCTTAATCCTGAGACAATATCACTGTTAGTGTCAACAGCTGGAGCAGTTTAAATGTAAATTTAATTTGAAAGCAAAGTAACTCCAAATGTGCAACTACAGCATTGCTGTATCATCTCCATATTACTCTTGTTATGGAACAAATTACATGGTCTACTCTACATGTAGCACGTTTTCCCTCTTGTGGACTCTTCTGCAAACTGCGCCGCAGTTATTCTGTCTTGGGGTTGTTGCAGACATTTATCATTTTTTTAAATGTATTTATTTGTTTATTTTGCGGGGGCAATGCACACTAATCAACAGTAAAACTGTAAGTGAGCCAGAGTTAGCCAGAGAGGCTAATTTTCATCTGCTGTCCCTGGCCAGATTTCTTTTTATGGCAGCCTGAAAATACATTTTCAATAACACAATGCAACTAAGATCGAGAGACAGTAATGTATAGACAAAACTAATTCACATCAAAGAAAAGTGTATCCACAGTAGACGCATATATAAAACACTGGAGGCACATACAATACATTAACACTAAACAAGACAAATGCACACATACACCAAATAAGCAGGCAGGACAGACATACATTAATGCTTGCACACCTGATTGGCAACAAGCCATTCCTTAAGGCTATTGAATGTCTTGTATGTTCCTTGTGATGGAAGAGCGTTCCATGAGTTTGCTGAATTCACAGAAAATGCAGATTTTCTAAAAGAGCTTGACCTATGTGAAATGACACCATCCTCTGTAAATCCAGTGTGTCTGCCACTTTGAGTGTGTTGTTTAATAAAATCACTAAGCGGAAGCGGCGCCATACCATGTAACATTTTAAAAACCAAACACACATCAGTGAATTTAATGAGATTCTCCCAACTCAAAATATGGTGTTTGATGAGAATATTGCAGTGATGGGGACTTTTGTTTTTTTTTATCCAGAGTTTGTTTATGGAGAATATGGATAGGTTGTAATGTCGTGCTGCTGGCTTGTGCCCAGCTGGTTAAGCAGTAGGTGAGATGGGGGATAATCATTGCATTAAAATACAGTTTCACAGCATGCATGGGTAGACAGTTTCTTATATATCTAAAATTCATGAGGTTAAATTTTAAAACCTTTGTCACATGTTTTACCTGCTTTTTAAATATATGTCACTCTTACCTGTCTTAAAAACTTGAGAGCCCTGTAGATGGAACCTGTATCACTCAACTCTGAACGTTGTGTGCCCTTCACAAACTCGGTGCCCTCCGAACTCACCAAACCCAAATAGCAAATGTATCTTATCAAATGCATCTCATGTCTGACTTGCTGTAGCGTCATCCTGATCTCACCACTGAACCCTCTTCCTTGGAGACAACAGCACCTAAGGCTGGGACCTTGGCCTTGGGGCCTCAGCGGACAGGGGGACGGGGTGACGAAATAATGTCCATATATACTCTGTTAAACCTTTTATCGTGGTTAGACCTCCAAACCATCTGTGGGGCAGGAGCTCTATCCATTCAGATGCATTATTCTAAGTATTATAAGACATTTAAGAGCTTTCTCGTCATGTTTCTCACAAGAGGGTTAAAAAGGTCACTGACCTGAAATAACCAATTGTTGTTGTATAATATTGCATATTAAGTAATATACAAGTGTTATATAATGTTTAGTGACGACAACACCACTTTACTACACTCACTAAATATGATACCTTTTTTGAATGTTTTTTTTAATATTTGAAATCACTACTAATGCGGCTCCTCCTCTCCTTTGTGATGCATTACATTTTTTTTTTTTCTGCCTCCCTCACAAAGAGACTACGGCGGAAAATAGGACATTTGTCAAAACCTGGCATGTTACACCTAAAGTTAACGTCTATTCATGCATTTCACCTATTCAAACGCAGCGCACCGGCCACATGTATAACCGAATGAATCCTCTCCTGTGAGCAATTTAAATCACTGTGCTGTTTGCGTGCCAGCCGTGTGTGGAGATGGGTCAGTGCGAGCGGGTGTTTTGCATCTCGTGACAGGTTGCATCTGACAATGCAAATGATCCGGGTGCAGTGATACGGGATCTGCTGTCCAGGAACCAGTGCACACTCTAGAGAGAGGAACACATACAATTTTTGGATGTCAATGTTTGCAGCTTTGATTTCCAAATATTCCTTCGCACTCAAGTGATGATACACGCCATCCGAGCGCAGGCCTCTACCCAACCTCACCATAGGGTATGACATCTACGACACGTGTGGAGATGTCAGCCTCGCCGTCAGCTACACTCCAGCTGCTGAGGAACCAGTCAGACCCTCAGAGCTGTTTCGTACCCGCACACTTTCAATCCGCTCTACCCGAACCCAAAGCAAAGGCAGTGATTGGGGAATCTTCATCTGAAGTGTCAATAGCTGTTGCACAAGTTCTTGCTCTGTCATCCGTTGCCCAGGTTTGTCTTCTCTGTGCCTGCTGCTGTCATATTAACTACAGTTCGAAATGCAAAAGATGTGGGAGGTTAATGATGAGATTATGACGGAATTCCTTTATAAATTTAAGATTTCATAACACAATAGTGGTAATAAATACAATCCTTTGTCTTTCGATTTAAATGTGTCCTTGTTTGTACATGTTTGATACAGATTGGCTATGCTGCGAGTAGCCAGCTGCTCAGCAGGAAGTTGAAGTTCCCCACTTTTCTGCGAACAATACCCAGTGACAAACATCAGATAAAGGCCATTGTTGAGCTGGTTACCAAGTTTAATTGGAGGACCGTGGCCGTTGTAGGAAGTGATGATGAGCACGGGAGGTCCGGCAGTTACCACCTCGAGAACCTTTTCGGCCAAATTGAGGATATCTGCATCGAATGTATCTTAATCCTGCCGGGTAATTTTTCCAGGAACAATTCCACAAATAAGCATATGGTTGATCTGATGAGCAAAATCAATGAGTCCTCTGCTGAGGCCGTGATCTTGTTCACCAGGGAATCTAATGTTGCAGTCATCCTGGAAGCAGCCGTCAAACACAGACTAAACAGAACGTGGACTGCAACCCATACGTGGTCCACCTCTCAGACCATATCCACACTGCCGGACATCCAGAGGGTCGGGGAGGTTTTCGGGTTCGTCTCCAAGAGGAACGAGGTGCCTGGCTTTAAAGACTATGTCATCTCAATGCTCAACAGGACAGGCTCCGACGACTTTCTCGAGCATTACCGGGCTCATCATGTACTTTGTTCTCATCAGTCTGAGGAGAACGGAGAGAGTAACTGCTCGCTAACAAACAGCCAGGGGGGTACAAGCAATGCCTTAGCTACTTAGCTATGCTAAGCTAACCGGCTGCTGGCCTACCGGTTTATCGTAGCGATCTTCTCGTTTAAAACTCTGCAAGAAAAGGAGTATAATTGACTTACTCTGCCAAATTTCCCATGATTTTTGGAAGACTCCTCAATGAAATATTTCCTGTTTCATGATTTGTAATTGTGCTAGTATTAGAGGCAATAACCAGAACATTTCCCTCCATATTTGTATCACAGCTTTTTATGGAAATCAAGAAAGTAAACTGCACTGTGAATAATACACACATATACTTTGACTCCAATGGAGACTCCAGATTAGGATATGATATTTTGTATTGGAACATGACGGAATCCAAACAGGGCCCCAAAATAGAAACAATTGGAGAATACCATCTGGATGGAAAAATCAAAGTCCCAGCTGATCTTGTTGAAAAAATGCTCAATGTGACGGTAAGGTCAGAATATCATCATGTATTTACTTCTCAAAAGATTATACATCATGTACTAATTCTGTTTTGTCTTTTCAAAGGTAACAGCTTTGAACTGTTCTAAAACATGTAAACCAGGGCAAGAGTTGAAAAAGCAAAACAAAAAGTGCTGCTTTTATTGTATTCCATGTGCAGATGGAGATTTTTCCCCTGAGAAAGGTAAGTATTTTATCCCCAGATGAAATATATACCACCTCAAATCATAAAAATCCTACCTTTTTAGAGGATCCCTATGGATACATAACAGATTTAAGATGCAGTTGATTTATTTGTGTGCGTGTGAGTCAAACATTACACAATACATGTTGAACTCTGAACTCTTTCCTGATATCAAGCCTAATATAATAATTGAACAATACTTTTTGCAGATCTGATACACACACACAAACACACACACATATATATATATATATATATATATATATATATATATATATATATATATATATATATATATATATATTTATATATTTATATATTTAGGTTTAGTTCCCCTTCATGTCATTAATTTCTGTTTAATGTTTCCTGGTTTATTTCATCACTTCCTGCCTTTGTGTGTTTTTCCCGCCAGTAATAATTGTTTCCCCCCCATCCCCATATTAGTCCTGCACAAGCAGGAAGTGACGTGATCTCGAACGAGAGGAGGGGTGAGTAACAAAATACAACAGGGAACAACAATTATGAATGAATGACAATGAACCAAACATAACCAGAGCGCATGGCAGATTATGACAAAACTGTACTCCCCTAGTCGATGGTCCAAAAACTGTAGATGGCGCCAAAGAACATACAATTTAAACTCTGAGACGAGACTCATGTTAGGAATCAAGAGCAAAAAAACTAAAAGAATACAAGAGAGACAAAAAATGTACCAATACTCTCCATCCTTCCTGCATTCTTGAACCTAAGCTTCACACCCAGCTCCCTCAGCCGCAGGTACAGCTGGCCAACGTTCACTTTTGAATAGTGCAACCCTCCTTTGCTATGCAAAGAGACATTCAACTGTCTGTGCTCCCTCCCTTTCACAGGCGAGGAGTGTAAACGGTGCCGAGCAGAGCAGTATTCGTCTCTGCAGAGGAACACGTGTATTGATAAACCTGTCTAATTCCTAACGTGGTCCCACCCCTTAATTGACATCTTGGGGGTCCTGGCACTCATCGGTGCAGCGATCACCATCGCCTTTGCTGTTTTGTTCATCGTTTATCGGGGCACTCCCGTTGTGAAGGCCGTTGGCGGCAACTTGTGCCTCTTGGAGCTTCTTTCCCTGCTGCTTTGCTTCAGCAACTGCATGGTGGGCCTTCCTCTCTTCGGCATCGCCTTCTCGTTCTACATCGCCTGCATTCTGGCCAACCTTCTCCAGATCTCACTGGGCTTCAGCTCTGAAGTGAGGGTCGGGTCCTGGGCGAAGAGGCTCCACCAGCCGGCGGCTCTGGTGACGATGGTCTCTGGGATCCAGGTGAGGATGGCCAGGCCCCATCGAGAGCCTGGCCATCCTCATTTCCAGCTACAGCATCCTGGGCTGTCACTTGGCCCCCAAGTGTTACATCATGGTGTTCAGGAAAGAGCTTAACAATACGAACGCCATCACCGAGCACATCAGGAAGCACGATGAGCAGAGCCAGAGCCATATGGCTGCGGGGACAAAGGCACCGCTGCTGTAAAATTATGGCGTGTAACAATTATGAATCCTGCGAAATCGTGAGATGTTTTGAAAAGAAATGAATGTTTATGATCTTTGATTTCTTAAAGTCAACTAAATTGAAGTCAGTTTAACACAACATGTGACTGTGTCCAGAACCAAAGATGGAAAAACTATGAGAAAGACACGGGTGCCAATGCAAAGTAAAAATGGTTTTGAAATATAGTTTCCCTTTACTTTCTACCTACAATATACACTATTCAAATGGTGTATAGTATACAAAATAAATAGTGACTTTCTTGTGTGTACTTTTAACTCTTTTTTTTTCACATTATCTTTTAGCTATGAGTTGTAGATAGGAGAATGTGTAATGTCTGTGAAGACAGTGTTTCGTCATATAGGGCTGTGTTCTGTGAATAAATAAACGTATATTTCCTTCAACTCTGTAGAACCTTTCTTTCCTTGAGTTGTTCCATGGGGTGTTCACTGCATGGGTAATTCATCTGCAACAAGATGGGAGACCGCAGAGACAATCACCTCCATTTACCCTAGTGCCAATCAATACAGCCTGAATTGTCCCAAAAAAACATATATAGATATATAAGCTATGCAATGACATTTATATCCAATACTCAAGTCTCTAACTGTAATATTACAGCCATAACATAATTAACTGTAACGAAGGCCAATCATTTTATGACGAATACCTGTTCCTGCTAGTTTTGGATGCCAAGTCACTGAGGTGAACAAAGTTTATTTGGCATCTTTCAGATTACGGCATGTTAAACAATCCTGTTGCTGCATTGTGTGTAAACTCTAGAAAAGGTCAGGATTGACCCGGGGGAACGCTTACATTCCCAAACACATCTGATCATAAGTTCTGTAAAGGGAGTTACTTAAGGTGAGTATTCTACACTGGTATGCATAAATCAACTACCGTGTGTGTGTGTGTGTGTGTGAGATTAAGAGTTGAGTGGAGAGACAGATATCATTCCGTATCAAAGCCTGTCCTGCTGTGAACACTAGATGGAGCTCTTGGAAGTTTCCTTAATTTGTCCCACATGCACAAAACACAACGCTCAAACTTTGGCTCTGCACCTGATGCTTTATTTATTAAAAAAATACAAAACTTCAAAAAAGTTTCCATAGGAAAGCGTTATGAATTTGCAATCCCGTCTCTTTCGTATGCATTTCAAATGTATGGTTTTCACACCGCTTCTTAAATCTTAACATGAGCAGACTTCTTGCCTTCTACACTTTACAAAACAAATAAAATAATAATATTAAGGTGGAGAAGAGGAGAGGTGCAGTCTGCTTCTTGAGTCCCTGCGTTTTAAGCATTAATCCGTACTTTTTTTAGTTGTTTTTTTTGTGGAACCTGTAGTGTCAGGTGACCAGAACCAATGTGGGGATCACACTGGGAGCTGACATTTAGTTTTAGTGTTTATCTTTAGCACAGTCAGATTCATTCAAATCAGTCAACTCATGTTTTTAAATAGAGGGTTTCTTGAAATATGGAAGTCTTGAGGATTAACACTTGAGAGGTTCTGTACAGAAGTGGAGATCATGGAAAAGATAAATAAACATAGCAGCCATGTTTGAGGATTTAAATCACCCCTCCAACCACCTCTTTGAAAGTTACTCGGTCAGGGTGCGACTCCGGATGTTACTAGATGCTTTAGACTAAGGCAATTTTTTGCTTCGGTTTATTTTAATAGTATTAAAATAACAGCATGAGTGACCCTTCACCTTTTGCTAGTTTCGCGTGTTGAGAGTTCTGTGGTGACGGGAAACATCCAGTGAAGTAGAGTTGCAATTCATTTAGCAAAAACAACGGTTTATCCCACACTGTTTCAGTTTGGAAAAATAGTTTCTTCATTAACTACTTCATTCACTAGTTCTCAGTTTCCCTCAAAATTGGTGGGGGGCACTGCAGCAACGAGCTGGAGTACAGAGTTGAACACAGAGACACTCAGAGTGTGATTCAGCCTCATTTCATTAAGTCAATCCCCGCTTCCATACAGAACACAGAAAGTTGTGCAGCAGCGTTTCCCTCTCATTCTCCTGTCAAGTAACTGGCCTTGAAATGTCGACGTACATTTGGGGTGAAAATGAAAATAAAAAGACAGAACCCTTTTCAATAATTAATAACAAAAGGGTGTTAGATCTGGAGGACACTGTACAGTATGCGTTTAAACCACATGGGCCTGGCAGGGCTTAGTGGGCAGCTCCAAGCTGCTCTCCCGACCGCAGCAGGCTGGCACTTCAAACAGGCAAGACTCCTCTGCAGGAGCCAGAATGCCCTGGGAACAGATCTGCTGCACAGTTTGCCTGTAGAAGACAACACAGCTACAAGTTAGATTGGTTGAAGAAACACTGAAGATCGTAACAATTTCCCTCACAATCCCCCCCCATAGTGAACCATTACAAAACCACCACTCCAGCTTTTGTGGCAGCTTCTCACCAGGCAGTGCGGGCCATGACGTAGTGGATGTCGGGTCTCTGGAAGCCGTTGAAGGTGGAGGCGGCGGCCACGGTGTAGGCGCCCATGTTATCAAAGATCAGCCAGTCGCCCACCTGCAGGTCGGGCAGGTCACACTGCTCAACGATGCGGTCGAGGCCGTCGCATGTCGGGCCCCAGATACTGCAGGGGTACATGACTTCATCTGGCTTTGGCTTCTAGTAGTACAAAAGAGAGGGCGGACGCACAAACGGTCAACCTTTGTTTCACCTTCCACTGACTCACGTGTAGGGCTAGATCTGCCACTCCTTCAACCCATGAATCTTCTTACCTTATGTAGTGTTGGCAAACAGTGAGCGTGGTCATAGAGTATACAGTTGAAGGACCCATATACTCCATCGTTGACGTAGTACATCAGGGTCTTATCATTGGTCCCTTCGTCTTCCTCTGAATGAAGCATAAAATATGTTTTACTACTGAGAAATGTTACTAAACACGCTTTCAGAATACACTTTTTTGGTAAAACAAGGCTGTTACCGTCAGAGGCTGATTCATCGTCCACGATGACCTTCTTGGCAATGATGTTGACAACCAGTGTGTAAGCAGAGGCCACATAAAAGCGCCCGGGCTCAGCGATCACCTTAATACCAGTGTCTGCAGGGAAGTACTTGTCCATGGCCGGGGTGATTACTGCTGTGATCTAGAAAAGAAAAGAAACAAAAGTGTCGGTAAATATCAGACCATTATAAAGGAATAATCATTAGCTAGTACTACTTATGTTGCAGCTTATTTGTCTCGTTTTAAAAAACAAAAATGTTTAGCCACACCGGATAAAAAAAATAAAATAAACAGGATACCTCTTCAAATTTGAGTTCAGCTTCATCTGAACCAGGAAAACCTCCTCCAATGTCCAACAGGTCCATGTTGAAGCCCAACTCAGCCTGGAGGTCACAAAAATCAGTCTTAGTTCACTTTGCTGCTTGAAAACCAACAGAAAAAAGTATACATATATTTTCCAAGTGGAGTAAAGTCTAGAACTTCTGCGCTTTCATGAACACGTCTGCTCTGTCACAAAGGTGAAAATAGCTCTTACAGAGATAGATAGTACACTTGTTTAAAGTTCTGTTATCTGTGCACTTTATTTTATATTCTAAATGTAATAGGTTTATATCTCTTGCACTGTGTTGTTTATCGTCTAAAAAAACTGTTTCATATGCCTTTCTGTCACAACTCACCCCAATATCGAAGACATAGCGGGAATCGGCGATAGCCTGGCTGTAAGTCCCCGGATCAGTGCAGCCACTGCCGACGTGGAAGCTGACGCCGATCACATCCAGCCCCAGCTCCTTAGCACGCTCCAGAAGACCACGGCAAGCTTTGAGTGTGGCCCCAAACTTCACACTGAGGCGACACACTGCCTTTGAGTCATCTGTGGCAATACGCAGCACCAGTCTGGGCACAAAGCAGGAACAACAGTTAGTGGTGGGAAAGCAGCTGAATGATATTTAAACTATAACCTTAATATTATGGTAATAAAGTCTCACTTGGCATTTTCATGATAGCGGGCCACTTTCATGAGTTCCACCTCGCTATCAAAGGTCATCATCCGGACCCCATGGGCAGACGCATACTTGATCTGAGAAACTTGCTTGCATGGGT
The DNA here is from genome assembly GCF_910589615.1 of Taurulus bubalis. Lineage (NCBI taxonomy): Eukaryota > Metazoa > Chordata > Actinopteri > Perciformes > Cottidae > Taurulus > Taurulus bubalis. The sequence continues at coordinate 45,406,546 of NC_136589.1, read as the reverse complement.
TGGCATAGATAATTCTGCTCGGATCCACTCCCAGAGACTGAACCATATGAATCTCTGTCTAGAAGTGTGAGGGGGGGAGAGACAATGCAGACAGTCAGTAAATATGAACACACAAGCTGCCAGTGCAAGCTCAACTAATCTCCAAGACGCCTTTTGTGTGGCGTTGTTTTCAGAACTTCTAGTGGTGTGGGAAATTCCCAACACGCACCTTGCTGGCACAGTCAAAGCCGGCTCCCAGGGACGCCAGGGTCATGACCACGGCCTGGCTGTCGTTGCATTTAACGGCATAGAAAGGAGTGACGCGGGGCAGGGCCTTCACCCAGCGCAGGTGTTTCTTTAGCACATCTCCCAGGTCACAGACGTAGAATGCGTCCCTGTCATCCTGTGTGGGAAGAGGGGAGAAATAGATGCACACACGGTTTAACAAAAACATTCTCCATCATAGAACTACATAATACAATGCAGACACTAGACACCATCTGTGTAATATTAGACAGCTATTCACACCACCATGGTCTTAAGGGTTAAGTAAAGGACATACAAGTCCGTCAATACAATAACAGTAACCTGAACACGGGTGTAGGATTTCAGGCGCATCCTGTTGACTTTCATCACCCGACCCAGCAAGGCTTATTCTGTATATCCACTAAACAAGTCGCCACAGGAAGCTCACCGTCATGGATGACTCGTTGATCTTCTGCTCAACAATATCCCGGGCGGAGAAACCCTCTTCCAAGAAAGAGAAGTCACACTCGGTGGGAGTGACAGTGTTCATGGTCACAAGAAGTCCTCTGGATTAATCCCCAGTAAACTGAGAGAGTGAAAGAGAGGACACAATCAAGATTACATTCCTTGATTACCATTTTTAAATACTAAGTCATGGGAACGACTGACACAAGTGGGAGAAACACAGCACTTGTATTGACTGAATTGACAATTTTGTCAGTGTTATCTGCCAAGATGACTCAGCAGTGTTGCAATCAAGTTGAGACAGGGGGGGGGGACACTTACTTGGATAAGAAAGAGATGGAATTTAGTGTTGCAGTTTACTCAGGTGCAGAGAAGCCAAGGTGGCTCACCGGTGAAGTTAAATCCCTTCAAATATGACTCAAGGCCCGGGCCTGCTGAGTAGGCAGTGTGCGTCTTCCTAGACTGATGATTCTGTAAACAAGAGCATTTGAAGGAGTTTTAACTGCGTATCCTGAAGGGGAAATTCTGGGTATAAAAGTAACTATCATCGGACTCACCTACACTATAAATGTATCTGAACTACTATAAAAACATTTTTTTCTTCAATGAAACACGTTACGGATTATTCAATTAAAACCATTATAATTAGCTGAAAAATTACCAGACCTCAGGGACGACCCAAAACGTGGACACTCCATTTTCTAACCATGTCATGAGTCATGACTAACGGTAGTAAGACACCATCTGCACAGAGGAGTCACTGAAAGGATCGTGTATTTAAACCCCGCCCAGCTCAGATTTAATCCAATCGCAAAGAAGGTCCGCCCTCAATATCAAAAGAGTGGCACAAAAACGAACCAATCAGCGACTAACATCTGATGTCGACGTCATTGTGCCGGTTCCGTTTAGAGCTCTTCGTGCCATGAGGCGATTTAGCGTTTGAAGTTACGTGTAACGTGGTTTGGCAGAGTCGCAGCCTATTTAAATATAAAATAACTTGTTCAGCGTAGCGCAAACGCATCCAAGTCTGTGGCTCTGTGAAGTCGATGTAAGAGACCAACGGTTTGCCGATTAGTGAGCGAGGTATTAAAAATACATAAATTATCGCTCGATAACGTTCGCTAACCAGCACAATGTTACACCGGCCACGTCGTAATGTTAAGTAACGGTAACACTCAGGAGCGACTCAATTTTGAATTAAACTAAAGATACGGTGAAAAAGCAAGCCAACCCGCCTATTTCATTGTTCTTATTAAGCCGCCATAACCGATTCAGCCAGCTAATTACCATTTGCTAACGTGGAAACGTATTTCAGCAAAAACAAATAAATAAACGAATTAGTAACGTTAGTACGACGTCGAAAATCCTGAACTTACCTTAAAAAGCATTTACAAAGAGTGTGTCCATTAGACCAGAATGCTGGGATAAAAAAAAGTAACGCTGGCGATGTGGCTTCCGTCGAGACTGAAACTGGTGTGCAAGCCGGTAAAAGGAGCCCGGCGGTATTTATAGAGAGCTCGTTGCTACGGCAACGCAGCCAGCTGAAACCGGCCTCCCATCCACGTATGAACCGGTTTGGGCTCGTTGCCCCGTCCCACATGGCGGCGGGGAGGACACGGGCAGACGCACACACATGGTCCCTGAAGATTACCGTTCAAGCGGACCTTTTTTATTATCTCCGTTCAAGGGGTCTCGTTTCTACTGTGGTAAAGACATTGTGGTCACCATAACCCATAAAGGAACTAGTTCACGCTAGACGCCGCCTGGCCCCAGCTGGTAATATACTTATCATGGGAGAGAGAAAACATTGTCTCGTCTCATTTGCCGGGTTTACTTAGTTACCACACTTAAATAAATAAATATAAATGTAGATTTGGGCCTTTGAAACGCCTACTTTGATGCTCATTTGAACTTTTTCTTCTTTTGAGGAAGTCCAAACATTCAATAATTGCTTAAAAAGCCTCTTTGACTGTGTTTAGTCTCAATCTGAGTTCTTGACCTGCCTGATGGGATTAGAGGAGATCACGGGTTCACTCAGATAGCAAAGCAACTTTGTAAAGCCTATTCTATACATGTATATGTACAACTAATGCTCTTGTGGGGGTAAATTATGTTTATTATCAAAAGCAGAGTACACAATCATACATCATACACAATCATACAAACACATGTTTGCCGTGAATAATAAAAAAACATATTCCTCTGTATCCCTTTAATGTCCCCACCAAGAAAAAAGTAATGGAACAATTATTTCTTTGCATATTTTACTTCTTTGGGGCAGTAATAACAATAAAAAAATGTTTTGGGAAGAGTCCTCACAGTTCTGTAAATATTACATTATATTACATTTTATTTAGCTGACGCTTTTATCCAAAGCGACTTACATGTTTTGCTCTATACACCGCAGACACAGCAACGGGGAGCAGTTAGGGGTTAAGTGTCTTGCTCAAGGACACAACGACAGGGACTGGCAGAGCCGGGGCACGAACCACCGACCCTCTTTGAAGGACGGGCATGCTAACCACTTAGCCACAGTCGCTCCAAGTACAGGCATGTACCAAACGTTTGAGATGTCACTTGATGGTAAAAGTACCAAAATATATACAAATACCAAAACAGTAGAATTAGTCAAATACAATGCTAACTTATGGCAGTAATAAACAGCATAAATGTTAGATACACTTTTCTTCTTTCCTTCAAACATAGGGACCACTCCAAAACATAGAACAACTTTGCATTTCTAACATTTCAGTCTCAACACTCCTCATCTGTGCATTAGATCCACTCTATTTCTCATGGTATGCTACAACACATTGCTGGTTTGCATTCAAACACAGGAACACATTGCATTTCTGACATTTCCATCTCGACACACCCCTTGGACACAGGTTGCACCTCCCAAGCTTGTCACAGTAAAGAGGCCAATGTCCACAGTTGTCGTAACGCACATCTGGTTGTGGTTGTGAGGGTCTTGGGGTGTAGCGTTTCTTCTGAGGTGGTGGAGAGCAGGTCGAGGGTTGGCCAACTTTGGGTGCTGGCTTGTTGACCCTCATCAAACTGTGGGCAACTGCCAGGCGGAATCTTTTGAGAGGCCTTGGTTCACCTTATACTATAAGGTGTACCATTGTGTCTGTATAAGGTGTACCAGCATGTCTGGTATAAGTGTACAGACACAATGGTACACCTTATACTATAAGGTGTACCATTGTGTCTGTATAAGGTGTACCAGCATGTCTGGTATAAGTGGCAAAAAACTGCGTGGCCTTGCACCGTAAAAAGATTTAGCATCCATCTATTGTTTGTAAACCAATAGATTTAGCATCCATCTATTGTTTGTAAACCAATAGATTTAGCATCCATCTATTGTTTGTAAACCAGAAAGGAAAACACTGTTAAAAACCATGTGCTGTTATAATCCTAGTAATACATTATTATACCAAAATGTCAATTGGTTTCCATTCAATGAGTCATTTTATTACTTATACGTACTTATTTGAGATATTTACCATATTTACTTTTTACAAAAACATTTTTATGAAAACATTAACGAAAACAATATATTGTTAAAATATTTCATCAAATATTGAATGGAATACCATTACATATAGATTAACAGCAGTGAATATTCACATCTATTGTTTTTTTAATTAAAAGAATTACATATATTATCTTAGAATCACTACGTTTACCATAAAATGATAAATCAACCGTTCGGTCACAATTCTTTGACAGGAAAAAATCCTACTTATGAAATCATTTTAGCATATATAAGATGAAATGACATTAACAACAATGAATAATCAGATGTGTTTTATTTCAAAGCAAATACAGACTTTTATTTAGCTACATTAGCTTAACTCGCTTCCTTTATTATGAACTGACAATTAAACTGTTTGGTAGAGCACATTTTTAGGAAATTATTTTACCCTTATTTGTTGTTTTTTTTGGCATCAAGTTACATCATTCTGTTCTGTAAGACCTCAAGTGCTGTAATATGTCGAATAAATCTACTTACCTTTGAGATTTTCACCAAATGAAAATTTGTCTTACTAACTTCCTGTGAAGAGGCAAGCTAAGAAGGCCTACGACACAGTGACATCTAGTAGATTTTTTTACAATAAGATACCTCAACCAAGTGGTAGAGATAGCTCAATCAGGTTAAGTTATGGGCAATACATTTTTCAATAAGATATAGTAACTCAAAATGTGCTCTACCAAAATGTCGAGCAGGCAGTTAAAGAGGTATACTGAGAATGCTATGCAGGGTTTTAAAAAAGAGAGTAAAAGAAGGTTTCTCATGGAGTTTTTATTCCTAAACATAAAGATGTTTTTTTCACCCAGAGGCCTCAAATTCCTGTCCCCCAGACATCCCCCCACTTACTGCACAGTCTAATCGGTCCAAAGGTTGCCCTCAAAGACATTTGATTCGCAGGCAGACATTACCAAATGGAGGAAAAATAAGAATTTGGTTAGTGTGACCCCAACAGCATGTGGAAATGTTGCACAAGCATGGGTTCCATGGCACCAGCGTCCAAACCTTAAGGCTGCACGAGGACCGCGTATCTGCGGGCACAGCTTAATATCTTTTCCAGGTCTCCAGGCCACAATCAAGATGGCAATCAATTCTTCGCACGGCGGGGTTTCCATTCAAACATTCTGCAGGGTGGGTGAATGAAGTCATGTTTTCCGAGCAGTTTAATTGTAAAAAAAATAAAATAAGTAAAAAGCGCAGCCCTTTTTTAATGCACCGTTCAGAAAGTTCAAGGGAGGTTAAGCGGGAACATCGTGCGATGACATCATCCGCCATCAGTTTCACACGTCGCAGCTTTCCCCCCCTTGTAGTCCCCTGCCCCGATCAGAGCGTGGTTCTGGCAGGCCACACGTCCTATGCAGACCCCATGCCGGGCGGTCAGGAAGTGGGCCCCACACTTGGGATAATTCATTTTCAACGGATGTTTATCAGGCTCGTTCTGAAATCACAAGATCCCAAAACACATCTTACATAGAATCCCCCCCACCCCCGAGTTAGATTGTTTCTCTGGACTGCAGTCACTTCCCCTTTTGTTGAACCGCTTTCTGTCTCGCTTCCACCAAAATGTTCGCATTTCTCCCTCTCTCCCTCTGCTCCCCTTGCAATGTCTGCGTCTCAATCTCTGTGTGGTCTTTCTGTTATCGCTACTGTGCACCATTGTGCCCCCCTTCCCCCACGCCTCCAAGGCCTCGCAAAGGACAAGGATGAGGATTGTTATTGGCCACCCACTAGATACAATGCAGTGTTACGGGCCGCTGGTCACGTGCACTGCTGCATCTGGCTTTGTGGTCTTCTCCACTTCTTGGTTCACACACACACACACACACAGACATATACATATATATATATATATATATATATATATATATATATACCTGAGCATTTTCTGCTGGTCCAGAAAGCTGCTTATGACACCGGAGGCCTTAGTGTTTCTCTTTGTGGCTCCAGGCCCGTCGTCCAGGCAGATGGAGTCCGCGGCGTTCCTCTACTCCTCTGACTCCGGTCAGTGTGACTTTGGTGGTCAGAGCCCCCGACAGCGTGTTGACACACAGATAGCCTCATGAACTTAAAGCTGCGATGACGCCATAGACTCCACCGAGCTGTGGAGAGGTAAAACTGTATAGCACCACACAGCCGCTGATCCAAGACCAGCCACAGTCCACATAACAGAGTGCATTGTTGTCAATGGCAAGAACCATGCAAACGTTCCTGCACGTTATCAAAGAATTAGAGTTATGAAATTAATATAACAGAGTGCTGCAGGAATGAGTCCTGGAAAGTCAGCATCCCGTCATCTGGAAGTCAATGTTTTTTGGTTAGATGTCTGAATTAAGGTTGGTGTTTAACACAGGCTTAAGGGATTTTAAAGATTTGTTCTTAAAATATATCACTAAATACTTGCTAACAAGTGGCTAAATGAGACAAAGCAAACAAGAACGAGGCAACCTTCTGTGACAAAGAACTTCTGGGGAAAGAACAGAGGTAAATGTCAGATTCTCCATTTTCATAAAATACACAGGTAATATGCGGCTTGTAATTTGAGTGTTCGAAAAGGTGACGCACACCAGAGGGTTGTGATGCGGTGCCACTGGAAGTAGACTCCAGACGTAGGAAAATGTTTCACTCTTTCTTTCCGGTGACGGTTCGGCCTCCTTCAACATCAACAAGATTGCTGAGTGTGCAACACTCTCTCCCCCCCCTTACTTTCATGGCTCGTCCTTTAAGTCGTGCTGTAGTGTCTGGCATGTTACCGCAGTAGCTTAAAAAAAGAAAAGAAAAGCAAATTGAAGGTTCGGTCTTGTGGGTCTCTGCTGACTGACTGGGCTCATCCACAGTCAGTTCATCCACAGGGCTGATGTCTGTGACGTCCGACTGTCTCGTCTCGGTCATCTATTTTTACATGCATGTGCTCACTCTCTGGGCCACACACACACACACACACATAAATTGAGGAATGTAATCTTGATGTTTTTTATTAAAGGCCCTGTTTGCACTTTTTACTGCATAATAATGAATGGTTCACCACCAGCAATAGAGGAAGCAACCCTGCCTTTCCTTTGTCCTTTTTGAACAGTGGTCACTGTGACCACAAGACAGTGAAAGCTCAAATTTAGTATATAGTAGCACAAGTAAAAAAATAAAACATGTGTGCATATGTGGAAGGTGTTACTTCTTCTTTTCAAAGTTCACGTCCCAAGCAGCGCTTCCAAGCCCGTTAACACACAGAGGCCCAGACCGGATCCTGGGCTTTCTTTAAGAGGGGCCAGTTCAATCAACTTTAACTTTTAAAGTCCCGGTGAAACGGAAGTCAGAGGTTCAGATGAGTGAGTGAGTGAGTGAGTGAGTGGCAAAACAGTCGTCTATAGCTCCATATCACACTAAACTAAGCCCGCCCATTTTAATGTGGCCCAAACTAAGGCGACGGAATCAACAACGCTACAACGCAACAATGCTAACTCCTTTAAATGTGTACCATTCATTGTGGTGTTGATTAAAAAGCAGATCAATTAGTAAACTCTTGATTTAGGATTTATCAAAGGGACCTCACACCATCAGACAACACAGGCATTCTGCAACCACTCGGAGACAGTGGAGAACTTCCAGGAGCTTGAAGAATGTCGGTTTGCCACGAGGAGACAAAAGATCAGAGTGCTTCCCGGTCCCCATTCCGTGTCCTTGAGGAAAGCATTGTCGTGGCGTGAGACAGCTGGAGACATTACATTTTTTTATTTGAGTTTCATCTAATTGACACAAACCTTTGTACAGACAGCCCTTCTCCCAGTTTAGGTTATCCTGGGACTTTTTTTTCTACAGCGCCACCATGAAATTTTCGTTTCAACAACTATTGCATGGATCGTCAATTGAATTTGGGTACAAACACCAATGCCCCGCTCCGGATGAATTAACTAAGCAAATGTGTCATGAGTCCAATATGATATATCCATCGGATGGATTCCTGCATACAGGCAGAAATTAAAGCTCGGTCAGCCTCTTCGGGCGTGTTTAGACTAGACTGGGATGTTTTCAGGACTGCTACCAACAGTCTGGATGAGTACAAGGAGGCTGTGACTTCAGCTTCTGTGAGGACAGCTGTGTCCCGAGGACGGCAGGCTCTAGTTCACAGCTAAACCCAGACTGCTATGGCTGCAAAGGGAACAGGCATTTATGTTTAAAGAGTCAAAATACAGGTTCAGCGATGCGGTGAGAGACCGTACTCTGAGAAACTGGAACACCAGCTCTCTTCAAAGGACTCTGCTTCTGTCTGGCGAGGCCTCAGGCAGATCACCAACTACAAGCCTAAAGCCCCACCCCATGAATAACCTAGACTTCCTATCTGACAGGAAGCAGCACGTGAAGCTTGGGAAATGTGTCTCAGTCTCTCAGACCATCAGCTCCGGTTCTCTCCCCTCTGCTCTTCTCCCTGTACAACACCTCCAGTCAGTCAGTCAAGCTCTTGAAGTTTACAGATGACCCCGCCCTCATTGGACTCATCTCTGGTGGGGATGAGTCTGCCTACAGGTGGGAGACAGACATCTGGTGACCTGCAGACAAGTTCCTGCCCTCCACGACGTGTTTCTGATTCTAAAATACTAATAGAATTCATATATTTTGAGCTCACAATGCCACCTTGTTTCCCAGTTTTTTTCGTCTCTTGCGACTTGAATGTCAGAGTTTTTTCTCGCAAATTCACGACTTTATAATTAGAGTTATATTTTATCTTGAGTTGGTTGTGAATGCATCCAGCTGGAGGGATCACATTTTCCACTTCCCCTCTCCTGCGGAGCACATGAATCTGAATTGAATTTGTGACTCCTTGTTGCATAACGTTGCATTTCAATTGGGATTTTTGTGTGTGAAATGATTGCATAATGGTGTCATATCAGCGTCCATAGACACACATATGACACAAGCATATGAGCTGCTTATCACCTCCACCAACGAGGTCATGTTTTCAGTTCAATGTGTTGGTTTGATAGTCTGTTAGGATTACAGAGAAACTACTGGCCCGATGTTCATGAAACCTGGTGGTAGGGCGAAGCATGGGCCGAGGAAGAAGCCATCACATTTTGGAGTGTATCCGAATCCCAGGGAGCGGACACATGCATTGTTATTATCTGCTTACGGAGACGACCTTGGCGGAGGTCTGCACTCTCTGAGAGTTTTTAAAAATGTCACGGTGATACCGTTGAGATATGGTGCAGCGCCAATGTGTGTTGTGTCGTTGCGTGTCTCACTCTTCTAAACCTGGCATCCCTCTGCTTTTTGTTTTCAGGTGCCGCTCGCACTTCTGGGTCATTTGCAATCAGTGCAATCGGAAACAAAATGATTACAAAGAACGTCCTTTTACGTACGGTGATTTAAAAACAGAAGCTTTCATCAACAGGAATAGCGCAATGATAAAAGCTCTTACATTTTGTGGTAATATTGTAGGGTTGACAATTTTCTTTCACAAAATAGTTGCACAATTCGATTTTAAATAAATAGTGTGGATTTAATAACTCATTGTAAAACACTAGAATAGGTATATTCAGAAAAGTCCATCACATCATCATTACGATATCCCACATCGAGGAGAGTTTCTAGATATCACAACATTGACATAATATTGGTATATTGCTCAGCCCGAGTTGTTCTAATGACATTTTTGACGCCACTTGCCCGCTTGTCAGCTCTGTTCCTGGAGTGATGAGAGGAGAGTTGTTTAATCTGGCTCGCTGCTGACTCATCATTTGTTCTTCTTTCAAGGTTGAGTTTCCCAGAGTTGGTTCGCTCCGGATCATCTTTTCACTAGGCCATCTTTTGTGCTTCCCTGGGTTGGCCCGACGCTCGGTGAGCCGGCTGCGTCAGCACATTTCACTCCTACTTTGATCCTTTGGCACGGACCAAGGAGAAGGCTCACCGCTTCACATCGAAGGCGTCCCGGTCGGGCCGGGAACTCATATTACTGTTGATTGACTAAAAAGGTGCTTTTATACCAAGTAAGCAAGCTTGGACATTCACGACATAAGAGAAAAAAGAACATGATAGGCTGTTATAGACTCAATACATTAAAGTAATCAAAGTTGCACATTGTTCACAGCAGTCTCAATTTAGCAACAATGTATGGACTCAAACCATATTAAAGTTGAGCAGGTTTACCATGTGCAAGAGCCATTTTGCCACGTTTGATTTATGTTGGACTTCCCACCACTTCAACTGAGTCGGCCCTATATAATCAGGAGTGGCATTAGGGTCAGGTGTCGCTCGTTTTGGGAAGCGAACAGTTTTTGGACCGTTTTACGTGACAGTACTGTAACAGAGTAAGGCAAATGTTTATGGTTTATTTTACGATTTGAAAATACGGACCTAAGTTCTGCCGATGAGGTTATGATTTATGTTTTGCAAAGAATAAAGATGATGGACGTTACAACTGGACATTGTCATTAATGAAGTGTGTCAGGAATAATTACCAAGCGAGCAGCCAAGTAGTGCCTTAGGGTTGAATAGGCAACGGGGGCACTACACCATGTTCACCACAATGTGGAAGTGGCAAACAAAACTGCAGTTCCTCAAATGGCCCCTTGAGTCAATCCCTGTAGACTATGTTGTCAGAGTTTTTTTAACAATAAAACAGCCTTGTAAGATAAAAAAGAAAGAAAAAAAAAGAGTACCGTAAAAGTCAGGTTACAAGCCGCTCCTACCTCCGGCCAGTGTGCTCGCTGTAGCAAGCTAGGAGCAGCGCAAGCTAGGAGCAGCGCAAGCTAGCTCCCTGCTGTTGCTGCTACTGCCCGCGTCCCCTCTGCCCAAGTTGGGTGTCGAGCCGGGGCTGGTCCCGCTACCTTCGGTGGTTGTCGGGGAGCTAGCGGAAGTTAGCGCATAACTAGCGGAGTGCTAGCTGGCTACAGCGGGGAGCTAACGGGGACACTGACCGAAGGTAGTAGCGGCTTGTAACCCGACTTTTACGGTAACCTATAAAGGGGATGCATTTTTATAGTTTAACTCTATATTACGGATTAAAGTGTTGCATATCTGAGGGCGTGGCCTCTTTGAGTGACATGTGGGTGTGGTCTCAGGTTGCTAGCTGCGTCACCAGGGCTCGCCTCAACTCCACTAATGATCCACATCTTTGCCCATTTTATAAAAAATTAGTTAGACTGTCGTCACTGTCTAGGGAATTATTTGTCCAAAAAACAAAACAATGTGCTGGTTACTCTGAAGAGACCTCACAATGACACTCCCCTAAATAAACCAATAAAACTTATTGTCAGTGTAACAGTGTCTTCTGTGGATTATTCAGCGCAACGGACACACTGCCAACACAAACCCTCCCTTCTGAGAAAAACAGGGAACACTAACATGACGGAACCACAAGATATGGTTGGATTCATTCACATTAAAAGGTCCCTGCGTTTTGCTTCTTGGGAATAAATATCTGAAACGCACTGCGAGTTGTCCCCACTGCGATCAAGCTCAGATTTGCAGGCAAGAGAATAAACGTGGCTTGATGAATTCCACGAGACAGAAGTCTCAAACCACTGGGGCATACGCAATGGTTACGCAATGGTTTGGCACACAGGGTAAAGTATATCCAGTAACACGTTCTAGCCTTCATGGAAAGGGCCCTTATTCTTTGTGTCAGCTTCGGTTGACCCACTTCCTGTGACCTGGTTGCCAGTTGTCATGGTGAAGCCACAGCATTGTGAAAGAGAAGGAAAGGAACCCAGATTAAGGAGCTATACACTTTGCTAAATGGTTTTTATTTGTTCTACAGTGGGACTGTCACTGGTGTCAAAACACCAAGCAGGGCACTAGGCTGGGGCTTTGTCGCCCGGCCTCAGTAACCGACTATCAAACTGAAGGTAATCGCTCAACAAATACCTGGATAATAAGCTTACTGTTCATCCTCCAAAGGCGTTGTACCAATTAAATTATGTTTTCTCGTATGACAGCAGCCTGAACCTGATCTAGTTAGCTGTATACGAAGTGACACGAATAAAAAGGTCATGTACAAAATTAAAAGGAATAGTTTTGACATTTTGGGGAAACCGCTTGCCGGTTTACGAGTTGTGGCTGAGAGTTCGTGTTTGCTGATTCCAACCTGACATCTGTACGGGTAATATGGAGCTGGGGACCGCAGTCTTTTAGCTTAACTCGGCACAAAGACTGGAAAACGGTTGAAGAGCTGCTTGCCGTTCATAGCTTGTTGACTAGCATTAGCACATCCACTAGCTAAAGTGAAGCGGACGACACGCTCGACCCATTCTGCGGAGATCTGAAGCTCCGCCCCCGCTGAGCTTGCTTTTTTAAAAGTTAAGTTCAGTTTAGATTAAACAAACGACAAACAATGTGTTAGTCAGTGAGCTTTAGAGTCAGGCTAGCTAGCTGTTTCCCTATTTCCAGCCTTTAAGCTAAGCTTGTCGGCTGCCAGCTTCAGCTTCCTATTTAACCTACAGACATGAGTGGTATCAATGTTCTTGCGTAACTCTCAGCAAGAAACAAGTGCATTGCACAAACCGTCGAGCTGTTCCTCTAAAAGGTTACAGCGCTGGAACCGTGTTCGTTTCCTGCAGCATTTGTTGTCCAACATGCTAATTTAATGGATTTCTCCTAAATGAGGCGTTGTTCACGCTGTCGCAAAATACAGACGGATGGGTCATGGTGCAAAAGCGTGGCGACATCAAATGAGCCCAGTGTTGGCATGCCGAGGGCTGAAACGCCCCGCCCTCCCATTTTAAAATGGGCCAATGGTGAGGCAGACGGGGTTCACGTCATCAGCACACTGGGGGATGGGAAGGACACTCAGGCAGTCCCTCGTTTTCCAAGAACTGCAGTTGTTGGCGGGGAAAAAGAGAGAGAAAAAAAAAAAAAAAAAAAGAGTTCCTCATTCACATTTTTCTCTTTCCCGTCTCTGACTTCCCCGGACACATGCAAGTAGTGAGCTGCTGCTCTAGTTCTGGCAATAAAAGCAAAAGGAGACGAGCAAGGTTTTGTACCAAATATAATATACTGTACTGAGTATGTTGGTTTAACAACCAACTGGTGTTGGTTTAACAATCTACAGTAATATCAGAGAGCATTAAAAATACTTTTTTTTTTGCACAAGCACACATTTATCTCCTCTCCCATTAACTGAAAGAGTAGACTCAAACTCCAGACGCCCGAGACAAGGCAGGTTATGTCAAGTCCTTTCAGCTCTTCATTCCTCCAACTCCGTCTGGGGCCGCCCCCGCTTTAAAAACAACAACTTGTCACGGTACTTTTGAATAATGGCATAAGCATTATAGGCACACAGGCAGCGACGTATGTAATCTGATTTTTAGGTGCTCTGAATTTGCAGAGAGCAGCTCAACACAGACCACCCAGGAGCAGCTTGTGTGTTCATCAAAGTCGGTCTCTGCCACTTTGTGCAGAATCTCCACTGTCTCTGGAGCATAAAGACCAGAACGCTTGGAAGGTGAGGTCATGAAAGCCGCTACAAAGCCTTGACGCGAGTCAGCAAGGCCTCTGTAGTCCTCTACTAAGCCGCCCATCTTAGTAGCGGCCTCTCCCTCCTCTCCCTCCTCTTCCTCCTCCTCCTCTGCCGCCGCCACCACCGCGTCCTCTCCCGCCACTGCCGCCTCGCCCTCTCCCGAAACCGCCGCCGCCACGTCCTCTCCCGAAACCGCCGCCGCCACGTCCTCTCCCGCGTTCGCTGCTCAGGTGTCCGGCCGAGCGCCTCAGCTTCCTCCTCTCCTCGTGGTGTTCCCATTCCGCCTGCTGCTGCTTCCTCTGCTGCTCAGACTACAAATGAGGACGGAATAAAGCAGGTTTCACACATATTGTCCCGCTGGGTGTCTCCACCGCCTAATAGTGAAACTTTTTGTAAAACAAAAGTGTGCATTAATGCTCTTTTCCATTTAGTCTGTATATGTTAGTAAGAAATCATTTATTTGTATGAAGTTGGCTGGTTGCGGTTGTTGACATCACTGTTAGTTGATCATGTTTAAATACTTTGGCTTGTTGTCATTCGTTACATGAAAGGCCTTCAGTTTGATCAGATTGTAGCTCTTCAATCATTCTGTACACAATGTGCAAAAGCTGCTTTTGGTTACTTTTACCCTTTTCACACCTACAATTGGGCAGATATGTGGATTTCTGTGACAATTAGGTTAGAGACTCCTTTCCCATGGTCAGTAGTATAGCACTACGTTTTTTTTAATCTGGTGCGCCATGTTCGAGGTCACGGCTACGCCAGCCGCCACCAGGGATGGTGAACACTGATACTATACGATTACTAATTCAGTCTCTCTTTAAACACTCTAAAGCAGAGTTGGGGATTGTTCTGCTGGCTTTGAGGAGACATTCTTAATTGTGTTTTTTTTTGTCTGTTCATACAATATAATAACTGCCCTGTTGACAAAAAGCCAGATATTAGTGTGTGTTCGTGAGGCTTTAGGTAACCTTTAAAAAAAAGACTGACGTTAAACCTCCTCCTCACCAGTCCGTCTGCAAAGCAGCTTGGAAAAGTGGCTGCACGAGTCGTGTTATAGTGGATACGCCTGTTGGGGGTGTATGTTTGTACTTCACTGCTTTAAACAACGGAGTGAGTCAGAGGACGGTGCGCCACGTGACCGGCTCACCTTTCCGAGGGTGAAGGTCAGCTGCTTGCTGCCGACCGCGTTGTCGGCCACGTTGCTGGTTCCCGAGTGCTCCTCCAGCTTCAGGCGGTCCTCCAAAGAAGCCCTGGATGCAAAAACACACAATCCTCAGACACAATGCAGTTATCATTGTACAGTTATTACAGTCTATTATTAAAGCAGGACTCATACACATTCTGACCAATGGATTTCCATGACTTTTCCATGACTTCAAACCAAATTTCCATAACCAAACATTTTGTGAAATCTGGGTGTAAACATGAAAAAGTGAGAGAATGTAGTATTTAAACTAACAATGAGGACACAAAGCATACAGTAAACCTTAAACGACACAAATGAATGAGACAATAGTTTGATTAAAAGAATAAACATTTATATATAGATGCCTGTATGTATGCCTGCTTATATTTTGAGCGTCTTTCTTTTAAAAGCATATTAATTATTTCAAACTCAGCGTAAATGAACGACATGAACACATGAATATAACACATTCACATGACTTTTGGGATTATTAATTTTTTTTCAAGGACTTTTCCAGACCTGGAAATAACCATTAAAAAAATTCCATGACTTTTCCAGATTTTCCATGACCGTAAGAATCCTGTTATAAGTATAATTCATATTTTTTTAGTTATGTTTGAAACCCCCCCCCCAACAGTTCCATTTGACACATATCCAAAACACATACTTTTGTAGTTTCTGCTTGCGGGCCATGTCGTTAAAGCTTCTGAACTCCTCCCCGGCTTTGATCTGATAATACTGAGGCCGGCTTGTCTTCGGGCCCTCGGCCATGTTTGAGGTTTCCTCTCCTCTGCTCTCCTCCGTCTCCAGCAGGACGGTGTTGCGGTCTCCTTCCTTCCTCTGCTGCCTCCGGCGGTCCCGGCCCTCCTCCCAGATCTGCCTCCGCTGCTCCCTCACCTCCTCCACCCAGCTCTTGTCGTCGTCCGAGCTCTCCTCCTCGGAGCTCGCTCGCCCCTCAAGCTCCTCTTCGTCGTCCGCCTGGATGAGGACGCCACAAAGCCAAAGTTAAGTTGTGTACGCGGCCTGAAGCGCTATCCTACGCCGAGTCTAGAGAACACAGCGTGAGAAACAGGTCCTGCAAGCTGATACCACACCTAGTCAGGGATCTAGTATTTATTAAGTGACATTACTCCCTTTTTAACCTACATTTTCTTTTAAATGGTGCAATTTGGTGCATTTTGACCATGATTGTTTAACTTGAGCAAAAGGCACCAAACTAAAAAAAAAATAATATTGACATTGAACCTTAATGAAGACCAAACGTTTACTTATTTTAACAATCCCAATACATTTAAAAAAGGAAAAATATATGAACCATAAATATCTGTACTTAAACTTATAATCTTATTCAACCAGAATCTACGTCGGTCTGTAAAGTGAAAACTCGTCACTCTCACATTAACAATCTTTAAGCAGCAAATCTTAGCCGTGATACAAATCTCGTTTAAGCTCCGACGTGCTGAGGTCAGCGCAACAAGCCAACGGTGCGCAATCTTTTCCGTTTGAGTTGGCCCACCGTCTGGAGGCGGGACTCTGCCGCTCGTGCGCCTTACCTTTTGGGAAGCGGCGACCTGCTGGGCCAGGAGACGCAGCTTCTTCTGCCTCTTCTCTCCCACCTTGGAGACGATGGGGTTGAGGAGGCGGAACTCCTCGCTCTGCTGGTCCACCTGGTAGTCGGGGTTTTCGAACATCACCTTGAAGCGGTCGTCTCCCAGGACGCTGGGGAGAGCCTGCGCGTGTGAAAGGTTGGGGGAGATGATCAGGGCCGGTGTTCTTTTCTTCCTCCAGCAGAGGAGGTGCAGAAAGAAACTATGGAACTTGATTTTAAATTACAAAAGCCTTTTGAGAGAGGGTGCAATTAAGTCCCGCCCACACCGTAGCGTAGAGGACAACAACAAAAATTGCTCTCAATTGACTTTGTATTGTGTGAAGGTGCCTGCTTGTCACATTCACTCCAAATCATGCTGTGCAGCAAGCATTCTGACCAGATTTGAACCCTATTCCTGTGAGTTGACAGCACGCCTTATAGCTCTCATAGCATGTATATATATCGGAAAGCTATGCAATGGTGTGTTTTCACACACTGTGTGCGTGTGTGTGTGTTCCACTCCAGTGGTTGTTGTCTTCAGAGTATGACACTCTGTTTTCCTCTGTTTTCCCACCTTGCCCTTCTTTTTCCGAGAAGCCAGCGCCGCCTCGTCGTCGCCCTGCTCCATCAGCTTGAGGGCCAGCTCCTTGTTCACCTTGGGCAGCTTCTGTCTCAGCCAAGACACAGAGCGGTGGATCACATGGGATTGTCGCAGACAGCATCAGGGAATTAATTAGCTCAAGAAATGCATGCCAATGTGTAAGGGAAACATTCTAATGACGCGAGTGGAACTAAATGCTTTACACCATGAGAGGATTGACGAGACGCTCACCTTGGCGGGCACCCTCTGGGTCCTGGACTCCTCGATCTTCTGGCGGATCTTATCCTTGCGATACTCTTCATATGCGAAAGGATTGGCCATGCTTTTGACCTGTTGTTGAAAAGAAACGTCAAATCTAAACAACACACCTCTTTGAGACCCTTTTACAACAGCTGTTGTCCGTTATATCACAACCAGGACAACTCAGCTAATTATTTGAAGGTGTGCTTAGAGAAAGGTAATATATATATATATATATATATATATATATATATATATATATATATATATATATATATATATATATATTTCTTTTTACCTTGTGATAAAGCCGGATGTCCATGAAATAGCCGTGCATGTAGGCTCTCAGGAGAGATGATCCCACCAGGTGAGACAAACCTGACACAAATGAGCAAAACATGCAGAAATCACAGTCTGGACTTGAATAAATAGATGAAGAATAATTCAGCCATTTATGAGAGAACATCGAATTCATCAAAAGAATTCTGCGCAGAGGAATCACGTCACCACTTTGGTGAAATTTCTCAACAACCATTGAATGGATTGCAATGACCTTTTTGAGCAAACATTCATGATCCCCAAAGGATGAATGCTACTGACATTTCCACCACCACCACGAGGTTACTGATGTTGACGGTGCCCAGAGGATGGATTTGAACGGGATTGTCTGGCCTTCACTCTGACGCCACAGCAGATCGGAGTTTGTACTCGGTTGGTGAAATATCTCAACACATCTCGACATGGGTTTGCACAAAACTCGGTTGAGTCCTTCATGGTTCCTTCATGATGAATCCTGCTGAATTGCGCGTGTTCCCCTCTGCTTTTCCCCGAGTGAGCCCTAATGCAAATGTTAGCATTTAGCTCAAAACACAGCTTTGCCAAAGTATACAGAGCCACTAGCTGTAGACTTGTTTTCAAGACTAACCAAAGAACAAAAAAAAACTATTTTGCGAGTCAATTCCATGTACGAGGGTGACAACCTGCGATTCAAATGCTCAGAGAACAACCTACTGCTCAAAGTCAGTAAACAAGTTTAAGAAAAAGGAGGTGAGGACAGGGGTGCCGTCTATAACAATGGAGCTGAGGGGGAGCAAGTTACCAGCTTCAAGTTAACAGCTTCAAGTTCCCAGCTTCAAGTTCCCAGCTTCAAGTTAACAGCTTCAAGTTCCCAGCTTCAAGTTCCCAGCTTCAAGTTAACAGCTTCAAGTTCCCAGCTTCAAGTTCCCAGCTTCAAGTTACCAGCTTCAAGTTAACAGCTTCAAGTTCCCAGCTTCAAGTTAACAGCTTCAAGTTCCCAGCTTCAAGTTAACAGCTTCAAGTTCCCAGCTTCAAGTTCCCAGCTTCAAGTTAACAGCTTCAAGTTCCCAGCTTCAAGTTCCCAGCTTCAAGTTACCAGCTTCAAGTTAACAGCTTCAAGTTCCCAGCTTCAAGTTAACAGCTTCAAGTTCCCAGCTTCAAGTTAACAGCTTCAAGTTCCCAGCTTCAAGTTACCAGCTTCAAGTTAACAGCTTCAAGTTCCCAGCTTCAAGTTCCCAGCTTCAAGTTAACAGCTTCAAGTTAACAGCTTCAAGTTAACAGCTTCAAGTTCCCAGCGAAAAAGCATCACAGACAACATCAAATGGCCTTCACACTCACGAGCAGATGCATTTCTTAAGGAAACATAAGGGAAACTTTAACAGAAGAACAAAAGAAAGCATCCCGACTGCTAACGTTACAAACATGGCATGGGAATGTGCATCGGCACAGGAGGGCTCTACATAATAATGCATCATTGGCTGAGCATCTGTGATGTTGGTGACGAGATGCCTCGGTTTTTTTTGTTGCCGTTATGCAACAAAAACGGGACGACGAACTGCATTTCATTGCACAACCCTGTTGCGAAATGACAATAAAAATATGGATAAAACACATGTGACCGTGAGAACCTCCACCCTGAGATTACTCGCGGCCAGGTGTGAATGGGAGCAGCGATGATTGTTTCGAGGAGGTATTTATGGCGTCAAAGCCTGAAACAAGCGGGATGGCCGGAGATGAGAGCGGACGCGGGGAACGTTGAGCAGGCGCTCTTCCCAGGACCCCGCGTCAGCGTGCCAGGCCCACGCCGCCTCCAGTGTTACATAACGGGGGCCACGTTACACGGCTTCTGTAAGTCAACACCGCCGCTCCCCTCCTCGCCTTTTAATCCGTCGCAGCCAACCACCTCTCTGCTTCTTGTCATTTGATCTTTTTACTGCTGAGCCTGCATTCCAATGTTCATTCAACCTCTCCAGTCTACGCTCCCCCGACCCCCTCCCCCTACACACACACACCGTTTCTTACCTCTCAATCATTCGCTAGGCCTCTAGTTAGGTAGTCTAGCCACCAGTGAAAACCTCAGGCGGCAAATTGGCTCAGACTGATTCATAGTTTGGGGTTGAACTCCCTCTTTATACATTGATCTCTTTCATCCTCTGTGCTTTCGAACTTAAAGAGTAAACCAGCCAAGTGGGGGTCGCTTGGTTCGGGGGAGATGTTCGACATGCAACTGTGGTTGCACAACTTTTGAGATTCGTTTCCACATGGGGGAAATGTTTGCGAGGAGAGAATTGAGGCAGCAGGGTCTCACCCAGATTTTCCAGGTCCTTCCGGGTCACAAACTTGTAGTCATCGTACACGGTGCTCTCTGGGCTCTCCTCCAGCTCCTCCGTCAAGTTGTCAAGGAAGGAGCACCACCGAGGTGCAGGACCCAGGGCCTAACACACACACACACACACACACACACACACACACACAAAGTTCAGATTTAGACTGTTGAGTAAGTACGAAACCTGTCATGCATTATTTTAAACCGAAATAGGACTGTCCATGCTCATGTTTCCATTGCAGTTAGAATTCACTGAGCTCTTCCTTCTCTTTTTACACAGAGCCGTAGAGTCGCACTGACGTGTAACCCCAAACTGGTACAGTGCCACTGAACCGGTTACCAACTGCAAAAGGTTAGTTAGGACCTCCCCAACATGTTGTAAGGCGCCGTTGCCAACTTTCCGAGCGACCTTCCCCAAGTCTTGGGCTGTGAATCCAATTGATTAGTGGAGGGGAAAATGCAGAAAGATTCCCTGGGATGAAAAAGTTGGCCCCGTGTTGTGCATTCCTAGGACATCTGTCTGAAGCCGTACTTGATAAAGCGATGCAGCAGCACTCGACTTTGGCCTACACTCAACTTTTCAAATGCGTCTTTTGTGATCGCATGTGTGCGCGTCCCAATTTGACCCTTTAATGGCTGATGGAATAGCGATCGCACATGAGAAGCGACTGTAAACCGGTGGATAAATATTATACTCTTTGGTATTTTTGCTGCCTGCTGTATTAATGGTCTTGTTTAACAGAAGCACAGCGGCTAACGAAGCTCCTACAAACTTTCATTTGGAAACGGCTAAATCAGCAAAAGGTTTCCTTCTCCTCTCTTCCTTTTGCTAAAGAGGTTTTGTGTCGCCATGAGCAGCGCTACCCAGGACAGGACACCTCGGCATGTGGTCCGGCTCATTGGATCCCAATGCAAGATCTGATCTGGGGGGCAGACTTGACAGTTAATGCCTCGTGGCATATGACGACTAAAGTCAACCTCATGTAGCTATGGTTTGTTTATTATCTAAAAAAAGATGTCACCCATTTCACGTTTTCAGCTTTTTGCCGACACAAGAAAGATGGGCTCGACTTCTCATTACAGCGCTGCATGCCCTGCATGTTGAATTTCATCCCATTTATTTCCTCCAATGGAGCCTGGAAGCTGTGCAGCATTATTTGCTCCACACTTAATATTCACAACTTGTCCGGCGGCGACAGAGCGCCTCGAGTGAAGGCATTAAACGAGTTTGCGACGATTCCCGGACAACGGACTTTTGTGCATTTTGATAAACGGCGACAACACTTTCAGTCGTCAAACAAGGAAACTGCTTGAAATGTCATCATTCGTCCCCTTCGTACTGGCTGGAAACAGATATCTGTAAGAAGTGATTACTGTGTGGGCGACTCGGGACACAATCCACGACCGTCGTTCGGTGCAAAAAAATGCATTCTAAAGTTCAGCTATTACGTTGCGTCAGGACGAAACCAGTGGTTATCTGAGTCACGGCAGTTGTTTTATGGGGTTCTTTGACTGAGATTGAGGACCGTGTCCTGGCAGCTAACCTGCATGCGACTGCCAGGAAAGTGTCCCTCCTTTGTGCCTCTCCAAGGAAACAGTTTCGGGGGAGAAGGACTGCTGAACTCGAGGCCTGGGCATTTTGTCCCTCATCCCGTACAGTCAGGTCCCTGTGAAGGGGGTCATCAGAGGACATGTGTAGGAGAAAGCACGCAATAGTGTGTGAGTGTGTGTGTGTGTGTGTGTGGGCTGTTTGTTTTTCCTTCCATTAATGTGGTTCTCACAAAGCTGCTGCATTCCCACAGAATCAGGCGCGACATGTATCCGTTGTACTAAGATAGACTTCAAAAAGGGCCTAAAATCAGCGTCTTGAAGACGGTTGCCTCCTGATTGACGCATCTTATCATCAAGGTTTTATCTTGTGTGTCTAGTTTACCACTCACGCTTTGACCTCCAACAGAGTAACAGTGTATGGAATTCTTCAGGAATCCATTCAATCCACGTGGACGATGACGCCGCATGGAGAACCACACTGAGGCCAAAGTCAACAGAATCCTGGTCATTCCTCAGTTTCGTTATTGCTGAGCCGAGAGCGGATAACAGCGGTGATAATGATCGGAGCCGTGCTAATTTTTCCAAGCAGTTCGCTTCCCGAGACCATGAACAGATCACATAACAAGTCTTCCTGAGGACAGGAGGTTCATGGCTAAATGAAAAACATGTGAACCCGTCTCTGCACTCAGACGGCCTTTCTCAGAAAATCTGATAAAAAGTTGTGGCGCACTGTTTTTTTTCCATTTGCTTCTATTTTTATGCTGTTACCGATTATCAGTTCAACACATAACAACAAGGACACTGTCCTCGGAAGTCTTTTTTTAGATTAGATATTCCTTTATTAGTCCCGCAGTGGGGACATGTGCAATTTTTTGTGTGACAATCAAAGCTCCTGGTGAGGTTTTCAAATGAAGCTACGAATGTTTGTCGTCATGTTTTACGTCATCGCCCCGAAAACGGAAGAAATCCCAAGCCCGGGCATGTATTCCAACAGCGACAGAGAGGCCGAAAGTTCAGCCAATCCGCGTTCGTCATGTCTGGAATGAACTCATTTACACAAAGCAGAAAGTCTAGTTTACTGTACACACGCGCACTAGAACAACAACAGTCGGATCGTATCAGAGTCACCGGACAGCAAGCGGTCAGCAGCTCGAGGTTCATGCAGCGGAGTGACTTAAACGCACACCGGATGTACAACGCTTCCATGAGCGATCAGGTGGTCATCACGGCTGATGTTTCCAGCATCCGCCTGGTAATCATGTCAACGTGACCACGTGTAAAGGCCTCTGCACTCACCGGGACGTAGAAGGTGTTCATCTTGGGATCCTCATTGGCGGTGAAGAGCATACCTGACGAGGAGACAGTGTGTGAGGATTAAAAAAAGGAGCTCATCTCTGGGGTAAACGCTGGATTTAGTTCCAGTATATGTGAACATTTGTATTGGGGCAAAGGTAAATTATAACGTTATGAAGTGTTCACATGTAATCTTTTAAATCTTGTTTTGGTGAGAAACTTGAATAAATCCAGTTGTTTTAAGATGTTTTCATAGCAACATAAATATACATTAATTATGAGCCGTTTACACTTTAATAATACATCAAAACTAATAATATATTTTTTCATCAATAAAAATACAATCTCTAATTTCCTTATTTGAAGTGTGTTTTTATGAAGAAATGACTATAACAAAAGTAAAAAGTTAACATTTTTGATAGTTTACCGACTTTGACGATAAAATAAATAAATAAATAAATAGACTGGAAACTTGTAGAGCATCTGCTATAATCATCAATGATGGAAAATTAGATAAAGGATCTCTAGAAGTTATATTTGCTCCCTTTTTCCTTTGTGCTGATCCGATCCGTGACCCTGATCTGAAACGTGAGGTCATTGGTCCGTTGCACCACTCGTGATTATGCGATTGAATAAATGAGACTTGGATTGTACGAGTTGTAAAAATATATTGTTAAACAATACTTTCACTTCAAATAAATCAAAGACTTTTCTCCACTTTTGATTTAGAGTTGAGCGTGGAGGCCGGGAACACACGTTTTCTGCAGTAAATCACAGTAATGCGAGTCAGTAACTGATGTACAAACTGAAACAATTGTGTTTGTGTGGTTGAAGAACCATTATTTAAAAGCAAATTAAAAAACGAAATCTTAGATTTAAAGAAAGACAATAACAATCTGACTGAGTCGGGACCAAACCGTGACTTCGCTGACTTCTATGTGAAAGTTCACAATCAGATCGCTGCTGGTGAAAACCCATTGGCATGCAGGGACACGGGACAAAGTCAAGGTGTTTGAACTCGGCTGTAAGACGGCGCCACCCAGAGGTCACATGCGGTTCTATCCCGCAACCAGATGTCATTCCTCTACTTTTTATTTTATTTAAGTTACTTTTCTATGGATCTCCTCTTGTTCTCTGCTTCGTCTGACACTTGCCTGCGTGGGACCAATGATCTCGATCCTATGTCAGGATCCCGTGTGGGAAGTCTCACCTGAGTTTGGGTAGATGCAGACATCGTTGATGTTGGTCTGAGGCTGTATGGAGGAGAAGGCCTTGCCCTGTGGTGAACAGACGGAAATAAATAACGGATTAGCGGAGTCAGAGGGAGTGCGGCACGGGCCGGGTCCTGTGAAGGCCGTTCACTGAATCTTACGGTGTCTTTGTTCCAGAGCTTTATGATCTTGGAGTCGGCGGACACCACCAGGTCCAGGTGATCGTGGAAGTTGAGCGATTTGATTGGCAGGCTGTAGAAGTGGTCTTTGACCAGCAGCGGCCGGCTGGAGCGCAGGTCATACATCAGCACCTTCAAGACACAGAAGCAGAGGGCGGAGGACGCGGGGGGGCTTCAGAATGTGTCCTAGACCCTCGTGCTGTCCCCGACTGTGCTCATTACATGTTAAGACTAGTAGTAACAGTGCAACCTGTAAATATAAATATGTTACATGTTGATGAAGTTGATGCCTGGATTTTGTGCCGTAGGGAGCGGCGGTGGAGCGCTGACATGGCTCCATTAATGCAAAAGAATTTGAAACCAGTGCAAAGTGTTAGAGGGAGGCGCAGTGATGTCAGCCAACTCTTTGTGAGCCGACTCAGCTCAGGAAGCAGAGGAGGAATCTCGCGCCGCGTGGGCAGCTGATAGTTCACAGTGGCAAGCGGACACAGAAGCCGAGGCCCAGTGTCATAGAGCGCTCTGACTGGAGTCCAGCTGCTGCGTGGGGATGCGTTTTCGGGCTCACCTGTCCGGTGCTGGTGCCGACCGCCATGGCGAGGGAGCCGTTGAACTTCAGCGCACTAATGGAGGGTAAGCTTTGCACTCTGTCGACGAGAAAAACAACCCAAGTGAGACACGAAGAGAGAAATGTGACACGATGGTAAACGCCGTTAGGAGGCTGAATCCGACCAGAGCTGGGTTTTACTGAAGTGTGCCATGTGGCCTCGTATGCATAGTCACGCTACGTACTCTGCTCCCTCGGCGAGGCTGCTCAGGGCGCAGTCCAGCACGCCCACTCGGTTCCGGACGCGAGGGTCCCAGCATTCGACCCGCCCCTGGTGGTCCAACGCAAAGACGTGTCAGACAGATGCTGGAAGGGTTGAGGACGAGTCGGGGCTTCAAACAGATTCTCTAAACTAGCTGGGATTCTTTTTGAGACCAATTTAAAAAAACGTCTCATGTTGGCAGCTCCTAGCGGGTTGAAAAGACCTGAACTCAAACAATTTCAAACAAGAAATGAAACAAAAGAAAGAGCTTTCCACAATATATATACATATATATATATATATATATATATTTATTAAAAGCCAATTTCCGAAAACATCTTACATAAAAATATGAAAACAGACATTTTAAAAACAGGTGAAATCAAGCCATTTCTGACTGAACAGTCGATGAAAGAGAAACTCTTCGTGGGATTTAAGCATTCATAGCACAAAGACA
Organism: Taurulus bubalis; assembly: GCF_910589615.1. Taxonomy (NCBI): domain Eukaryota; kingdom Metazoa; phylum Chordata; class Actinopteri; order Perciformes; family Cottidae; genus Taurulus; species Taurulus bubalis. The sequence continues at coordinate 45,381,138 of NC_136589.1, read as the reverse complement.
CAACATGCTCCATAAATAAGTTTTCTAATATTTTACTGCAACAACATGTAATCCTTTTTATGGGGTTTTATTCTTATAAACACATCTAGTATTTTTGGTCGAGGTGGCTAACGATTGCTAGCTACTTTAAGCATCGATTTCAGACGCAGCGATGGAATGAACGAACTGGCATCAGAACAACTGTAAAAGTCTTAGTATATTCTAGAAAGCACGAAGTAATGAACGGTCACTCATACAGTCACACAGTCACACTTGTGTCTGCTAATAACTGGCGCCTCATTTCACACACAGCCTGCCATGGCACTTACCTCAGAGGTTCCTGTGGCAAACAAGTGATGGACGGGGTTGATGTCACACACATTGTTTTCCCTGAGAAGTCAAGAGAAAACAAGCACCAGTTAATGTCAGACTTAAGGCGGTGCCACAGTTTCACCCGTCTGAATCTGGAGTCAGCCATCATTGGGTCATCGCTACACATAAACAGCCACGTTGTCATACTTACGCAGCATCCGTCTGAAGGGAGTTGAGGAAGCGCCCCTGTTCCAGATTCAGTCTGAACACCTGAGAACTGAACATTAAAAACACAAAGAAAACATTAACTGTCGCCCTGCGAGCGCAGGATGAACCTGAAAAGATGCCAGAACGGCGAGGTCGCCTCCACGCAGTCACACGCTCACCTCGTGCCCACGAAATAGAGGTCGCAGGAGGGGTAGTGGTAAGAAAAGGCCCGGCCGAACTTGGGAATGCGCGTCTTGTAGTACTGTCCGTGCTGGGAGTGGAACTCCACGTAGCGGTTGGAGTGCAGAAACACCAACTGTGCGGACGCGGCGACAAAAACAGACGGGGAGATTTAAAGAAAGTGTCGCTGAAAGACAGCGAGGGGTTGATGGCGCCTGGACTTTTCCCCTGAAGTAAATGAAGTGTATTAAAAGCATAACCAGTTGTGCTATTCATAAATCGACTGCCCAGGACATGAGGAAGCGCCGTGTCAAGTGTCAACATAAAAACAAAACAATTGTGCCTCACCTTAGAGTAGTCATCAGACAGGATGTCGAAAGCCACAACTTTGAGAGAGAGAGAGAAAAGACAACTTAGCAACGTAGACACACACGACACAAACACAACAGGCAGGTGAGTCTACCGGCTTACCGTCCGAATCCAGACAGCGCTCAAACTTCAGGGACAGGTGGTAGGTGTCGTAGCAGCGGATCCTGGGCTTGTAGGTGCCTGAGAAATTAATGGAATGATCATGGCGGCCTGTTTTTTTCGACAAACGCCATCCTCACATTGAAGGCAGATTTGCTGGAACGCTTGTCCTGTGGTTTTTGTCTCACCTGCTGCCAGGATGAACTGACCGTCCCTGGACACTTTGATGGAGGTGCACACCGTGGGCATCTCAAAGTCCTGGATGAGCTCGATCCTGCGCTGGATGTCTGGAGGAGAAGAAGAAATGTCTGATTAATGACGTTCATTTCGAAGACGGTTACCCAGTCTGAGGTGCTGAAATTGAAGGGGTCAACTCACCGACATCGCTCTTTTGCAACTGTCTCTTCTTCCGATCTGACAGCCACTGCGGAGAAGAGAGAAGAGGTGATGGGATTTAAAGCACTACTTAGTTACAGCGGTACTTTCATCACTCACCTCTGCTAGGAATATTTTAAACTAAGTCAACTAACACCTATGGTGCACAGTGAAGGCTGGACTGAGGAGACCGAGGTCGTGTGTATGGCACGTTGTTGAACAGACCTTCACGTTTCACTAGGAAGCGTCAGGGCTACTGGTGTCACGGCTAGCTGCGTTAGCGAGCTAGCTCGCCTCAAGGCAAGCAGTGAGCTTTCTGAGACCATGAGACGTGACCGGTGTTACGGTTTAATAAGCGACCGTGTTAACTGGTGACTTTTATCCGAACGCGTCCGTTGTTGTCGTAGTTAGACAGAAAATAGGAAGAAAACACGTAGCTGCTCTCGTAAATGCCGCATTATTTAATGTGTATATGATATATTACGGCTGTCGTAACTACGACAACAACGGACGCGTTCGGATGAAAGTCGCCAGTTAACACGGTCGCTTATTAAACCGTAACACCGGCGGCCAGGAGCCGGCCGCTGCTCTTACCTCCGGAAGAGACTTCCCGTGGCTCAAGTTGTAGATCTTCACGTCGTTCACGCTGGATATCTGCATGGCGGACAGTGGGCAAGGCTCTGGTCACAAGCAACACAGAGACCGCACGCCGGCTGAACTGCTCCGTATCCACGTTGTTACCTCGGAGTAAAAACAGGAAGTGAATGTGAGTTCCCCGAAACAGGTCCGTGTAGAAACCACAGTGCCTGAACATGAGTCCCCCACTCTCCCCCGAATAGGATATACTGTATACATAAATATATGTAATCATAAATACATATTTATAATAGGCCTATTGTGTGTTGACAGTATTTACTTTGTTTAAGTTTACTACATTTGTTGAAGTTGCTGAAATATAGAAACTGAACGCTGTTGGGCCAATTTAAAATCCACTGTATTTTCAGTCTTTACATCGCCCACCTCAACACATTATTACTTGATCAGATTAGGAGCTTTGATCCATATATATGGTCTATATATTTTTTTTAAATCTTAAACTATATATCATCTTCAGTCACCCCCCTGTGCTGAACCAATATATTGAAAGTGTAATGCAGGCCAAAGCCGGACACACAGTCAGATTGTACTACTTAGTCATCCATTGAGGAAATGTAAATCTGCATTAATGGACACACTGAATACAATTTTATCGTGAAAACGTATGTGCACTTTTCCTTAAAAATAAATATTCACAGTCCATACATAGCCTTTATTTGTTATTATTTTTAAATTATCATTATTTTTTATCATAAAAAATGGAGGCTCTGCCTCATATTTAGCTGTTGCCATTGTGAATCGTGATATCAGATCTCCATTGATAATGGCTTTTTTAATTCACCACGCATGACAGTTCCATGTTTAAATGCTAAACAATATATTTTTTAAAGAAATGCAGAGTGACAGCACAGTTTCAAAGTGACGGCCAACACATTCTGGTAACGTCTACTCAGATCACCTGGAGTGATGCAACAGCTTCTCATGATTGTCTGCTTTGGGTCACAGTCTCTTTGGTGCCAAACGCCTGCTCTTGTGGGGAAGATTTTGACTGGGAAGCACTGGGAGCCATGACGGACGTATGGTTGGTCTCTGTCCCTCTGGACAAGACCAGTTCAACCAGTGTGGAGAAACTCAAGCGCACCCTTACCAAAACCAACTTGGCCACCTGCTTCAAGTTCTCCATTCCAGATCTCAAGGTGAGGCTGTGTGTCGTCTGTCCCAGTGAAAACCCCTGAGGCAGCCGGATCAACGACACAGATCAAATATGTACGCAGGGACTGGATGGGGAAGGGTATATTCATAGATAGATAGATATACTTTATTCATCCCCAAGGGGACATTTGTTTGTCGTAGCAGTTTACAGACACAAAAATTAAAATAACAGGGATGAGTGTATTAATTTAGGAAAATTAAATTTAAACAATAGAGAAAGTGTAAAAATGCAAAGTTTGTGTATGTATATGAAGTGTATATAAACATAAACATGTACAGTGAGTAACAGACAACAAAAGTAGTGCAAGGGCTATTGATGTTGATTAATTAATCTACAGAGGGTCTGGCCAGAGGCGACTTATTGTAAAGTCTTATTGCTGTGAGAGCAGCAGGGTGATAAACAAAGAGCAGGAGGAGTTGTATGTGTGTGTGTGTGATTTCTGTGTTCAGACCGGTGCAGTACAGTGCGCTTGAGGAGGATGATGGTGTTTGTTGTCCTTCTCTGGTGAAGGGATAAAGGCTCAGGTTGCTCTCTCCAACATTCACCTCGGCTGCCAGGAATCTTAAAGGAGACATATCAGGCTGTCTTTGCAGGTTCCCGCTTGGGTTTTGGGTTTCCACTAGAAGCTGTTTACATGCTTTAATGTAAAAAAAAACAGGTCATTTTTTGCACACTGTCCGTCTGAATATACCCGCATTCACCTTCTGTCCCGAAACACTCCGTTTTAGCGCCTCGCGAAACAGCCCGGTCTGCTCTGATTGGCAGCTTGTCATTCATATCAAGGGTTCAAAACCATTGCAATTTGGGTTTTGAATATGATATGTGGACCATGTTGATGCTGAATCTTAAAAGCTTGGCTATATCAAATACATGACACATCAGCGACTATAACACTGACTATACTGTCTCTGCTGTGAACCCAGGTGGGAATACTGGACAGTCTGTTCAGCGTGTCAGATGATCTCTCCAAGCTCGACACACTGACTGAAAGGTACAATTAGTTTAGTGTGTTAGCCTGCTAACTTTGCTAATTGGAACTAAAGCAGGGCTGGAGCCGATGGGAGTGTCATTAGTTTTTAAGTTTGTGCTCATCATATTGGACAAATAAGAATGTTGACCTAATGATGAACATTAATCTCTGTACCAAGCATGTTAGCTTGCTGTTAGCTTATTGGATGCTATTTAAGCTTCAGAATGCATGATATCTAGTCTTTCATTATAATGCAGAATTCCAGGGCATGACTTTGACTTTATTTTACTCTTTGGTGTCTTTCAGCGTGACCTGTTGCGCTCTAATTCTCGGTCATTATTTTGCTTACTAGCTTTTTCCCGTAGCTTTCAACAACATCTCACAGTCTTCATCAGCCCATAGAACTGACACAGGGGACCTAATTGTGGAACAGCTAGCAGGCTGGTCATGTTGTAGTCAAGACCTCCCAATCCTGCGTCCGCGTTCACTTTGCAATTTAGTGATATTGCAACCACGGGCGCACTTGGCTGAAAGTCACCAGTTAACATGACCACCCGTTAAACACCTATTTCTCTGGAACGGTCATGATCCTGTCATAATTCTGTAAAGCACCGTCAACCATCTGCTGTCCAGCATACTTGAAATGACACCTGTCGCAAACAAATTCATCCACGGAAGTGAAAGTGTGGGCAACTGAACTGCAAGCAAGTATATGCACAACATCAAGGTCAAGAAAACTATGGCGCATGTTATTCTATCGGCTGCATCTCGTTGGAGCTCGTTCACAGCGGTTTTTCAGATCAGGTAGGTAACCCGGGCCTTGGGTTGCAAAACCTAGAACTGCCTGGGTTATATAAAACTTGATCAGAATGGTGCACGGACAAACACTCCTGCAGTACAATGATTGTTTTTTAGCAGATTCAAGTGTGTTTTCTGTGTTGTTCTGTCTCCCTCTGCCAAGCAGGCAAGCTGTGACATCCCAGAACTCTGTGAGCATGAGTACTTGTCCTACATCTGCTACCATATCAACACCAATCTGCTGGAGATCAGCTAGCAGTCCGCAAAGAGAGAACACAATGACCAAGAAATGAGGGCTCTGTGGACCAGTCAGAGCCAGCAGCAGACAGAAATAAAACACATCCAGTGATACTTGAATATCTTGGTTTTTCGACATGTGTCATGAGCCAGAAACAACTTTAGAGCTTCCCTCGGACAGCAGTGTCACACCTTCCTGGCCCGGCTGCACATTATTCAACACAACAGACTTGTATATATATATCAACAAATGATACAGTATATTCTGCAGGGAAAGCGTAAAATGACTCATACTTAATCAGAATGTTTTTAAATGTAATACTGTGGTGGACACAGAACTCAAGTATTTTACTCAAGTAAAAGTATAATTTCCCAATGTAAAATACTGTAATGTGATTATAAATCCTCTGAATCCAAATCTTTAAGATTGTCAGACTCCATTTTCGATCATATCGATTCTTTTCAGTATAGTCATTCAATGTAAAAAAATGTAGTTTTCGTTTTTTAGTGGCGGGGTTACCACCATAACTATTACTGTAGCTCCTCTGAAATATTAAGAATTTAAATTTAAACACACTTGCACTGCAGACGATTTCATGATATCATATTTTACGGTTGTAGCTGCTCAAGCTAGTTTTAAAGGGAACTCCATTCATTTTACGCATCAGAGTCTGTTGACAGGTCTTAGGGAATACAACAGAGTTCTGAAGGTATGATGTATTTTTGGAAGCCAACCCAGAAGTTAGTGTCACACTGGTTCGATCGATTTTGAATATTTGCAGAAAATAAGCTCTGTAGAAAACAAACGTTTATGATACTCACACACAGGCCTGGACTGGGACAAAAATTCGGCCCTGGACTTTTTGGTCCAGACTGACCCACCACAATCCGCGCGCAGATACTGTGCTTGATTCAACTTAAAAATCATCAGTGGGATGACATCCTGTTGGCCGGGAGGCAGGCTAAGAACGGTCTGCGCCGAGGCCGTGAGGGAAATGGACAAGAAATGAAAGACAATTGTCACTGCTGAAGTGTTTCCTCTGGTCATCTCTACTGCCTTTGGAGAACTAGTCTGAGTGGGGATGAAGACAGACTGGACACAAAGCAACAAATCTTAATGCTGGATTTTAGAAGATGAAACCTGAGGAAGGAAAAAAAGCTCCAGAGGGAAGAAGAAAATAAAAATGTAGAAGACTTTGGGCTTCCAAAACTGGCATTGAAATACTAACCACTGGACTTAGAACTGCTGAGTTTGGGCCTGCAGTGACCACAAATGGCCACTAGTTGTAGTGTTGACGTTAGAGACTCTAGTTCTGCAGCTTTGCTAAATGTGGACTTGTTGCTTTATTTCAGCTAATTCAAAAGATGACGTAGGGTGGAGTTGCTGGGTTGATAATTGATTTAGCTGGTAGTAACATTTGTTAAATATCAGTAACGGAAATGGTATTGTTTGTCAGTTGTTGAATATTACTACTGAATATTTCTTCAAATGGTAAAAAGAAAAGGTAAAAAGATCAAACGGAACTTTAAAAAAACATTTTGATTGAACTGAATGATTCACTGCCAGGACACAGGGGCATTGTACGTTTTTGTTCTGAAAGGAAAGAGAGAGAAAAGAAAGCGGGATGGAAGAGGCGGTGGCGGCTTGTTGAGGATGACGTTAAAGACGATTACTGAAACCTTAAATTTCTAATGAAAGAATGTATGCTTAAACAAATTACTTTTAAAACAGGCCTTTTTTCAGAAGACTCCTTCTATTTAGGCATCAGACATGGGAAGAACTGAAAAACAGCCAGAAAATGCCTTTTTGCCTCCATCTTTCTGAATGTTAACTGTGAGAGAGGAGAGGTAAAGAGGGACAGGCGCTCACTGCGGCTCTCTGAATCTCACCCACAGTCTTACTGTAGCCTAGCGAAAAGCGATGCAAGACACTCACTCAAGCCTATATCCTGTTTGTATTTGTGCGACCCCGGAGGAACGAATCTTGCAAACCCCAGTTTTGGTTACGCTTGTGTCGTTACTGTGTCCGTGTGTCGCGTTCTTAAGGGTTACAAAAGGAACAACAACAAAATATATATAGCTCAGTTTGGTCTCAGTTTGAAGTCTTCTCCTCCAGAATGGCCCCGGAAAGAGCTTTAAAAAAAAAGAAACACCAGCTCTTTGGTTGAAAAATAAAGTAAAGTAAAGACTGATCATTTCCTGTTCTTTAGCTTCCATGTCATTTTTTTGGTTGCTTATGTCAAATTTGTTGTTCTCTTCTTTTTTTCAATATTTGAATTTACCAAATGTATTTATTTATGATATTTATTAATTTTTATTTTTTGTACAATTATTTTTTTTCTTTCCCTTTTGTTGCTTTTCCTTTTGCTTGTTTGTAATAGTGTTATTGTCATATTACCATTGTTGTTACTACAGATGGAAATGACTTTGGTTTCTTGTGATTTTTGTGGCCCAGCACATGTGAACTTGCACCAACCAATAAGTGCGTTACTCATTATCATATCCCATTTGTGATAAGTCTGATCAGCTCTTGATTAAGAGGAACCTAAAAAAAACTAAAAAAGGACATCAGGTATAAATTGACAATAACGCAATACTGAGCTGTGAGCTTAAAAACCCTTTTCATCCGTATGAGCTCAGATTCCTTCGTTGGAATATCCTGCCTGTTCACAAGTTTGTTTGCAATTGGGATGCAAACCTTAAGTATGTAAAGACAAGAGACATTTGAGTGCATGTAAACGAAGCTAACGTTACTTGGCGGTGCATATCAGACCCAGCCGAGGAGCCCGGGAACAGTATTCAATTAGCTTGTTCGACTGAGAAAAAGGCGGCTAACGAATGTACGCTAGCTAACGTAACCGAACGGTGCATCTCGGACTTGAAACCACGGTCTTCTTTTCAGTCAAACAAGCTAGTTAAGTCAAATACTGGTGTCCCGTGCTTCTCGGCTGGTCCAGGAGCAGCGTCCGGTGTTTCTGCGTCAAGCTTGCCGTCACTCGCATCTATGGCATCTCTTTTGTTTTTTTTTGCAAGTCATTCTGTTCATTTTTGTGTAAACCTGGAATTTCTGCACAGTTGCAGATAAAGATTAGGCTATTGTTCTGAGCTAACGCCACCAAGCTTAAGAAAACAGGTTTTGTCAAGCTAAGTAAGTTATTCAAGACATGTATACCGTGGCAAATAAAAAAGCACATTGTTATTACCCTGCATGGTAAATCCTAAATAACTAGTCATTTCCGGTGGTGATATTGAGACTTGCATGTAAGCTGCATAAATCAAATGTTCAAATATGCCACCAACACTCTTTGAATGCTTTTAATTGTTCAGTTTCAGATCAGTTTATGCCTTTGCATCTCTCAGTTTCAAGAAGTTAGGGAAGATAACTGGAGATGTGATAAATAAACCAGGTAATCCAATGAACGTGAATTATTCTTATTCCATCACCCCCGCCCTCTCTCTCTGTCTCTCTCTCTCTCTAAACTTAAACTTAAAATATGTGTATTTCTCTCAGACAATGTTTTAGTGTGGTAACCCTAAATCATGCACACACCCACTTATCATCTTTTATTCTACTTGCCTGTTTGATCAAAACATATTTTTTTGCATCAATTCAATTCAATTTATTTTGTATAGCCCAACATCACAAATACAAGTTTGCCTCGGAGGGCTTTACAATCTGTACACATAACATCCCTTTCCCGGGACCTCACATCGGATCAGGAAAAACTCCCCCAATAAAGATAGTAAAAACCCTTTCACAGGGAAAAAAGGGGAAGAAACCTGAGGGAGAGCAACAGAGGAGGATCCCTCTCCCCGGATGGATCAACAATTCATGAATGTGTTCTGTTTATAAATACCATCTTCCTAATTGATATTTAACCTTTGGCACTGCACAGATCATATTTTACTTAACTTTGTATTGGCTTGCAAAAAAAGAAAGATGATTTGTCTAAAAATGAGTAAATTTTGCAATTAGTCCACTTTGTGTTTTCCATTTGTCTTATTGCATTAAAGATGTGAACGGGTTATTTGTGGACATGTGTTCTCATTGGACTGTTTTAAAATCAGCTTTGTTCAGTAAACTCTTCAGTACAATTCTGTTTTTATCTGAATAGGAAATCCATGACATCCACACCAAGCGCACCACTGTTCTCCACGCCCTTCCTGTGTATCTGCGCGAGGACGTTTCTGGATTATTCAGAACCTGCACAGTCAGTCTCCTTAAATCACTACCAGATTCTACTGTGTATTATGTAAACAGTTCATCAAAATACTAATATCTTTTAGGACTTACCTTTGTTTAGTCTAACCATACAGTTTTCGTGTATGGTCTGTGTTCTTTCTCCTCACTACAAAGGAACTGTATTGGCAAGAGATAAGATGTTCAGTTAAACATTTTCCCGTAAATGTCCTATGGCTTGGTTTCAGTCTATCTCACACCACTTAGATTTTCTGGTAATTTGGCTGATTCGTGTGATAAGATATTAGTATTTTGATTAACTGTTTACATGGATGAACATGGATCTTATGTTTTTCACCTCTTACAATGAGACTCAGGTCTCCCTTGTAAAAGAGGTATTGGTTTTCAATGGGACTTGGTTAAAGAAATATACATTATATGTAATCTGTGCTGTTCCATGTGTTAGTTTGTGATTAGTATCTCTTTGTCATTCATTCAGGACGAGTCTGAGCCAGAGCTTGATGGTGTTGCAGTGGGCCTCCTTACTGTCATCAGTGACCATGACAAAAGTCCAGTTCACTACCACCCTGTGAGAATCTCTGTCATCACTGAAAGTGATGCCATGGTCAGCCTCCCCAGACGTGGCGATGCCTTTCTGGTAATCTTTGGATTTATCTATGCAATACACCTCAGCTACCCCAAAGCACTGACCAACACTTTTGAATTCACTCAAAAGATTTTTCTTGGTCTAGAAAGTGGTAAACTGTCACGCAGGTTGCAGACCCTCAAGAATGACTTGATGATGTAGAAACTCATCTGAAAGAAGGCTGCAGGGAAAGCATTATAAAAGGCCAGTTCAAAGTTTTAAGTGAAAATGTTCTTAATGTTCGTAATTTTAATCCAAATTGCTGCCCTGTTGCCTTATGCCGTGTTCACACCGGACGCGGCACAAATTTGCGGCGCGACCAGATTACATGCAAAGTCAATCCACAGACGCGCCGCCCCGCGAATAAATCGCCTTTTCGCGGGCCGGCGCGTCTGTGGATTGACTTTGCATGTAATCTGGTCGCGCCGCAAATTCGGGCCGCGTCCGGTGTGAACATGGCATTACTCAGGAATTAGCCAGGAAGCCAAAAGCACACAGTATTTTTTCTTTTATAGCTGTAACGAAAAATAATTTCATTTTGGTATTATTTATTATTTGTTTTGATTACTCAGATTACAATTAATTTAAGCTCTAAATTGTTCCATGTTATTAGTGCCACTGCACAGCAATATTGAACAGACCAGTGCATATGTCTCTGTTTCTGAGGCCTGACAAGGCGGACGTGGATTACAGCAGGTGATTGTCAGTCTAAGTTTGATAGGGCATGTATAGGCTTTCTGTCAGGAATTGTTACCAGGCAGAAAAGAGGTTTTGTAGGCATCAAATGTTAGAATCATCTAATGTTGCTAAAATTATTTTTTGTTCTATTTATTTTAATTTATAAATGTTTATTATTTATTTTTCTATTTAATTGTAATATTGGAGTGTGCTAAAAGGGAGTGGGCAAGAAAATACGGTTCAATAGCAGATGTTCATGACTTTTAGCTATATTGAGTTTGTTAAACTCAATGTACTTAAGGCGATCAATTGCCTCAAAAAAGTTTCGAGTCACATCTTTTTAAGTAAGCAAATTAAAAATGTTTGACTAATGTGTACTTAAAACAATGACAGCACAAACTAATAAACATTGAGTTTGGTTAACATGAAATGGTGTGGTTGTGTACTTATTTTTTTAAGGTCTGTGAACTTATTCCAGTGGTGATTTAAAACTGGAAATTTTAAGTCATAATAACTGAAAACTATTAAGTTTCCTTAACAGAAAACTATAAGTCACATTAACTGAAAATATTTGAGTTGCACTAATTGAGCACTCTAATTTAACTGTTATCAAAAGGTACAAGTAGCAAGTCATCCAACCTTTTAAGTTCTGGAAAATTTTGACTTAAGTTCTGGTAATTTATTCGGGTTTACAGTGTATGTGTAAATTACTCTCAAACGTTTCAGTTAATAGGCAGACAATTTTCTGCAAGCCTTTATTTTGTAAGTTTCTTTTTATGTTATATGTCCTTTTATTTTCTGTCAAGACCGGAAGTAAATGCAAATCTCATAACTTGACTTATTGACATGTTAATTGTTCATTATGAATACATATAATAAATAGTATAGTAAACTCAAAGTCAGACTTTAGCCGATTGAGACAGGATGTATTTATTATTTCTGTGTTTATTAATCTCATACGTCTGTGACTTTTCACATCATTAAAGCTTCAACTACCTGCAGTTATTCAGAGAGACATGCATTCACACAACGAGAAGAAGTCTGTGTTACTTAAAAAAACATGTTTAATAGTTTACAACTCTGTTAATAATTAAATTACCAGTAAATAATGCTAATGTAAAACATATGCATAAACCCCTCATTGATGAAGGTCACATGTGTATTACTTTCTCTAACCTCAAAAACGTATTTTATAACAATCTTTTTTTTTATCAGCTTCAGTTTATTAAAATCATAACTCAAACCGCTACCAGCATTTCTTCTTTAAAGTCACCATCATGTCATACATTTGTGTTAATACAGTCTATATTTAATAAGAGAGGCGGGAACATAGAATTCAATTGTTTGTTTTTGTTTTATTAATTTGTTTGGGATAACCTGATCACCAGGAGAATACCCAACACTATTCGGACTAATTGGAGATAATCACTTAGTTTCCAAAAGCCTAAAGTGAATATTGCTACAACAGGGTAAATCACTTACCACTGTGTAGCTCTGTGTGCTTATTCAATTCAATTCAGTTTGTACAATCTGTACACACAAGACATCCCTGTCCCGGGACCTCACATCGGATCAAATTAAAACCTTTCACAGGAAAAAAATAGGAGAAACCTTTGTGAGAGCAACCGAGGAGAATCACTCTCCCGGATGGACAGAAGCTATAGACGCCATGTGAACAGAATGAACAACGTAAAAAAAGTTACAGCACATTCGATCCAGACAGCCACGATCCATGAAAACTTGATGCGAGGAAAAGGAAAAACTCCCCAAAAATAGAAAAAAAACCTTTCACAGGTAAAAAAGGGGAGAAACCTTCGTGAGAGCAACCGAGGAGGAGAATCACTCTCCCCGACGTAACGGAGTCCTAATCGCGAAGATGCCTCATTCTATTCAAAATGGAGTTGGGGGGTCGAGGGCTCTGGCCTAAGGCGCCGTGTGTTGGCACCGTCTCCGCCTGCGTCTCCGCCTGCGTCTCCGCCTGCATCTCCGCCTGCGTCTCCCGCATTTTTGTTTTCATCTTCTCTAATTCAACTTCTCTTGCCTGCATCCTCCTGCCAAAGGGGCCTAGACACCTTTTTTTGAACTTCAGACAGATGTCCTCCAGGAGCGTTTGCTCGTCTGTTCGTTGCTGGCCCAACTCGTAGAGAAAGCTATAATTTCGGTTCAGCTCGTCCTTATATTTTTCTTCCAGAATTCTCTGGCTTTTCTCGCTCCTTTTCTGTCTCATGTACAGAAGGGTCTTTCGGTATGTTTGGTGCTTTTTGTCCAGAGAAGCATACTTCATTTTCCAGTGCTCTTCTACGATGCTCATCTGATTTTTTGTGTCTTTAAACTTGGAAAGGAGCTTCTCGTTAATGATGTTGAGTTTCACCATCTCCTCCTTTAACGCTTTCACCTCGCTCTGGTGCTTATCCTGAAGTTTTTCTATCTTCTCCTTTAACGCTTTCACCTCGCTCTGGTGCTTATCCTGAAGGTTTTCTATCTCCTGTTCCTTCATGTGCTTGTCTTTCGCTGCCATTTCCAGGCGTTCGTGTTTCTCCCTCAACAGCTCTTTTTCTGTCTCTCTGAGTCTCAGAGACAAATCCTCTTTCTCCTGGCAGAGATCGAGGATTGTTTTCTTTGACTCAGAGAGTTTCTCTGCCTCTGCTTCATATTTTGTCGCCATTTTGTCACGCTCCTTATTGCTGAGGGACACTTGAAGCTGGAGTTCTGACTCCCTCTCTTGTTGCCTGTGAATATTCTTCAATCTTCTTTGAATTAACTTTTGAAAGCTCTCCAGAACCTTTTCTTCTGAATCATCTTCAGAAATCTGACAGAAATTAAGCTGTTCAGTCTCAGACTGTCTCTGAATTTCCTCCATGTCGCTGATCTTCTTCATCAGACTTTGTATCTTGTCATTGGCAAGAGTCAGAGCAGTTTTCAGACAAAGCTCTTCTGAATGCTCCTGAGAACCAGCAGCCTGGTTTCTCTCGTTGTTTGTTATCTCCATTATATATTCACTAAAAGTACAGTCCGACTGTAGTAATGGAGATGTATATCCGAATGGTGGAATGTGTCCTCTATTTATAGAGTTATGGAAGGTCAGATTAGTCTTTGATGCCACAGGTCAGATTTGCCTTTGATAAGGGTAACCCCCTAACTCCGCCCCCTAACCATAACCCCGCCCCCTAACCCCGCCCCCTAACCCTGGTGATGGGGTTATCAGGGAATCAGGGATGCATTCCATCTCCATGGATACAACCTGGTGCTGAGCACACTCAACTTTGAGCCCACAGTGACTCTCCATACTTTAACTTAGAAAAATTATTTAAAGTTTCAAACGTTAACAAAACTTTGGACTTTATTTGGACAAATTGTCATTTTTATTTTTTTCGCCTTAAAAAAAAAATTAAAAATATTCTTCATATAAATTCAAACTATCCCTTAATATACAATTGAAATAAAAAACAAAATTCTATTAAAATGTTCTATTTAGTTTGGCTCAAAATAATGGCAAAAGTCAAATGACCGGGCAGTTTTGGATAAGAAGCCCAAAGATTCACCAACCTTTATTTTGCAGGTTACTTAAAATGATGGCGGCGTCATAAACACCCCACCAAAAGAGGATACAACCGATTATTATGATGGATGCATGTGCTTCCATTTCCAGAGTGAGGTGTGATAAAGTCTGAATGATAACAAGGAGTATCTTGTTTCATTGGATTAATGTCCTGCATCTGTCTTTGCAGAGACAAATGTCTGAGTTAATGCAGCTCGAGCTCATTGGCATGGTTATTAAACTGCAGAACCTGACTGCCTGTTTCGGTTTTGTTTGTATACCTGCTCTCATTTGAGTCATAATGTTCTAATTTACCATCAACAATGACTACAATGCAAAACTCGCACCACGATCACTTAGAACTAGGATTTTCTAACAAGATTGTGCTTCCTATAAACCAGCTTATACTTTGCGTAATCATCAACCACGGACGGAGACAAATCAGTGTTCGGCTGGTGGTAGTATCTCTAGAGTGCATGGGTCTTCAAGTTATGAATAAAAGTCTTGTATGAGTGCTTAATTATGGGAAGTGCATATAATGTACCACAAAGCAAAGTAAATATATTATCTTGGGTTGTTTGCTGTTTATATTTAGTGATGCTTGAGCTCGTTCTCTTTCTGTTTCTGTAAACTGAGCGAAGGTTGCTGTTTAGTCGGAAAGAAGTGAGGTTATAGCCGCTACTGGCATAACAAGTTTCCGACCAAACGGGTCAGTTGCATTGTGGGTATTTGTGGGAAAGAAAAAGAATGTGTGGAATAAAAAAAAGATCTCTCTGCTTCTGCTGCAGACATTTTTAACCGGTATTGAAAAACTGTCCATCAGAGTGTAATGCTGTATCTGTGGAGGGCTCACATAGCTCAGTGGTTTAGTCCATGGTCCCCAACCTGCAGACCCCCATTGAAAGGGTCGCAAGAGAAACCGGAGAGATCATGAGGTGATTAAAGAGGTTGAAAAAAGAGAGAACAAAACTTTACCTCTTTGGGCCTCAAATTGTTATCTAAATGCAATCGGCATTATTCTAGAGGAGAAATGCCTCTTTTGGGTAACTGTTAACAGCATTACATCACATGAAAACAAAATATCTTAAAGTAGCAGTGCCACAAAACTTAGCATACTTTACCAGTACTTGAGGTATATATATATATATATATATATATATATATATATATATATATATATATATATATATACATATACATATATGTATATATATAAATTCTCCACCACAGAATGCTATTCAGCACGTGATCACCAGAGAGTGCACCATCTCTCTGCTCTGTGCACGAACACTTTTCACAGCATTTCTGCGATTTTTCTTTGATCAATCAAAATGTTTGAAGCCGGAAAATCTTTGGATAGGTAAATTATATTAATGAATATATATATATATATATATATATATATATATATACGTATATATATATATATATATATATATATATATATATATATATATATATATATATATATATATATATATATATAGACAATAGGGCTATATCCACTGTGGGGAAAGATTACAGTTAATCTATAGATTATTAATGCTGCTCTTTTATTTGTTGACTAAATTGTCTCTGCAAACCGAACAGGTTACATATTGCATCACATGAGATGAGACCGGTTCTCTCTCTCTCTCTCTCTCTCTCTCTCTCTCTCTCTCTCTCTCTCTCTGAGTGTGTGTTTGAGAGAGAGAGAGAGAGAGAGAGACAGACAGAGAGGTGGGAAGTGTTGGGGATAGCTGGCCGCTCAAGCTGTGCCACTCAGTGCGCGGAACAGCCTGACGAGCACACGCTTTTACGCGCAGAAATAATGGACTTGCCGTCTGGTTAGTGCGCTTTTTCCTTCCAACATTACTGGGTACATATTTCATTCTGTCATCTTGAGTAAAATGTGGACAGTTCCGAAGCCCAAATACAGAACTGGTTCGTGCGACGAGGGGGAGATTGCTGTGAACATCGGCGGAGTCCGAGTGGAGCTCTTCGGGGATGTTTTGAACCGCTACCCGGAGAGCCGGCTGGCGGAGTTGTTGAACTGCTCCACTCAGAACCATGACGTCATCTCCTCGCTTTGCGACGACTTCGACCCGGGCAGGAAAGAGTTTTACTTCGACCGAGATCCCGATGCCTTCAAGTGCATCATCGACGTGTACTACTTCGATGAAATCCACATCAAACCCGGCATTTGCCCCATCTGTTTCGTCAAGGAGATGGAGTTCTGGAGAATCGACCAGGCCGCTTTGGACGAGTGCTGCAAAAGCTACCTGAGCGAGAAGGAGGAGGAGCTGACGGAGATTGCGAACAAAGTGAAAGTGATTCTGGAGGACCTGGAGGTGGATCGGTGCACCACGCGCACCCAGCGGTGCCAGAGGTTCCTGTGGAGGCTGATGGAGAAGCCGGGTTCCTCGCGGCCGGCGCGCGTCATCGCCATCGCGTCCTTCCTCTCGGTCCTGGTCTCGGCGGTGGTAATGTGCATGGGGACCATCCCGGAGCTCCAGGTGGAGGACGCCGAGGGAAAGCTGGTGGAGCACCCGATCCTGGAGGCGATCGAGACCGCCTGCATGTCGTGGTTCACCGCGGAGTACCTGCTGCGTCTCGCCTCCTCTCCGAACAAGCTGCACTTTGCGCTCTCCTTCATGAACGTCGTGGATTTCATGGCCATCGTGCCGTTCTACGTGGTCCTGTCCCTCACCTACCTCGGCACCTCGTCCATGATGGAGCTGACCAACGTGCAGCAGGCTGTCCAGGCGCTCCGCATCCTGCGCATCGCGCGCATTTT
Organism: Taurulus bubalis; assembly: GCF_910589615.1. Classification (NCBI taxonomy): domain Eukaryota; kingdom Metazoa; phylum Chordata; class Actinopteri; order Perciformes; family Cottidae; genus Taurulus; species Taurulus bubalis. Next base: position 45,363,984 of record NC_136589.1, on the reverse strand, counting down.
CAAGCTGGCGCGCCACTCCTCCGGGCTGCAGACCCTGACCTACGCGCTCAAGAATAGCCTGAAAGAGCTGGGCTTGCTCCTCATGTACATGGGCGTGGGGATCTTCGTGTTCTCGGCGCTGGCCTACACCATGGAGCAGAGCCACCCAGAGACGCTTTTCCGGAGCATCCCGCAGTCTTTCTGGTGGGCCATCATCACCATGACCACGGTGGGCTACGGGGACATCTACCCCAAGACCACGCTGGGCAAGTGCAACGCGGCCGTGAGCTTCCTGTGCGGGGTGATAGCCATCGCCCTGCCCATCCACCCCATCATAAACAACTTCGTGGTGTTCTACAACAAGCAGAAAGCGCTGGAGACCGCGGCGAAGCACGAGGTGGAGCTGATGGAGCTGAAGTCGGGCAGGGACGCGCGCAGGAAAAGCAGGGATTGAGACCCAGCTGAGCTCTGTCAGAGCCGAGTAAAGACTTCTGCTGCGATTTCATTCCTGAGGAAGTTCATTTATACAATTCGGACCTTGCCATTGTCAATGAGACATTTGTCATGGTCACACACATTGGGACATCTCCATGCAGTGACACCTGTACAGCATCTTCTGTCTTTACACAGCGGTGTCGCTTCTGTTATGTTGTCCATAACTCTCGCTGTTTAGCTGTTGTTATTATTAAATTAAAAGTCCATGCGCATGGACAGACCCTTGTGCACAGAGACTCATTAAAGCGTCACATTTAACCCGCTAACTGGTGGAGCAAGTTTCCCCTTTTTTAACATTCAGGATAAACAGCAGGTTGAATGAAGTTGATGTGTTTTAGCTTTCAGTGCTTTGATGGTACATTTCTGCTAAATGACAAATGTATTATGTATTATACGAGGACGGTGAAAAAGGGCAAAACAACCTCATAGCATCAATACGATGATGTCATCAAACAACTCCTCCTCCATTTCCACCTCCACCAAGGATCTGAATTTCTGTCACTTTTCAATTTAGACGCAAAGCTACGAAGAGACTCAAAGAAACATGAAACAACCACTAAGATACCCAAATAATGACAAAGAGATGCAAAACAGATGTAAAGAGACAACACAGTGACTAATAAAAGGGGCAGAGCAACTTCAAAGAGACACAAAACGACTACAAAAAGACACAAAATGACAAAAAAAAATCAAAACAACTTCAAAGTCTGCCCATGGTTTGGACAGATCAAAATAAAAAAGCAAGCTTCTAAACAATAAGAACACGTGGACTTTCATACTGCCTTTTTTGTGGTTTGTCATTTATTAATCTACCCAAAACTGACATCAAGCAGGTGACTATTGAACAGCTATGAACCACTATCCAAGAGATGCGAACCAATATTCACTTCCAATATTTTTGAGGTCCAAAAGTAAAGTGTACTGTACATTTCTTCTGAATTTTCCATTCATGTCAGCATGCTTTACTTCATAGTAGTTGTACAAAACACAATCTATATATGAATGCAAGCCCTGTGATGTTTTTAAACCTCGCTAACATTTCACAAATTCTTTTTTTGATGAAAATACTTTTGTTGTTGAGTTTTGGGGAGGACTGTATCAAATTGAAAGCTTGAAAGTGCTTTTTGTCCAAAGTGCATAAAGAGTTATGATGGAAGTTTGAAATAAAATGTGTGTGCTCTCATTATAAAAAGCAGATTGTACAGATTGTAAATCCCTCCGAGGCAAATTTGTATTTGTGATTTTGGGCGATACAAAATAAACTGAATGGAATTGAATCGTTCACAACACTCAAACGCTGACATGAAAGATGCATGCGAGGATGAAGGGACGTTGACTGACATTGATTTGACCAGATATAGCACTCAATATGTTATGCATCAGCGACCATTGAGGATGGACTCAGTCTCTCCTGCTGGGCCACACACACACACACACACACACACACACACACACACACACTGGTTGAGTGGGTAAGTTGCTGACCGCAGTGCGAGACAACTTTAAAAACCAATGTGCAGCTGTTGCGTGAACATCCACTCGGCGTCTGAGTATCGCCTTTCTCTCCGTGGCGACCTGTAAACAAAAAAAAACGCATCAAGGTCGCAGGAAGCTCCTCGTCGATACCGGGCCGCCCCCCAGAGCGCTTTGATGCTTCGCGGGAGAGGTCTCCCACGATCCCCGCAGTCCCAGAGAGCTCATGGGTCCGGGAGGAGGATTTGATGGAGGTTTCGATTGAGGAATGGTTTAATACTGACAATTAGTTCTTTCCTATAATGAGTTCCCACTGGTCCTATGGCAGCGTGGGCGTGTGCATGGCGAGGTTTAGAGCATTTAGAGGGAAGTCTTTCCTTCTTGATCGTGATCACAGTGGAAAGCAACACACACAAATAAAACAAATTCAATGAGTAAAGCGTTCCAATCTGATTTGTTTTAAAGAAGCTGCGATGGTGGCTTTGGCTCACAGAAGATGTGATGTGGAGGAAGATTTAAAGGCGGGGATCCAAGAGAGCTGCCCAAATAATCTATTAGTGGCATAATATGTCCATACAGGACAAATGAGAAAGAAAATATCACAAATCACAACACCGGCAGTGAGCAAAGGATTGGATTGATAATGTGGAAAAGGTCGCTGTTATTCTTACAACAAGTGCTGCATCCACAATCTGGACTTCAGGCCTTACAAAACATACAGTTGGAGTCTACATCACTACATAACTAATGGATAGAGAACTAAACAGTTTGGTCACACGTGCACGAGAGGGAGGTGGGGCAGCAGCACCTTCAGGGGTGATGTGCCGGTGTTGCCACCCCCAAAGTGGGCCAATAAATGGTTTAAGTAACTAAGAGGCTATTGCCAACCTGGTGGTCACCTGGGAGAGAACACCTTCTGCTTAGGGCCCCTTTTTTAGCACCTGAGCTCTAGTTTCATAAAGAGTTCATCACAACTAATGTTTAAAAAACAAATCAGATTTTGACTAAAGAGTGTTTTAATTGGTTTGAACTTTCAATTAAAGATGCCAGCAGACTCGTCAATGCCCGATGCCAGTATTTAAATACATGCAACATGTCGGCCTGCAGTGTCCTCCACCTTCAGGGGAACAAAGCTAAGATAATATTACGCAATGTATGTGTTGGCATGACATTTAGAACATCTGTCAGTCAAAGCTCTTGCCCCCCAAAACAGAAATAACATCATATCCCACTGCGCTTTCTCTTTCTCTCACAATTTTTGAAATAAAAAAAAAACGAACGTATCTCCCCCACCAGCAGTGGTCTTCTGTTGTCATGGCTCCAGTCTTTAAATAACAGTCTCGCTCTCATTAATCTGCCTCGACGAAAAAAAGACTTTTGCGCCGGACTGGCACATTGAATGCACTCGGCTCCGTTCTTTGTGATAGAAAAACCTCATGCACGTCAGAGGAACGACTCACTTCAGATATGTTGAGGGTCGGACATTGGAAAAGGTGGAGGGAGTGTGAATTACTTGAAATCTGATCAAGTCGCCATGCATGTAATAAGATTCCACCCGCCTGGCACTGGGGACGGATTACAACACGCAGACACAACACCTCACGGCATCCAGATTCTCATCAGGAATGTAAATCACTGAGTCAGCGCAACGCTTTCATTAATGAGCGACCGCGGGATCTGGTGTGGTGGGTGGTGCCGGTGCTTTGCATGTAAAACGTGTCTCTGCTACATTTCATGAGCTCTCTCTCTGGCGCGCACATTCTTGTCTCCATGTCTGGCACCTGGCGCGGGCGACGAGAGTGTTGGAAAACCGCAGGTGAGTTTGAAAAGTTAGGGTGTGATGGAACAGTTTCCTCAGTCGTCTCGTAAGCTGAATTACTGATGAACCTTTCTAAGCCTTAATCAAGCCCTGATGCTTCTTGTATTAAGTCCGACAGCATGTTAAGTTGCAATGTATCTTCCTTCATGCAACGGTTCCTATAAAACCTTTGAAAAGTTGCTCCTCGTTTTTTTGTGCAGCAACACGTGTCAATTTCCACTCTTGGTGTGAGTGATCGACCTTTTCCGGTCTTTATACTTCCTCGTTTATGATTAATCTACGGGGGATATCTACACATTTTTATTATTATTATTTCTTTGTAGGTATAGCTATGAATGCTGGATGAGACCAGTCTGTAAATTGGGACACTCTCATTTGTAAGCGTTCGCTTCATAATAACAACTAATTATGAACGAAAAATCATCAATGAAAGTTTAAAATAAGGTCTGGTAACGGTAGAACACAGTGATTGTACAAGCTTCTTTTTTGCCTCAGGTTAAAGAAACAGAAGTTACATTTACATTATTTCCCAACAAAACACACTGCGTCTTTATCTTTGAGGTCGAACAAAGGCGTTCTCCTCCCCATGGAACATTTGCAAAGACAACCTTTTTGAAAATCCAGAGCACTGCGCACTTTTACATCCATCTGGCTGGACTTCCTCTCCCCATTGCATTGTTCTCACACATTGCAAACACATCCACCACCTGTGGATCAGTGGAGTGGCGTAAAGCCACTGGTAGGAATGTGCATCACGCCATCTCATGGGCCCACTCATCAAAACGCTGCTCGCAGTGGCGGCTGGTGGCAATTCTTTTGGGTGGGGCCATCTAATCCCAGTATGATTCAATGCAAAAAAAAGTATCGCGCACTACTACTTTGCAGTTAAATATTTAACATATATTCCAACACTTTGACTTAATAAGGACATCTTATTGAAGCAATTCAGTATATTATAATTAGGGGTGGGCATCGTTTTTTTTTTTTCTTCAATACCAGTGCTAAAACGATACTTTTATAACGATACCGGTGCCTGAACCAATACTTTTTTATTGCCAAGGCAATTTTTTTCTTCAAATTTAACAATATATTAACTGTTTAAAGTATAATATAAATATAAATACAAAACACTTGACTTCAAACTACAGCTTCAAACTTTTTAACTTCAAACTATAAACAATATATTTAAAAAAAAAAAAAGAACAGACACAAGCATCAGGTGGCCTGATTGGGACCGTGTGCAACAGAACTCCACTCAGAAACTGTTGGATTCGACAAACTGCTGCTTTACTGGAATTTACTGGCGATGAGCCAGTTCTGCGCAGAATCGATCGGCGGCGATCGGCGCGCAATGCATGCCGGTTAGATTTGTGTCCGACTTGCTCCCGACTTGCTCTGACATCATGCACACGTGATCAACGATGCTCTCACGAGATCAAGCCGGCCGTCGATTTCAGAGCCACAATAGCTCTCCACGGACTGCGTGGACCAGTGCATGATGGGAATTGCCTGGCTGTCACCACAGCTGATTGGCTCTTAGATCTGACAACAAACACCACGTGTTGGAGAAAATCCTTATTTTATGTGCAGTTGTAATACTTAACGCTGGATTGTTGACTATTCGTCTCATGTTTGATCTAAAAACATATTTTGTGTGGTTGATAATATAAAATCTTATTTATACAACACATATCAAAATGAGTAGTAATGTATTTCACAGGCAGACATAAAAAGACCAAAGGATGCAGCTACACACACATTTCTACATAAATATATATTTTTAAACATATGAATAAATCCAAACGTGATCCGTAAACTACAAATAGACAAAAGTTCGAAACTAACAGGAAGTCATTTTTTCTGTGACTTCCTGTGTCTACTTTGAAGGCAGCTGAAAACTGTCCGACTTGAATGCAGTTCATTGACAAGGCCTCCTGCTGCAGCCGCCTGCTCTCGTCTGGATTCCAGGCGAGGCACCTGACTCTGAAATCACTGGCCGGCTTGATCTCGTGAGAGTATCGTTGACCACGTGTGCATGATGTCAGAGCAAGTCGGGAGCAAGTCGGACGCAAATCTAACCGGCATGCATTGCGCGCCGATCGCCGCCGATCGATTCTGTGCAGAACTGGCTCATCTTGAACGAGCCTGTTATAATGAGTGCCGCGCCTCGTCTGCCCGGAAGAGAAGGAGACACGGGAACGCACAGCCTGGGGCGAGATGAGAATAGCTCTCCGGAAGTTCTGCTCCCTATCCAGGGATGGGTCAAACGCAGAGAAGAATTTCCCCAAGAGGATTAATAAAGGATACTTTACTTTAAGTCTTTTTTAGGACGCTGATTGGATAAATTGTACGTCACTCGTTATTATCTTTAATCAGTGATTGGCTGAACTGCGTATTAGACCGTCTTCCTTGGGCAAAATCAATCTAGCCCCACCATGTGCGCTAGCAGCAGAGACGTGCACTAGCAGCAGAGACGTGCACTAGCAGCAGAGACGTGCACAGGAGCAGCAGAGAGGTGCACTAGCAGAGGAGGACAAGCAGGAAAAGCATATACTTTGCGCAGATATTCTATTTTACAAATATTACTGGGTATATTCCATAGCTCAAAAACACAAATATTGACAATTTGTATGATTTATTAATATTATTATATTTTTTTATAATTAATTATATATATATATATATATATATATATATATATATATATATATATATATATATATATATATATTGGTGGCTCAAGGTGGGTGGGGCCGTGGCCCTCTATTGGCAGGCTGCCACTGGCTGCTCGGCAGCACTGTTAGTGGTCAAAAACGCCACATGGCGCCTTTAAGTGGAAGCAGACAAGTTTATAAAGAAATCATCAGCACAAAATGTTGGCAAATTATATTTTAAAAGTATAATTAATCTTTTGAGGAAATGACTGTCAAGCTGAAATGTATTTGCAGGGTGTCATTTCAAGCTCATTGGATTTGTGTCAACATATATAATATTATATACATATAATAATATGTTATTTTTGAGGGCCTGAAGTGAATGAAGCACAACATTTTTAAAAGAATGTCTCACTTTATACGACACCGTCACTCTCCATCTCTGACTTTGAAAGGGAAGGCCACGGCTCCATCTCATTGGGTGTCATCCCTCTCAACTTTAAAAAATGTTTTTATTGAAAGGTTGTTTATTGAAAAGCACAGCATTTTATCGGGGTGAACTTCACTTCAAGAAATCTCAGCTCCAACTGAGTTGAACACTTCATGAGTGGGGAAACACTTCAGCGTCGTTACTTAAGATAAAAACAGTCTTTCTGACAGCGAAATTATTGATCTGGAGAATGAATCCGTAAAAGCAGCAGGGTGGTGACCTTTCAGACATCCGCTTTTCTTCAGTCTGCTGGTCTGATGTGGAGGGAGCACTCAGCCTCACCCGCTCAATGACAGCTTTGCACTTTTCCTTGCCCCCTCACACTCGTTCACAGCTGGTAACTGCGTCTAGGTTTTAGGGCAGCCCTTTCAGAGAATGTGTTTTAAAACTGCCGACGCTCTAAGACTCAGTATGTCTACCTGTTTTAGTTTTATAAAGCACTTTATGGTCAATAATACATCTTCTCTATAAAGGGCAGGAGTGATGGGGCGGGGAGGGCTCATGTACTGACGTACAGTGTGTGTGTATAGGTTCTAAATTGTGGCACACTATATTGAAGGTGAGACTCAGCGGCCTTAAAGCTAGTGTAGGCGCTTTAACCCACTAACGTCGGGTGATTTTCATCCGAGCGATTGTTGTTACGTTATTTTCATTGTGTTGCTTTTGTCTGAGTTGCGTGGGTCCTTCTGTAGCTTTATGCTGCTCACAGCTCTTAGTGAAGGTGGGCGTGTCTTAGTGAAGGTGGGCGTGTCTTCCTGCTCCGATCACTGTTTTTTCTACAGGCACCTGTTCGGGTGTTTTTCACCCGACGTTAGTGATAGTGTGACAATTTTTTCCGGATGGGTTTTAACATTGACTTTTAACATGAATTGACTTTTCCTTCACAAAACAATACTCACATGTCCCAGGAACATGTGGACCAAATAACAAGTTCATAGCTCCTTTATTTATATTTTTATTCATTTTGTATTGACAATTCCCTAATTTTTCATCGGATTTTGAGCCTTTTTCGGGGTCTCCCCGTGACACTTGTTTATCGTTTTATGAGAAGTTCTATAGGGTAAAATAAAAGAAGACTACTTCAACTTGCCTTGTATTGTTGTATTTGAATATATTTCAATGAGAAGTATATTTTATCAGGTACAATATATCGGGTGAAATTCACCCGACATGAGTGATATTGTGACTATTTTTAACGTTGGTGTTCTAGGGAAGCCTTTATTGTTGTATTTATTAAATTGCTTTTACCTTCAAACAGCAATCAATAAATCACATGTTCTTACAAAAAAAGAGAAAAACAATTTGGTATCTCTGGCTGTCGCTGACCTGTAATGAGCCTGTCCGATCCAAAAAGATTGGTTGGCCAACCAAGGCTTTGACAGACAAGATGTCCTGATACTAGCGTGCTAGCATGAGCGCTGTGAGTACTAACAATGATATGATAACGTTGGGTGTTATGAGAATGAGACACAAGGAGGTTGGATCCAGGAAGTGCTCTGCTCCCCGGCGCTTTCTCGTGAACCCGTCCCGTTTCCAAAGGTACCTACCCCAGCTTTAAAGGGACAGTGTGTGAGATGTAGCTAGTGCTGAGGTTGCAGATTGCAAACACCAACATATTTTACCAACGGATTTTATTGCAGTGAGCTCGTCCTATTAATACTCAGTTATTTTTTTTACATGATTGCTTTTAAACCCATATGGAATTTAAAAAACTAATAAATTTAGAACCGGATTAGTAACTTAAGTCAAGTAAGTGTAGAAAGCTATGAATAAAGACAAGCCTGCTAGCCACTATGGCTAAGTTATGCAGTGTAAAATGTCATAAACCTAAAGGAACAGTTTGTAAGATTTAGGGGGATTAATTGTCAGAAATGTAATATAATATGCATAGCTATGTTTCCATTATTGTATAATGACCTGGAACTAAGAATCAATATGTTATATTTAGCTTAGAAAAAGCCTATATCTACTGTATATAGGGAGCGGGTCTGCCATGTTTCTACAGCAGACCAGAATGGACAAACTGCCTTTTGCCTTTTTATGTTCAATGGAGTTCAACAAATCAAATGAGACAGTTTATTATCTCCTGAGAAATGAGTACCAGTTCAGCCATAATAGACACATAACTTTGTAATTCTTGAGAAAAACCCAACTGAGGGTAATGTGATAATAGCACAACTATTCTGGTCTGTACTTCTTTTTAAATATTATTGAGGACGTGAGGCAAACTCAATCATATGGTTGAGCTAGCTTCCTAATCACACCCATGTCTTTCTTGCAAATTGCTCTTTAAAATGTCATCCAGCTGCAAAGCCAGTTCATGTGTGATCTTTACTTAAAAGAGGGAATATTTTAGTCCATAGTTCAATATTTAGTTCAATTTTGATTTATTTTCACTCTTTAAAAATGTATTTGAAGTAATATTAAAATGCTCAAGCAGTTTATTTGTAATTCAAATGCTCATTTAAAATACTTAAAAATAATTCATTTGACTTCAAAGTATTTCTGTCAGTACTTGTACATGTTATACTGAAACACAGAACTGCAGTCAGTCGCTTCATCACTGCCTTTCCCATATATAGTAGTCACTTGACCCATTAATATAATATATTCATCATTGCAGCTCTGAGATCCACTTTCCACCATTCAAACTCAAAACGTCCTGAAAAATGTCTCTGTAAAGGAGGCGTTACATCCAACTCGGCTGTAACTGCAGGCAGAATGTGAAAAGATTGTGAATGTTGTTTAAAATGTGGAAGATAATCCAAATCAAAGACAGAACCGTACCTCTATTTTTGATGCAGAATTCACGCTACTTGTGACATTCTTAAACGTGGAGACATTTTTGGAAAAATAGTATAATAGTTGGGTTAAGCTTAAACGGTTTCAAGCCATCTGTGATGAGAGTTGCTCCTGCAGTCTCAGTACTACTTGTAGTGCTTGTGGGGATGCATGTGGACTTGCTGCAACAGGTCGGAGAGGGGAAACTCTCTGAAAACTGATGACTGCGACATAAACTTTGTGACAAGCTTAACTCCCGATGCACTGCAGCATGTGAAAGAACCCGCTGCGCTGGGTTCTCAAAGAAAAATGAATATTAGCATAATGCTAACCCCCTGTCTTCCTTAACTGAAGCTGAGGCTGTAGTATCTCTAGATGCCGAGAAGGCCTTCGACAATGGACTTATCTTTTTTTTTACTTTGAGGCGGTTTGGTTTTGCTACCAGCTTCATCTCCTGGATTAAGCTACTATACTCTTCTCCTTATGCATCTGTGTGCACAAACTCACAGCTTTCAAAACCATTTCCTCTTTTCCGTGGTACTAGGCAAGGTTGTCCACTCTCCCTATTGTTATTTGCTCTCGCTATTGAGCCATTATCAGCTGCTTTAAAGTCAGCCGGAGAGTTTAAAGGGATCAAAAGGGGAGGGGTTGAACATCGTGTTTCACTTCACGCTGATGATCTCCTTCTGTATGTGTGTGACCCCCTGACAAGTATCCCACATATCCTTTCGCTTTTGAACATTTTTGGCACTATTTCGGGATACAAGTTAAATATTTGAAAAAGTGAATGTTAATTCAACTGGCTGCAACAAATATATATATATATATATATATAAAATATATGGGTATTATAGTTACACATAGCATGCGTACTCTTAAAGATCAACATTTTACTGCTTAGTCAAAGCAGATCTACAGAGGTGGAATTGTCTGCCACTGTCTCTGGCAGGAAGGATACAGACTATCAAAATGAACATACTACCCAGATATTTGTATTTGTTTCAGTGTCTCCCCATATTTCTTCCTAAATCCTTTTTTAAATCTATTTACAAAGCTGTTTCTTCTTTTATTTGGGCAGGCAAATGTGCAAGAGCAGGAGAGACTTTGCTTCAGAGGAACAGGGCGGTGGGCGGGCTTGGGCTACCAAACTTTATCAGCTACTATTGGGCGGCCAATCTTCACAAAATTACACATTGGTTTATCTCACCCCAGTACAGCTGGTGCCGATTGGAGGCTGACTCCTCCTCTTCGTCTCTCCCATCACTAGTGTGTGATATCTTCCCTCTTTCTCCTTCTAGATTCACATCTAATACTGTGGTAATACACACACTTAAAATATAGTCGCATTAGACGACACTTTGGATGTCTTTCCCTCCCTAAAGCAACATCCATCTGTAATAATCATATTTTTTATACCAGCTAAGAATGATCCACGATTTACATCATTGGAGAGGAATGGACTTTGTTGTTGGGTGATTTATACTTTAATGACTTTTTTGCCAGTTTCGACCAGTTGTGTTCTACATTCAATCTAAATACCTCCCACTTTTTTCGATATCTTCAACTTCGTGATTTTGCTAGGACCCACTCGCCAGCATTCCCTCAAGCTTCGAGCCTCAGTGGCATAGACCTGGCACTCAAGGTGAGACTGCTGCCCAAAGGTCAGGTTTCCTTCCTTTATGACCTCCTGCTCACAACTAAGGAGTCTGCGGTAAATAAGATTAAAGCTGATTGGGAAATTGAATTACAAACAAACTTTTCTGAGGATTTCTGGAAAAAGGCTCTGGAGGCTGTTAATTCTTCTTCTAGCTGTTCTAGGCTGTCTCTCATACAGTTTAAAGTGCTCTACAGCAAACATAAACTCTTTAAAATGTTTCCAGAGTCAATGGATGAAGCGTGTAGTAGATGCTTCCAGACTCCTTGTATCCTGACTCACCTGTTTTGGTCCTGTTCCAAATTAGATAATTATTGGCAGTCCTTTTTTAAATCCATTTCTGACATTTTAGGTATAACCGTCAATCCATCCCCACACATAGCTATTTTTGGTAGATCTTGAAAAGTATTCGTAGAACCTCGTGTGCTCATGGCAGAGAAGAAATACAGGAAAATCAAAGAGTTATGATTAACGGTTTAATTAAAGTTCAAATGGTGATACAGTGTACATATACTCAGCTGAGGGTCTCCGAGCTTCCGCTCCACAGACCGTTCCTGTCTCGCTTCAGCTCAAAGACCTCGAACAGGAATCTACAATCTGGTTTTAACATCCCAGCTCATTCGCCTCATTGGTTCAAATATACGGCATGCGATTAGCTAAAAGTCCCAAAGGGGCGGAGTCTCTCTTTGGCGCGGGTTTTGAAAATGGCTCCATAACATTCATGATTTCCGGTACCTGAAGTCCTCACTCCGCCCTCCTGTGTTTGCTAACGCAATATTTGACCTAGAAGGAATTGTTATTCAGTTCTATACGTTACAACTTATGAGAAGATTACTTCAGCCTACAGTCATCCTTCCCCAGAAACCTTTCATCTCGGCTGGCTCGAATCCCCCTCCAGTTCCTTATCTCGTGTCATAAACCACAGGACGAACCACAGGTGGTCCATTCTCTTTGTTCCTTAAGACCAAATGCTCCTTTGTAAAACCCTCAACCACTGTCTGTGTGTAAATGACCTCTGAACTCTGCAGTACAGAGTTCATGTGACCTCAGCAAACTAGTGACTCTGTGACCTGATGAGCAATAATCTATCTTAAGCATTGCAATGTACACATGGACATCATTACACAGTAATAAAGTGACTTTCATATGCATACAAATACAAATCCCTCATAATAATATCCCTTATTAATTATCATATTTTATGCATTGTAATTTACACATAGACAATTCACCTTACATAGATGTGCGAGTCTAAATGTGACAAACCAAGCTTAAAAAACACTACAATCTCCTGACAGCCTTGCCACCTCAGCGACTCAGGACAATATTATTGCTTTTGCCTCTTTAATCGCCCGTAGGAAGATCCTTCTCTTGTGGAAATCTTCACAATCCCCGTCCATCAAAGCATGGTTACATGATATCCTGTTCCTCCTTAATTTGGAAAAAATTAAATTCACTCTTAGAGGGTGCTCTTTACACTTACTGGAGACCTCTTCTTCAATATTTTGCTAAACTTTCTCCTGATGAGGTGTTGTAGTAGTATACGGTGACCTGCTGTTACAGACTCTTTCCTTGGTGCCTGCACGGCCGCCCCCCTGCATTGTCATATAGATTTTACTCATACTTTATTCATATCTTCATAACTGTGCATCAGGCACACTGCTACTGCAAACAGGGCAATCTGTGACCTGGAAATGTCACCATGACAAATAAAACCCTGGCAAAGTTGAATCTGAAGGGATGAGAAACTGTAGGGTTAGGTGTCCAAAGTTCAGCAATAAATGAGGAGGACAAACCTAAATTATGCATGTGCTGACTACCTTTTCATTAATCTCTGAGGACTAGAAAGTGCTTCAGCTATTCATGAGTTAATAATAGTTTCTTTAAAGAAGTAAAAGGAAGGCAGGGAGTCCCAACTGCTGAGGCTCGGCGTAATACTAGTCAATGAGGGCCCTTAACCTTAAGGGTTAGGAGACGATGGGCCCTTGCGTACAAAAGGCCCTGCTACCTCCCTGACACAGAAAAAAGACAGAGTTGTTTACTCTCTTTTTGTTGTTGGTTTGTGCCTCTTTGTAGTCGTATTACAACCTAACCTACTAACCTATTTATGTATTTAACCCTGTAATAATAAAAAAATTTATCTAATAACCTCCTTGTATATACGACCACCTTTGCACATATAGCGCCGTATGTATAGTGTTTTCATATTTCATATTTTGTATAGTGTTCTCATAATTTATATTTTTCTCTTTCCTGTATGGTGTGTTTTTTCTTATATTTTTATTTCTTCCAAAACTGTTGACTCGGAGATCCCTGCCCAAAAAATTCCAATGAGTCTGGATTGTTGGTCTAGGACCTTGAGCCCTGAACCTCACTGTGGGGTTGTCTCGCTCATTCTTCTCTTTGCAATAGTTTTGTATCTCTTTGTAGTCAATTTGACTCTTTATGGTTTCTTTGTGTCTCTTTGTAGTCATGTTGACTTTCTTTGTAGTCATCATGTGCCTTTTTGTGGTTGTTTTGCTACTTGTCATAGTCGTTGTGACTCTCTCTGTGTCTCTCTGCATCTCTTTGTAGTTGTTTTGGTCTCTTCTTAGTCCTTTGTGTGTCTCCTTGTAGTTGTCTTTTGTTTCTCTATGGTCATTTTGAGTCTCTTCATGGCTGATACACATCTGTTTGAGGGACATTTTGTAGGCCCTGACACTGAGAGCCCCTGGGCCTGTGCCCGGTAGCCCCGATCAGTCATCCTTCCACGGGTTCTGGACGTGCTGCTGTGTTCAAACACTGTGCATGTGATGACTAGGTTGTTTCAGTTTTAAGGCAATTAATACAAAAATTCCAGCTCAATTCTCAAAATTGCTTTTAATAAAATTTCAAATAATTGAGTTCCATCTAGATCCATCTGATCTTAAATGTTTAGTCCATCACATATGAAACAATGTATAGAGAATATATTGATACAGAACAAGACGTTTTCTAAAGAAATGCAATTTGCATTGTTGCAGTTCCCTGATCGTAATAGCACTCAAGATGCAAAAGTCTTCAAAAGCTGAAGGAACCTATCTACTTTTGCAGATAAACAAAATAAAAGTTCATTGACTGTAAAGCTTAGTGTGCATGATTACATTAAACTCCCGTGCCTGGGAAACCGTATCCTGTGATTAAAGAATCAATGGTCATAATCAATGTGTATTTGCAGCATTGCATCACTAGGAAAACCTCTTTTTCCCAAACCACCAACGTTCCTCTTATCATTTGATGTTCAAAGTTATTCCTCCTCTCATTTCTGAACCTCTTTTTTTTTTGTCCTAACGTTTTCTCTACTGTCTCTTGCGGCTAATACCCACTCTGGCAGATAATTGATAAGGGCCTGATTGAGGATTAACTTCAGAGACGCACCACATGTGCTGGGAGTCCCCACGTCCCTCAGCTGTAGCATGAAGTCAACAAAGGGCAAATCTTTGATCGCATAGAACGCTGCTGGATGTCAAAGCACACAGCTCTGTGGTAAATAAAGCTGGATTCAACACAGAGATGTCGTCTTTACAGCCTTAACTGTTCTGGTGGGAATGAATGAATGAATGAATGAATGAACAAAACATTTTATTCTCTTGACTCATCCCTCCCAAAACAGTTCAGAGACATTAATTGACAACACACCAAGTAGTATGCACTATAAAACCAAACGGCATGTAACGGCACCATATATGACTCTCATACACATATGAACAGGCTTAGTATATTGTCCTAGGATAAATTAATGAAATATATACACACAACCTGTACAAAATAGTAACAAAACCCTCTTATGCTTGTTTATGTCAATTAATATTAGTATAAGATGAATTTCATTTTTCACGGCCTTCAGTTCACAATACATACATATTCTTTCATCTTCAACCACACCTCTGTATAATGCAGTTTCAGTATGTAATGGCAATGTATACCACATTTTACACGCAGTGATCACTTGCTTTTAGGCAACACATTTTTCTAAATGATACTTTTTCTAGTTTGTCTTTACAAACTAGAAACCCAGACATTGTATTTGATGTGAGTAGCTAATGCTAATACAGCTACTGTGAAATTATGGTATGTAGAAAGCCTATACTGTATACTAGGTCCTTAATGCTGCATTCCATTCGGCAGAATGGGAAAAACAGGAAAACCTCCCACAAGTGTTATTTCCATTTCTATTCCCCTGTTAGTCACACCATGTAAATAGATTAAAGTTGCTATTTTTGATTGTACTAATTACTAAATTCTGCAAATGAAACAGATACAAAAGACCAGTCCAACTGGCTGTCGATATTGCGTCACTTGCTGTGAGCGATGCTTTTTATTCCACATCACTAGCTCTGAGCGCAGCATCTTCATGTGGATGGGTTCACAATGAAGTCAGTACGGACTAAATGCTGTGAACAGACACGCCAAAAGCAAGACCGCCGTTGTGATAGCACACTTAACTTGACTTCAGAAATGTGGTAGGACCGGGCTGCCATTTTACCACTGCTTGTTTACCTCTTTTAACAAATGCAAGATGCCATATCAGTCAGAAATTCGGGATACCTCCGACTTAAAATTAGAAGGCTAACGTGAAAATATGTTATTGTCCATTATCAGTGTCAGTTTTGGACGTGGTGGCGTGTGCCTGCAGTCATGACTTCTGAGTGACCAACACGTCAACTTTACGTTTAGTTTAGCACGGGACACAAACAGCTGTCTCAAGTCCAGCATTTGTTTGACCCAGCCATCCCTGTGTGGACAATGAAAGTCACCTTCCACACATTCTGCAGCAACCAAATCATGTAATTACACACATGATCATGGTTGTAGTATCTCTCCTTACATAAGTGGATGTCCAAATGACCGGCTGGAAAATGGTGAATGTCCACTGTCATTGGTCCCAATGCTAAAGCTGAATAATTTAGGACACTTTGTATCAGACTCATTCATCATCCATTATGACAATCTCAGCCGCTGCCACCCAAGCTTCTTTCTTTCTGTACTTAGAGACAGAACATATAAAACAGGAACAACAACAACAAGTAGAGGCTGTTCTGTGTTTTCATGCTGTGAACAGGTGTTCTTCACAGATGTGAGTAAAAGATGATGGTGATTCTCAATTCTTGTTAAAAACGCCAGGAATTTGATTAGAGTTTAATTGAGCTCTAATTTGGATTTATAAATTAAATAATTTATTCTGGCACAAAGATTTGTTCTCATTAAAATGATGGAGAGTTTTTAGGTAAGTGGCCAGTTGTGAACTTGAATTCCTCGGACAAAGACAGATTATGGATTTTGCATTTAAATTGAAGATAAAGAAATATATAAAAGTATGAGCTCACCGTAAGAATGTTAAAGCACCTAATTGCTGCGTGGCTCAACCTGACGCAGCTCTGTGTCTTTTATTAAACAGCTTGAAAGGATAGAATTATCATCATCATTATATCAACTCATTTTCCCATCCCGGGCTCAGTGTGCTGAATGCATCAAATCTACAAATCCAAAGGTTTCGGTTGGATGACGCCCAACTTCCTCCACCACATAAGCAAAAAACACGGAGGCTCCATGCATCCCAAATGGCGTGATGACAAATGCTAATGACTAATTAGCCTCATAGACTTGCACCACCTGCTTGCCGAGCGAGGATTACTGACGCCAACACCACAATGAGTTTATTACATTATTTTAACTGGCACCCTGTAGTTAATCAGCCAACACATTCTCACTCCCAAGGCTTCCCACGCTTCGTCACTGGCCCACGCTTCAAACTATGAAGCTCTAGGTTCCCATCTAGCGTTAGTTTTTTTTGTATTTTTCAAAAATAAATCTCTGTCTTTACGAGAAGTTAGGTTTCGGCAACACAATCACTCAGTTAGGCTTAGGTAACGACTCACTTCACCACCCAGTGGCTAAAGACCCACGTGACTCAGGTAACGTAAAAACCATGTGGGAACCTCTGGGTCTGAAAAGTGAAGCCATTACAGAAGTCTCTCTACTGACCACCAGGGGGCGACTCCTCTGGTTGTATAGAAGTCTATATAAATGACTCTACTTCTCTCTTGATTTATTCCCTCAGTAAACATTGTAAATGAGTTTATGTCTCAATCTCTCGTTTCAAGTCTTCTTCAATACAGCATGATGTTCATTTAGTAAATTATGATCCATTTAGAGTCAAACAGACCATAAAGCAGGGGATGCTTTAGGGTGGGGCTACAAGGTGATTGACAGGTCGCTAACATGGTGAAGAGCACCCGCTCCCTATCCAGGTATGAAGGTCTCATTCTGAGCTAATGAATGCACAAGATTCTTAGTTTCAGGTTATTATACACTAATGAGAATAAAATGATGAACATATTATGTTCCATTTCTTCCTGTAGATCCTCTTAAATCCTCCACACTCAACCTTTGAAGCTGCTCCAATCAATAGTTTCATATTGACATCTGACCAAAGGAGCATGTATAATGTGAAAAGCATTGCTCGAGGCAACAAACCCACAGAGAATATTTTCACCCGAGTCGAAAACACTCAATGTGTCAATAAGCAGCCGTTTGCTAATATGCTCCATCGGCATCAACTCCATCAGGTGATGACATGTCAATCGAGTGTTGGCAGCTTGTTGTGTCTAAAACATGTATTCATGAAGGTTTAAACGAGAGATTTTCTACTCTGTTTGTTGAATTTCTGTGTTTTACAGCAACCAGATGAAAACAGCTTTGTTTTAAAATCTCTCCTATCTTTCTCACTTATTGTCGATGTAACTCAAACTACATGTAAATGCTTCATGATGCATATCCAAAGCGAGTTAAACGAAAAGGCTTTATTTTCCTCCTGCAGTTCACCAATAAAGCGAAGGTCAAGATGGCACAAATCCGATCCTTCCATCACACAGTGCTCAGAATCAGAAAAAACACTCGCTGTTAGCCATATGCAAATTCTGTTCCCTCTAATTTAATAGTGAATCACGCCCACACAGAACAGGAGCGAATACTGCCGGGCGAAAGAGGACAAGTGAGCCTAGCATTTGAGTTAATTAGTTAATTCCCGCTGTCATCCATTGGAGAGGACTAACAGGCCGGAAGACGACCTAACACCCTTTGCTTGGTTCTGTAGGGAATTGTGGTTGTTGGTTGGCAGCAAAACGATGGGAAAATAAAAGATAGCAATAGAGTCCTTGCACATTGAACGAGGAAGCGGTGTCCTGCTTCAGAGCGCTTTGGTTCCAGCTTCGGGTGACACTTGTCGTTCGTGCTAATGTAGTCCTCACACCTTGCAAGAGCGCGCCGACACGATCCATGTGCCAAACATTTAAATGGTTTTCACCAGGTACAGGGTTGCGCTCAGATCACAGCGCTCTAAAAAGAAGCATTATAGCAGCTTTAGTGTGATAGTTGCAATATTGACAAAAGTAAGTCATTCTAACGTAAAGGGACAGTTCCAAAATCGAAAATACACATTTCTCCTCATCCTTGTAGTACTATGTATCAATCTAGAGTACTGTGTTGGAGGTATTGGCCGTAGAGAAGTCGGCCTTCTCTCCATTATTATGGGACTAGATAACACTGGATGTGTGGTGCTCAAAGCGCCAAATAAATACATTTGGAAAAGTCAACAGCAACTTCTCTCTCCAGAAAACATGACCTGGGCCCTGTTTCTCGTACCTGGCTCAACAAAGTCAAGCAAATGTCCTAATCTCCATCTTAAATTCGCGAGATGATTGACATCATCAGACAAGTTAAATGCGTCAGTGTTGGGAAAATGTATCGGCAAATTTGAAGTGCATCATCACCCAGATCAATCAGATTATATTTACGAATAAATATATACTTATGAGGATATATGTACTGTATGCGCGTATGAATCATGTACTATATGTATATACATGTATGTGTAGATTATATAACTAGGAGTTTGAATATGTGTATGGGCGGATCAGTACATATGCATTATTCATAATCAGAAACTCAATCAATTGAAGCAGTGAAAATAAATTGTGTGTGATTCTCTGTATTCTCATCACGGTCACTTTAATCATGTTCTACAGTAATGATATGTATGGTGCACTAATAACACTGTCATATAATTATGAGTGCTTTCAACACATCCATAAGTTTCTTAAGAGCAGCGGCTGACAGTCTGTGTCTGAGACGGTGATCAGCTGCGCCTGTGGTGATCAATGTCCGCGGCTCGAGAAGCTCTCTAAATAAAGTATTTCTTGCCGGCAAAATCTATATCGCCGCGTACAGGAAGTCATGATAATGTAAAGGATGGATCCTGGTGATCTGAAAGAACTCTCTCCCTATAAAACTAATATAACTAATATCGCTCCTTCATCAATGAGGAAGAAGCTGCCGTCTTTGTCCGGTGGGAGTGGCCATCTTATCCAGTGAATTTCAGTTAACCTGCCCGGGAGCAGGTTTACATTTTTGGCTGTGTTGCTATGGTGATTTATCTAAGCTTGCTTAAATCTTAGAAACCGAGAAAGCCTGACCTACGTCATCTTATCCTGACAATTAGCCCGCTAACTCTGTAAGCCAGGTACGAGGAACAGGGCCCTGACTCAGGGTCACGTCTATACTCTATACTGCTAGCTCACCTAGCAACACTGAGCTGGCTAACGTAGCGCGAGCCTGTCTTCTGTGCGGTGATGCGGTCAGCGGGTATAGTTTCGATCGAAAGAAAATAGTTCCCACATGAAAGTGCTAACAACGACATCTTGAGAAACCGGGTCATGATTCCTGGCAAAAGAGATTATTCTTAAGTTTTTCAAATGTTTTTTTTTGCCGCTTTGAGCTCCACAAGCCGAGTGCTATCATTGTATTGGAGAGAAGGCAGACATCTCCATGGCCGATACCTCCAAAACAAGCCAACTCACACCAAAACCATTTAAATCGATAAACACCACTACACGTAAGAGGAAAACCTGTCTTTTTGAATTGGGATTTTTGAGGTTTAAAGGCTCTCCCTTTACACCAAGTCTTAAATTATATTCTTTTAAGTGATTCTGACTCTAATGAATACACTGATGCAGTTGCCATGGGGCCTTGTTGAGAACCTCTGCACACATTTGAAATGCAGTGTGTAACGCCTGCATTTAAAATGTGATTGCATGAGCTTATATCAACATCAGCTGTCCTGCTTTCACATGGCCGACAACTCCCAGATACGCAGAGACAACAACAAAAAAGGTGCCTGGTTTGATGGAGAAGGAGCGCAAAGAAAGATACGAAATGCTAAAGCAAGGCCAAATGTTCAAATTCACATGGACTGAAGAGATGAGCGTGTTTCACAGGATTCTCGACTTGACGATCAGAGGCGCTGGATGCATTGCTGGTCGTAAAAGTAGAGTGAATCAGAGAGACCTTTATTTGCCAAGTACGTGTACACGCACAAGGAATCAGATTCAAATCAATTTTCTATCTCTCTTGATGTACTTACAGAGAAATGTAATAAACAGCTAGGGACAACAAAGTGGAAATACAAAGGTAAAGAATAAACAGGACTGGTATGCACACAAGTAGTGTGTATATATACAATAATTATATTAAATATATATTAAAAAGCCCCAATGACCAACAATGAAATAAGAAATAAAATGTTTACCTTGTGATTGACAGGTCGCTACCGCGTAGTTATCCATGTTTTCGTCTGACCAATTTAACCCTTTCACAGTGTGTTTCCAGTTCAGGAAAGTTCATTGTAACATTTTGGTCGCCTAAAAGTGTCTTAGCCCCGCCCTCTTGTGTCACTTCTGGTTGCAAAAAAAACAAAATGGCGACGAACAAAATGCCAAACTCAAGGCTCCAAAACATCAGTCTACAAACCAATGGGTGTGTCATGGTGACTACGTCCACTTCTTACAGTCTATGATAAAAACAAAAAGTCTCTCTGTAGAAGATTGGTTTGTCTGTTCTGGGCTACTGTAGAAACACGGCGGTGCAACATGGTGGACTCCATGAAAAGAACCTGCTCCCTACGTAGATATGAAGGAAACACAACGATTCTTAGTTTCAGGTGTGTATACATTATTGAGAATAGAATTATGCATATTATGTTCCATTGCCGCCTGTAGATCCTCTTAAATCCTCCACACTCGAACTTTGAAGCTGCTCCAATCAATAGTTTCATATTGACATCTGACCAAAGGAGCATGTATAATGTGAAAAGCATTGCTCGAGGCAACAAACCCACAGAGAATATTTTCACCCGAGTCGGAAACACTCAATGTGTCAATAATGTCAATCGAGTGTTGGCAGCTTGTTGTGCTGCTTGTATCTAAAAAATGAATTCATGAAGGTTTAACAAAACTGCATCTCTACTGGAGGAGATGATTGTTTTACTTATTCGGTCAAAGGAGCCTTTAGAGTGATTCAAATATGTGTTCTTATTATTTATGACTCCAATCTGAGATGTTCTACTCTGTTCATTGTGCTCGTTTTAAACGTCTATATAAAAGTCAATTGTTCTGTAGCTTGTAAACACACATACAGTGGACACGTGACATGGATAGACATGGACTGGATGAGTGTGTACAGTATATGTAACACATACACGGCATGTAGTTAGGATATGTAAACATAAGAATACAAATGAAAGTTGTGCATGTGTACTAATGGAACATAAACTAATAGTTGATAGAGAGGGAATATGATTTGTAGTTCAGCGTGGGAACAAAAGTCCATAACGTTATTTATTATTAACCTTAACACCTGCACAAAGGACATACATTGTCACAAAGAAGTGCTACGGTTGAAAAGCAATGTTGATAAAAATGAATCTATAATCATTTGAATGAAAGTTGTTTGATTTATTATTATTATTATAGCTATTAGAATCTTGAGAGCCTTGGTACCTCTTTCAACATATTGATGCTTTAGTGTGGAAGGGAATCCGTACATTTCATGAGGCAATGTGCAAAAAGGGCAAATAAAGAATATAATTTAAATTGTTTTGAATGCTAACACAAAGACCTCCTGGTTCATTAATTTTGGAATTTGAATGTGCAAGAATAAAAAAAACTAGGCAACTTTGTCAATCATTAGTGAGCAGAAGCCCTTTTTTTTATCAGAAATGGAAAGTCTGGACAGCTTTCTCCCTGAGGCTCCGGTCAGAGCTACAGCTGTTCACCTTAAAGGCCTCCCAGCTGTCCACAGCGCTGAGCCATCATCTTATCTTCCTATTGTCCTTATCATGTCCCTTGCTTTTATTACATTAACATTTTATAATTCTGTAATGTTTGAATGGTTTTAGCACTTTTAATGTCTTCAGAGATTTGTATAAGTTTTTGTTTTTTTAGGCTGCTTGCTGCAAAAAAAGAAAAAGAGGTGTCTTCACCACTTCCCCACCAGCTCTGAGCCTGAAGGGCCTTTCTGGACAGGACGGCCAAAAGGAAACCAGGTTGAGCGCCCTTGTTTTGCTCCACAAAACAAACAGCTGTCGTGATGTAACTGGATTAGTCAAAGTAACTGGATTACCACAAATGAGACAAGAATGACAACCTCTTCCCCACTCCCAGCTGCTGGAAGACAACTTCACCAGGAGGAGAACGACTTAGTGCTTCAGCCTTTATGTTTCTCTTCTGGAGTTCCCTGGAGGCTTTTAAAAAAACAAAAAGAGAATCAAGAGATGCACTGCCATCTAGTGGAGACACTGCACGTTGCAAACAGTGGCTTTTTGTTGGCTTCCTTCTATAGATTGAAATAGCTGCTTGTGTCAGGATGTTTTGCAAATTCCCCCAAATCACACACTTAAAAATAGACCTTTGCTGTATTTTTGAGCAGATTTGCACACAGACACTTTCCAAAGCGCCTGCCGCTGCCCTTAAGAGTACATATGGTCGTATGCACTCAGTTGGGACTCTCTACATTGCGCTTTGAGCTCATATATCCGCTCTGCAGAGGATTGTGGGTCCAGATAGCTAGAAAAGCATGCAGGTCTGCGGACTATTATGCAGGCCTTGCTCGTTGTCTTTAGCGGCCTTAGCTTCTGGGGGATGGTCTCCTCCATGTTACTGGTCTATTTTTCTTGGATTGTTTCAGAAGTAACTGGCCATCTTTAGTTTCAAATGAGATGAATAGTTGAGGAGACAGTAGGCAGAGTATAAAGTGATTTAATGAAAAAAGGAATTTAAAGCTGGAAGTCCAAAATAAATCAGGCAGGGAACAGGATACAATCCCCAAAAAAGAAAAGAATGCGACGGTTGGACCGCAGAAACCAGCAACTTGCAGACGAGCTTGGACTATTTACACTAGAGGCTTGTCACAGACAAAAGCAGGAAGTAAAACCATCCGTAATGAGAATAACTTTCCAAGTAACAAAAAACAATGTTCCTGGAGAGAATTGTTTTAACTTGTCATCACATTGAGCTTGGACAATGTAGTTTGGATCCACTCGCTACTTCCATCTTTCAACCACATCTTTTGGCCTTTATCAGCAAGTGGAGTTTGCTCAGTTGTCATGGAGACTGTTCAGTCATTGTCACGTGACCTAGTTACCATACTTCATGCACGTGATACCAGGATTACATCAGGGCTGGTTTGCCTTGTTTTCGAATAATTCAAGGAGAAAAACTGTGTTCTTGGAAGGAGAAGAAAAGCACATGTACTATACTAGTAAACCTTTATATACTACTAAACCTTTGGTGACGGTAGATAGATACTTACCCTGAAGGAGAACGTTTCTACTGTGCCCTGTGACAACTTATCCAACAATACTCTCTGTTTAAATGATACCTGCATTCTGAATATGGCTACCTATTTGTACACACAGATGCCACCATGCAGTACATATTTATAATGATATATCAGATAGTCTACTGGGCCAGGAGACAATGACACATATACATGAAGCTATATTTTCTCTCTTTCTCCTTGTGTATTCTTTTTTTCTTGATAATGAGCGTTGAGCAGTGCTGTCAGCGTATCAGAGTCTCACTACACAATTATTGTGGCCAAAACAATACACCACATCGGTATATATCACGATATCTAGAAAGATTTTAAATCAGATAAAATAGATAGATAGATGTATACTTTATTTATCCCCGAGGGGAAATTAGTTTGTCGCAGTAGCAAGCAATTTACATAGAAGACACAAATAAGACACAAAAAGTATCAGGAATGTAAGATACTCAATATATACAACAAGACAGAAGAGCGTATTATATGCATATCTAGAAAATCAATAAAAAAATTGATCACAAAAAAAGAAGACAGTAGAGCATATTAATTTAGTGAATTAAACAATAAAGAAAGTGCAAAAATGCAAAGTATATGCAGTGTATATTAAGTGTATATAAGTATGTACATAAATGTGTATGTATGTAAATAAATAATAACGCAAATTTAGTTACAGTGCATTTAGTTTCTTCTTTTTGGGGGCAGGAGGAGTGAGTCTGCCACCTCATCAGTACAGACGCCTGATTTAAGAGGTGCTGGATTATTTTCAGAATATTATCATATGTGTGTTCTTAACATGATATTAAACATTTTACTTTTTAAATATCAGAAACAAACATCTAGAGCTGTAATGTATGGAAGCCCGTTTCCTCCACAACCATATTATGAGATAATAAAGTCGAAGTTATGAGATAACAAGTCATAATTTTTTTTTTGTGGCGGAAACGGGCTTCCAAAGTTTGTGTGACACAAAAAAAAAGGTGTTTTATTTCGCTGACTCCAGAGTCTCTTACCAAGTACCACGGACTACACTACCCAGGGTGCACCAGCGCGGGTGGCGTACGTTGGCACGATTGGCTGATACGACCACGCCCCTGATATCCTCCTCTTTCGGCTTGAATGACATATTTACTGCAGAGCGGAGCTCACAACAGAGCAACAGTAAAGTACGGCGAGCCTCGGCGGCTGTCAGCGGACGACAAACATGGCCGCGCACGCCAGCGCGTGCTGCCGCTTGTTTGGGAGACGCAACACTTTACCGCATTTCAGGCAACTCTTCGGCCAGCGCGTGAGCGGGGACGTTCGGCGACTGTTTTCCAGCGCTACGCACGAGGGAAGCCAGGCTGAACTTGGAGACTCGACTTCATCCGCCGCCAACTTCTCCTCGTCCATGGAAACCAGGTCGAGACAGGTAACAAGTTGTGCGCTCGGTGCCGAGGCTTTGCTCCACGGAGACGGTCTGTTCTCCCGCTACTTGAAGAGAGTTATCGGCCCGTGGTAGTTCATGGTTGAAGTCACGTTTGGCGACAATGTAGCCAGACCTCTGTCCAGATAAGAGGCAGGTCAAGGCTTCACGAGCTGTCGGGTGTTCCATATTAAAGCAGTGAGATAAAGACCAAACGTTACGACAGTGTAGTAACGTTAGGAAATGGGTTTGTTTAATGTTTTCATGTTGTTTTTATTGTTAGTTAGACACATTTCTCAAAAGTAAAGATGGCTGTCCTTTTTAGAAGAAAGAAATGATCCTTTATTAATCCCCTTCGGGAAATTCTTCTCTGCATTTGGCCCATCCCTGGTTAGGGAGCAGCTGGGGTTTCAGTGTCTTGCTCTGGGACACTTTGACATGTGAGCTATGGGGGTTTCTGGACGACCACTCATCCCCTGAGCTACAGCCGCTCCACGTTTTGAAGTGAGATTTTATTATTTGGAATCATGGAATTTAAATGATTAGCCTCAGATTACTGTTACACAGAAATATGTGTGTATAACTATTAAGTAATTGGCAGGGTCCTGTGATTAACTGTAGTGTGTTTAACCCACCCCAGGCCTTTATTGACGTAAAACTGTCAAATTCTTTGCGGGATTAAACATTGATTGTGATTGGATGCTATTTTTGGGCGTTGAGGGTCACAAAGTACATAAACAACGGTCTTGAAGTGTCCTAAAACTTGCATTATATCTACTAACCAGCAGGGGGCGACTCCTCCGATTGCAGAAAGAAGTCTGATTGTATAGAATTCTATGGGGAAATGAAACTTGTCTGAATGGTTGTCTGGATTATGGACACAGAATCAGCTTGAGACTAATGCGCTTATCTTTTTCAACAAGACATGAATGCACTTGTTGCCCCCTTGAAGCGAACTGTCCACAAACACGTCCTTCTTCAGTTTTGCAACTTTTATTTAACAAATCCCAGTTTAGTAACAAGCATACGTTTTTGTCTTCAGCCAGTATACAGCACGTCTGCTTCACCTCTCCCTTAAAGAGACAGCGCTCTTTTCTAAGCTGCATGCAATACTGTCTGCCCTTGACAGCCAGTATGTGTACAGGTAATGTAATGTAATGTTCTCAAACATTGGAACAACAACATATGACTTAACTTAAACACACCATTTAAAGTAAATTGTTAGTAATGGACACAGTTGTTTTAAATTAGTAAGACATATGAAATAACATATTTCAGGGCGCTACACACTCACCTGGTGCAATATAAATACATTTAAGTACTTTTATATACTCTTATTCCGTCTGTATATTTAATTTAAAATTGCTACTGTATTCTTCTCTTACTGTTTTACTACTGTTTAATGTTTTATTTATATTACTATGTGTCTCTATTGTGTGAAAGGCTGCTGTAATCCTGCAATTTCCCCACTGAGCCATCAGTTTAACTTCGTCTTTATCCCCAGGAGAGGCTGAAAGATGGCGGCATACTTCCCTTTTCAGCGTTCTTGACTGACAACTTTGGCCGGAGGCACAGCTACCTGCGCATCTCCCTGACGGAGAAATGCAACCTGCGCTGTGAGTAGAGGTGCTGCATTAAAGAGGTCCTTCTGGTTTAGTAGGCCTGGGGCAGAAATGTAGTGGAAGCACATGAGCGCTTATATGCAACCGGAAGGTGTACAAGTACAATAAACCAAATGTATGTTATACAGGTCCAGGCTGCACAATCCTGAGTACCATACTGATACATGTCAATGGAAAGAATAGTAGTTATTGTTATTTGTAGAACATTTTAACGTATTGGAAAAGATAAATAACTCAATGAGATGCACACATTCTGTGGTAAGAACCACAGCATAATCATTTTCATTCGTTTTATTGTATTAGAAGTAGACCGATCGACAGATAAAACCTTTTCCAAACTACTGTCATCGGTGGACCTGTGCTACTATGGTGGCCGACGGCTGCCACCGGTCACGCCGGCACGTTCGATCATCCTTCAGCGTATTTTCCTATCTGGCGGCAGACTAATGGGAACTATGTGAACCATCCCACCTTTCACCTTCCCCTCATGATCAGGTCAGTACTGCATGCCAGACGAGGGGGTGAAGCTGACGCCACGGAGCGAACTGCTGTCCACCGCGGAGGTACTGACCCTGGCTCGCCTCTTCGTCCGCGAGGGCGTGAAGAAGATCCGCCTCACCGGAGGAGAGCCCCTCATCAAACCCGACGTGCTGGATGTCATCAGTAAGGAACCAGTGGAAGATTGTGTTTCAGCCTAGAGTGTGTTGTCCCTTGTGATTCTGGTATTCACGGCCGTGACCGCTACTCCTTCACACATTCACTACGTTATTTTTGTTTGTTTAAAAAACATCAGAGCTAAAGTGGTGTAGCTAGGCGCTAGTGACATGTGGAAGAAGAGAGGAACAGGACGGGTCTTTCATGCATGGCTTCAAGTTCGGACACAGTTGTGGAAGGGGAAATGATTCGCGACACCACCGCTATGTGCTCAGTCTGAAGACTCCATTTTACGGCCCGATTTGTTGATGGACCGCTTTGGTTTCCGTGTGAGCGACATCAAAGCGTGACGTGCGCGAGGAAAGCAAGTTCACACGTTTCTGTTCACTGGAGGCAATTATTTGCTTCAAGTGGAAACCGGAACCAGCTTGTTGATCAGCTGTTAATTATTCGCTGCCAAAAAGAGACTAGGTATTCAAAAGGGATGTATTATATGCACCATGGTTTTCACTGCCATGGTGCATTCATAATGTTAGAGGAGTGAGTTATGCAAAACGTTTTCACACATTGATCATGAATCGATACAGGCACATTTAGGGAAGAATGAAAAAACCTCTGCTGTTCTCACTGTCTCCCCCCTTCTTCCTCTTCCTTGTCCCGGGTTCTCTCTCCCTCTGCAGAAGAACTGAGGAAGTTGGAGGGCCTGGAGACCATCGCCGTGACAACCAACGGCATGAACTTGGTCAGACTTCTGCCGAAGCTGAAAGACGCCGGCCTCGACCTGATTAACATCAGCCTGGATTCACTGGTCCCCGCCAAGTTTGAGTTCATCGTCAGGCGGAAAGGTAATACCAGTATTGGACCTACTGTGTCAGATGGCAGAAAGGGGTTGTGGGCGGACTGAATCAAGGCGCTGGCGGTCGTTGTGGGCCGTTCCCACTTAGTTACAGGAGGAGCCTGTAGTGCAGTGCGGACGACAGCAGGGCAGAGCTCTGGGTGGTCGGTTCATGGAAGGTGGAAACGGATGGACCGACTGAGACCAGGAAATAAAGGAGAGGGAGAGAGAGGGAGGCAGCACCGGCTCGTGGAGAAAAGCATTCCCTGAGCCGGCCCTCCTGTACAACACCTAAAGTTATCGTCAGTTAAATATTTACTAGTCATTAGGCGTGTGAGAGGAATCTTGTCTGTTAGCCTCCAGGAAGCTTAGTCAACAGTGTTAGTACAACACGTGTGGTAGGGCTGTGCGGCATGTTTAGCTCCCGATGTTCCAATCAAAACAGCTGCTGGCCAGTTGCGGGCGAGTGGTGAATAACTTTCCGGCGTCAATAAATTAATGTGTTTATTTTGAAAAAAAAATACCGCGATATACCGTCAAACCGCCAGAATCTTACAAAATACCGTGATATGAATTTTTGGCCATACCGCCCAGCCCTAACGTGTGGTCTTTAGTTGTGATTGTAAGAACAGAGGAGGTTAACAACTAATGTAGTCGGCCTGGATGTGTGCGTTTTGTGCAGATGAAAAAGAGAGGCTGAACTGAGTGTAGACATGACACCTCCCTCCAGTCACGCACCTTCTCTACATTAGATAGCAGCACAGAATACAAATAATATCAAGGTATGATTAATGTGTTCAATGCAAGATGTTGATACATTATCCAAGTGAAACACTTCACATCCATTTCAAATCTTTTTTCTTATTTTTGTTTTACAGGCTTCCACAAGGTCATGGAGGGCATAGACAAGGCCATCGAAATGGGCTTTAACCCTGTGAAGGTATAACTTTATGATATTTTCATCTTCATAATAAAATCATTTTATAACAGGCCTGAGCCTTCAGAGTCCGACATTTTACTCACTGTTCCAACATGTGCTCCTCTTGCCCTATTGTGTACGTGTAAATCATTCATGAAGTGAATTGTACGAGGACTTCTGGAGCTTTCCAGTCCAACGTGACTTCTATGTCGAGTTACTCACACGGATCATTGGGTCAATGATTTAGCAGCGACCACTGTACATTTATGAAGCTGCTCTCATTTAGTGTTTTAGTCTTTTCCACAGAAAAGCATTCTGAACATTTCTTTTTTTAATGCTTTATTTTTTAAAGAGACAAAGATACAATAAGACAAACATACATACATGGAACAAAAAGTTGGTCACCTATACATTTATGCTGATGGTACACTGATGGAAATAAATGTCAATTCCCCCAATAACAGATCAGTGATGATCCTGTGAGGTCACAAACACAACCCATTTTTCCCAGTACTTCAAAAATGTATCAAACCGTAGATTCAGCGAGAAAGTCATTCTCTCCATATTTTGAACATCAGTTACAATATCTGTTCAGTCAGTCTCTGCTGGAGGCTCGGCCTGCAGCCATTTGTGTTACAGTTTTTTTGCTGGCTGCTGGTAATATCTTTAGCAAGTATTTGTCTTGCACCAATAGTTGATCTGCGATATTGTCTAAATAAACTGTGGAAAAGGAACAGTCAAATCCAACTCCAAAAACAGTTTGTATTACTTGCATTTGAATATTTCTTTTCACCGTTGTGTTTTTTTTAGTTGTTTTATGTATTTTCTTCCGAGGAAAGAAGTTAGTTTGGTCTGTATCTTTACAGATGTTACATTTCACAATTGTACTCGACTCCTTTGCTATACGTGACCAGAACATAGCGGTTTGTAGAACGGTCTTTAAAACTGTATATAAGTTGCCAACTGACACTCGGTACACAGAGAGGATCTGCTGGGGTCATTTTTGCTTAAAATTTGAGGCGTTCTGTGTAGAATCCAATATTATGTTTCTAAATTGAACTAGCGCTCAGAAAGCTCTCTGAATAATCTTAATCATAGTTGCTAATGTTTACAATATTTCTGGATTTGTTTGTGAACTTCCTCTCGGTGCCAGAAGTGCTGTGGCAGCACCGTGTTGCAACAGCACAGCTGGACGTAACGTTTCCTCCACGTCCGGACACTTTGCCCACAGACAAGTGAGTCAGGAGCTGCTTCCTGATCTGCACCCGGGGGCTCCTCGTTCCACTGAGCATGGAAAAGAAATGAAGAGAACCTTTTTTTTTTGTATTTAACATTGCCCTCGTTCGCTAATCAGTCCGTTGTTGCGCTCTGCTGCCCTCTGCAGGTGAACTGTGTGGTGATGCGAGGCCTCAATGAGGACGAGCTGCTCGACTTTGTGGCGCTGACGGAGAAGAAGCCTCTGGAGGTGCGCTTCATCGAGTACATGCCCTTCGATGGTGAGTGCTCCCGCCCCGCAGTGTCTTATTGCTACACAGGTCGGGTGAGGCCATTTTCATGCAGTATGTGGACTTTGTTGAGACATTCAAACGTGAAAAATGAAAAGGACATCTTTTGGGATGGCCCAATAATGTCAGGTAATTTAAAAAAAAAAATCCAGTTACACCAATTAAATGCTTGTAATAAACAATCGTTAGTGTTTTATAGTGGTACACTATGTTTCTGGTCTCAAAACTGCTTGGTTTTATGCACGTTACAGGATTTTAATATGAAACCTCACTGATGTGCTGCCACACACACACACACACACACACACAGAGAGAGTCTGGGTCGGTGAACACAGGTTCTTTTCAGCCGGTTTCATAGCCTCTGCCGTAGCTGGTGTCGCGCTGCACCCTCCACTGACCCCACCCCCACTGCCCTCGCTCCTCTCTGCAGGCAACAAGTGGAACTTTAAGAAGATGGTGAGTTACCAGGAGATGCTGGACCTCATCAGGCAGCAGTGGCCCGACCTTGAAAGGCTTGAAAACGGACGCACAACTTCCAAGGTCGGTGTCTCCACCTGCACTATACTTCTCAAGCGTTACCTCGGCTGCTCATCGGCAACTTGTGCTGGAATTCTCAATTCATTAAATGAGGATGAGGATGTTCATTGTTAACGTAATACGACGAAATTTAGTTTAGTTTCAGTTCAGCAGCAACAAGGTAAAAAGACATGGTTGGTAAATGACCATAAAGTCAACATTTGCAAATCTAACTCGAGCTTCTTTTATTTTTTGAAGAAACCGTTCACAGGGATAACTGTTTGACACTCCTCTCTGTCTCGTGACAGGCGTTTAAAGTGCCCGGCTTCAAAGGGCAGGTGGGCTTCATCACCTCCATGTCTGAGCACTTCTGTGGCTCCTGCAACCGCCTGCGCATCACAGCAGATGGCAGCCTCAAGGTAAGGCGGTCGCTCCTCCTGACCTAAGGTAACGTAGCGGAGCGCTGCTCGTATTCACTCCCTCTGTCTCTCAGGTGTGTTTGTTTGGGAACTCGGAGGTGTCTCTGAGAGATGTCTTGCGTTCGGGGGCATCGGATGAGGAGCTGCTGCAAATCATTGGCGCCGCTGTGGGCGGCAAGAAGAAACAGCACGCAGGTAGACGGCGTGCTCAGTTGGAGTCGAGTGCACGGCATCATTTGTCCCCCGCAGATTATTGAGGGTTCTTTTTTCTTCTTCCCGTTTTCTCTCCTCAGGCATGTTTAATCTCTCGAAGATGAAGAACAGGCCCATGATCCACATTGGTGGGTGACCTGGCTGTACGTACACACCTCTCACTGCTCGTGATCTATTTGTGATGTCATGTCAGTCCTGCGTTCACCTGTTGGATGAAACTTCACAACAGTTGCATCTTCATCTCTATGTCTCACCGGCAGCTTCCCTGACCGATGTTCTCTTTCTCCAACAGGCGCTCCGCCCCAAAGGCCTTCGTCTCCGGCAACGTTGCCAGACAGCCGGAGAGCTTTCCCCATGGCTTCCCTTCTTACGACCGACCCCTCAACACAGGCTGCCCGTGGTTGCTGCTCTGGACCCTTGAAGAGCGTGGGAACCCGCGCCGGGTCACATATCCAAACTGAACACCGCGAGGTCAGCGGTCACACCAAGACTGCGCTCACAAAGTTCACGAGCCGCGTCGATGAACAGCGCCTCAGGTACCCACAATCCATGTGTCCTCCCGCTTCGACCAGCCGCACACTCGGGACTCCACCTGTTTTTTGCACACAGCTAATGAACGGTGAAAGAGATGTTAATCGACGCAGCGTGAGGCTGTGCCACGACCAGAGTTCCAGCAAAAAAACGAGTGATCCGACACAAACGTCGGGCACAGACGACGGCGACGGTCGCCCCGACGAAGCTCGGCTGACGCACACGGACGCCCAGGGCCGAGCCGCCATGGTGGACGTCGGCGGCAAGGCGCCCACGCGCCGAACAGCCACGGCGAGCGCCACCGTCCTGCTGGGCCCCACCGCCTTCCGGCTGCTGCGGGACCACCAGCTGGCCAAGGGCGACGCCTTGGCCGTGGCACAGCTGTCCGGCATCATGGCCGCCAAGCAGACCTCCGCCCTCATCCCGCTCTGTCACCCGCTCCCGTTAGACCACACCTCCGTCACCCTCGAGCTCGCCGAGCCGCGGAACGCCGCCGTCGTGACGGCAACGTGCCGCTGTACGGGCCGGACGGGAGTCGAGATGGAGGCGCTCACCGCCGCCTCCGTCGCCGCGCTGACCCTCTACGACATGTGCAAGGCGGTGAGCCATGACATCATCATTACAGATGTGAAACTGGTCAGCAAGACGGGCGGGAAGAGGGACTTTCATCGTCCTTCGTGATCCTGTCTTTTTAACTTCAACTGGGCTTGTACCCAGGCTTGCATGAGATTCCCCCCCGTACGATAACCGTCTCACAAACTATCACACTAATATTATTAATAATGAATCATAATAATCACTAATTTGCTTCAGAGAGGTTTACAATCTGTACAAAATCCGACATCCACACAATATAATGGATAAGCAAATGTCCACGGTTTGATAGCGGCCATGTTTGAATACTGCGGTTCACCAACGTTCATGAAGAACGAGGCATTAATGAAGTGTTGGCGTCATATAGGCCACACCCCCTTCCACTCGAAGTATGTATTTTATAGCAAACATTTAAGTTCCTGCCACCAGAATGATTTGAAAGGTTCCCGTGTCATGCGCCTCCTCCCCTTCCTCCAGTAGCCTTTTACCAGAGTTGAGCTCCGTGTGGACCGCGCCCCTCATACAGAGTTCGGCGTGCTGCACACATGCGTGACCGAAGCGCACCAAGGGGAAGAGCTCAGAACAAGACGCGTCACTAGAGGGCGCTCATGCCTCAAAACTGAGGGTTTCCTCACCGCTCTTCACACCTCTGATATTCATCTTTTCTTCAACACCGACTCTGAAGAGGAGTCCATGTGGAATGAGGAGGCGGGGTTTCAGTTCCTCTGCTCTGCGGCTACGAGCACAGCTGTGAATGTGTTTACGTTTGAGGTTTTGGTTAATGCACACAAGAATAATTCAATTTCAAGTCGTGCATTTACTGGATTCCACTTGAGCTTTTATTGTTTTCCTTCTACCCCGTCATAGTTAACTGGAAACACTGCATATTTGTCACAGCGGAGGATGAGCAGAAGGCCACTTTAAATATCAAAAAGTACCCAGCATCCATGTCCAGGCTAACACAAATGCAACAACAGATGCCCATGCATTGCTATTTTCGTATCATAGCTCACTTCATTGCAATGCTCTTATTTTCCAGGCACACAAGTACACACGTAAGGCAGGTTATCGGAGGCTTGTTGGCACTTATTTATAAAAAATTAAAACATTCTGCGATCTTTCTCCTGTGTCGTCTTTAACTTTGTCTGTCGGTC
>NC_136589.1:45087094-45324594 GCF_910589615.1 Taurulus bubalis | reverse complement strand
CGCGTCACAGTGGTCCGTCCTCCGCCCCGGCTCAGGAGACCACACCCCCTCAGGACGAACGGACCAATCAGAGGAGGGTATCCTTCAAAACGGCGGGGCCGCCTACACGCGTCTCTACATGTCCAGTCCTGCCCTTACTTTACATCCTGGCCTCTGGTCGAGGACCTGGACCTAAAGGTGTTAGGAGATCGACACCACGGCAGAGTTCTAGTGTCTAGTGTTTCATTCGTCCTCCTTCCTTTGTCCCGACCTAGTAGTTGACCTTGGTGACGGCCCGCTCGCGGCCCCCACCCTCCACCAGCTGGTTGACGGAGCGCTTGCGGTTCCGCTTGAATTTGTTCAGGTCCTTGTCGAAGACCTCGCCGGAGCGCAGCGCCGACACCAGGTCGTCAAACTCCCCGCCGACCTCGTCCGAGGCCCCGCCCTTCTTGGCCCGCCGCTCCCGCTCCCTCTGCTCCTTGAGCTGGGAACAAGACACGGGAGGTCAGCGAGACCCAGAGACCACAAACACAGAAACATGGTCGCTCTATTCTCTACAGCGGGTCTCACCATGGCCTCCATGCGGGCTCTCCTCTCCTCCTCGTCTTTGCGCCGCTGCATGTTCTCCAGGTCCTGCCGCGCTTCGCTGAACGACTGCAAGAACGTGTCGAAGATCCCGAAGAACTCGTCGGGCTGCATCCTCCCTTCCTCCTCCCCAAAGTGCTTCAGAGATTTGGTAAACTGCAGAGAGAGAAGCATTTATTTATTTACATGCACACATGAGCATGCATATGCATGACTTTGCTCCAGTTCATTGGAGCAAAGGCGCGCACACACACACACACACACACATAGACAGGGTCCATACACATTCTGACCAATGGATTTCCATGACTTTTCCAAAACCTTTGGGATTTTTTTTGACCGTGACCGTAAGAACCCTGATAGAGTTCTTACATATGTTTGAGTTTAAGGTAATTTGGAAACCTCGTATTCCCGTCTGTCCAAAATCATCAGACAATCGTGTGATAATTAGCGTATGAATACTTGATTTATGGTCGTGAACGTGTTTTGTGAGGTAACAATTAAATTTAATTAGTTCATCCTTCGAGTCCAGGTGGACGTCGGAGCAACGTTAAGGTATTGTATCCATGTACGCATCATGAACATCATGAATAAATGAACATCATGCTGTGTTGAAGAAGATGTGAAACTAGAGATTGAGACATAAACTCATGTTTACAATGTTTACTGAGGGAATAAATCAAGAGAGAAGTAGAGTCATTTTCTCATAGACGTCTGTACAACCAGAGGAGTCGCCCCCTGGTGGTCGTTAGAAAGAAAGCTTGTTTAAGGTGCTTCCTCTGGCTTCTCTTTTCAGACCCAGAGGCTGCTGCCTGGTAACAACAACACAGCAGCATCAGCATCAGTGCTGTTCTCAGGTCAGTTCTTATCCATCAGTGCTGTTCTCAGGTCTGTTCTTATCCATCAGTGCTGTTCTCAGGTCAGTTCTTATCCATCAGTGCTGTTCTCAGGTCAGTTCTTATCCATCAGTGCTGTTCTCAGGTCAGTTATTATCCATCAGTGCTGTTCTCAGGTCTGTTCTTATCCATCAGTGCTGTTCTCAGGTCAGTTCTTGTCCATCAGTGCTGTTCTCAGGTCAGTTCTTATCCATCAGTGCTGTTCTCAGGTCAGTTATTATCCATCAGTGCTGTTCTCAGGTCTGTTCTTATCCATCAGTGCTGTTCTCAGGTCAGTTCTTATCCATCAGTGCTGTTCTCAGGTCAGTTCTTATCCATCAGTGCTGTTCTCAGGTCAGTTCTTATCCATCAGTGCTGTTCTTAGGTCAGTTCTTATCCAGCGTCAGAGTGAAGTTTGTAGGAGGCGGGTGACCCGTGTGTGTTCTAGTGATGGGAAGGAGTTGGGGCTTGCTCCTTTCGGAGGATGCTAAACGCATCCTGTCATTATGGGCTGGTCGCCGTGACAACCCCACCATCATCCCAATCCCTCCTGTAATTGTGTGTCTGGTCAAATCTGTTCCCTCTCGTCCCCTTGAGACCGTTCTAAATGCAGACACACACACACACACACACACACATACACTCTCTCTCTCTCTCTCTCTCTCTCTCTCTCTCTCTCTCTCTCTCTCTCTCTCTCTCTCTCTCTCTCTCTCTCTCTGTTAGAGCGTGTACTAACACCCCTGCTGTTTGTGTTCACATTCATATTTATATTTGTTCATCATGGTTGTTGATTGAAGACGTTGTCGAGCACTTTCATTTGAAGTTGTTAAAAGTTGTCGGTTTATTTCAGACCCGCTCTGGTTAACACATCATGGATTTGGTCTCGCTTGGCACCTTCTCCTCAACCACGAGAACGCCTGCCAACTCCACCGAGGTATCGGCGGCTCTGTCGTGGGAGCTTGCTATTAAAATGCTCTTATGGGAACTCTTTAATGAACTGAACTGCATCTGTTTACCAACAACCTGAGACGTTTCTACCCGGCACAAAGACCTGGAGGTCCTGAGAGGATCAGCGTGGTCTCGATGCTGCCCGTCTGCCAGCGGTGCCGTGCCAGCGCATTAAGTGGAGGAATAAAAGGAGTGTGACTGATGATGTCATAGCTAAAGTACTGTGGATAAGCAGCTGGTGGGTTCAATGAAAGAGGGCAAGTGGAAATTAAGTTGAAGGAAAATCGGTCCATAATATGTAGAAAAAGGGTGAGCTGTGTTGCTTAGCTTTGATCCGCTCGTTGCCCACAGCATGGGAGAAACACGCCCACGTGTTGGTCACATGGTCAAACACCAGATGCTGTTGAATCCAACTGCAGACCTTTAAAGGCCACAGTGTTCTTTTTGCATGTTTTCATCCATTTACAACAACTGGCACATCCGTACTACTTCCACTCGGAGAAAACCGCTTTCATATTCAGGTTCCACATTTACTGTAGAGAAACATATTCACAACTATTGAACGGGCTGCCATTTAAATGTGGTCTCGTTGTCGTGTACCTCCACAGGATGAAGCGCAAAGAGCTCAGTGATGTCACTGCCTTTTCCCCTCTGGTGCCCTCGTTAGGTCAACTTGTGCAATGCTTTGCTCTGTGACCAAATATCTGTGGAAACTATTGACTATCAGCAAATGGTGAGCATGGTAAAAATGTTCCCGGTTTTCATTTCACTGCTGCCCCGCCCCCTTTATGTCATATTCTATTAACTCCAATGGGAGAAGTGAACACAGACTAAGCCCGTAGTAAATATTGGACCCATTTTCACAAGCCACATATCTTCTGAACATTCTGACACTGACATTGGATTAAAAATGTAAAAATTTAAATAGACAAAAGTACACGCTACAACTATAGTCTTTAAGGCTAAAGATGGCTTCTAGCTGTGCAATAATCCAATGTCTAATGCATAATATACATTATGCCAATCTTGCCCAATCTGCTATTCATCCATCTACGCCACTTCCACCACAATTCCAAACGAGAGTGCGCTATATTAAGAATACTTTCGGCGAGTAATCCTGCGAGACAGATGTTTCCACCAGGGAAGTGAAATCAGCCGTGTGCATCTGTTCCCCCGCCAGAGCCACCAGACTCTGTTACCTCACAGAACACCGGGGGATGCTGGTCTACCGCTGGCTCCATGGGGTTTTTGTGTCATTGTGTGAACCCAAACTAACCACGGTCACACTATAACACAACCCCCGCCCACAGCACTACACATGTCTCTGCTCTTGGGTAGAGATAGATCTATTGCCTGAGAACATGGCGATGAGGGATAAACCCGACCGATCTCTCCGGATAAGAGAAGAAAAAAATCCCTCCTGTCCTCTGGAAACCTCTGTCCCAGTAACCCCATGACCTTGGAGAACTGTAATCCTGTGTAATGTATGTAGTAGTGTCTGGCGAGAGACACACACACACACACACACTTGTTGCCATGGAGATTTATGAGCCTCACCGGACTGCCTGCCTCTGTTTAGTCATTCTCCTCCAGCTCCTGAAGACCCACACTTCCAGATCTGTATTCCACTGGAAACCCTCACGGAGCGTCAGACAACCTTGACAAGCACTGAGTTGATGCGTCAGACTCCCCACTTACAAACCACGGACACACACACACACACACACACACACACACACACACACACACTTAGAGTCTGGGCTGGTGAACACAGGTTCTTTTGTTTCACAGCAGTAACCGGTCGGTGGGCTGCTCCTCCTGTTCTGTTCCCATGACGTCCCGACTGGCTCGTTTTCCTTCAGATTTTTTTTTACCGACCTCCTCCTCAAACAAATAATTAAGCAGAGGGGCGGGGGCTCTACATGAAACCCAAGGACCCTTCCTCCTGTCTTCCTCAAAATCTGTCAATCCTTCTGGAGAATTTTTAGCAATTTCGGGCATTTAGCAACATCATGTCAATTATTATGTCTTAAAGAGGATGGGGCCTCATGATAAAGTAGGATGTGATTTGTGTAACTGTTAAAAGCAGCTTGACATATCAAAGCTTCTAACGTGTCAGCATCTGGATGCTGAATGTGCAGAAAAGGTCTCCAAATTAAATAACAGCAGTCCCACTGATGTCTTCGGCTTGCATACTTCCTTCCATTCATCAACTCATGAGCCAGCGAGGTTCGAAAGGCCACTCAGTCCCAGTAGGAGGAAGAAGGCGAGTGTGGATTACGCTAACTCAAAGGGACCAACACAAAGACAGACGAGAGGGGGATCTTTCCCCCCCGGCGCTGCTGAAGCATCACGCTGGACTAAGAGGGGCGCACAGGAGGTTTCATGGTTTAAAAAAAAAAATAATGGCTCCGTCTCCCTCCCGCCTCTTCTGTCTGTCCAACATGAATGTTTAACTACGAGTACGCGCCGCATGAGAGCCGCCCACATGGACATCTGGACTCAACCGGGTCGCTGTACCGCTCACGCAGCTCTCTACCTTGTCCTTGGCCTCGCTCAGCTGGTCCTCCAGCTCGGAGAAGCTGAAGCCGGCCACGGTGATGAAGTCGCCGATCACGGCCACAAACTTGTCCCCGCGTTCCCGCGTCCGGCTCTGCTGGTACAGCAGCTCCTGGAGGGGCGAAGAAAAGCATGAAAAGTGGTCAAATTATGAGTCGTTTTGTTTTGTTGGTATACTCAGAGAAGAAGGAGGAAGACAGAGAGACAGAGTGTCCGCTCAGCGCCGATGATTTTACGGTAATAAACACAGCCGATCTCTGTGAAGTGCAATGTGTGTACATGCCTTTGTTTCAGTCAGTGTGGGACATTTAAACACCTTGTGATACAAACGCACAACGACTCACCGCTTCTAGAGCCTTCAGTCCACTTTTCATGTTGTGCACCTCTTTTTCCAACTCCGACAAACTGGTGAGGGACAGAAAAACACATCATTACCGCCTGACTATATCTCCTGCAGTAAACAGTAAGTATAGTGTTTAGATTGAGTTTTCACTGCGCCGCTTTAAACCTCATGCACTCATGACCTAGTGAGTAATTAGTCAATAGCATAGCAACAGATGCAATGCTACGGTGAACACAGCAAAGCGTCGGGCACTCACTTGACTTTGGCCGCTACCGGCACGCTGCTGAGGTCGTCCTGGATGTGCAGCGTGTCGTTGTAGTTCTTCTCAACGATCATGATCAGGTAGTGCAACATGGTGATGTTCCTGTTGAGACACGGGGCGGAAAAAAAAGCACTTCAACAACAGGGAGCGAGGATATTGGTAGATACATGTATATACATCTGTATATGAACTGATTAAGAAGAATCAAGGGATACAAGGACCATGTCGATGGTGCATTTTTGCTAAATTAAAAACTCATAGAATGTCTCTGATTGAGGGATTGCCTCCACGCGGCTCTCAACATGGCCACAGCGGAGCCGGTGGGTAGCAGCTAACGGTCCAATTTGTGTGCGTTTTGACAATTTGAATCCCAGAATTTTGAGACCCTAAACGGAGCACATTTATAACATTGAGTACTTGGAGCAAATGTGAGGACATGTTTTCATAGCGGTCATGTTTTCATAGCGGTCATATTTTCATAGCGGTCATGGGAAGAATAGCGAGTAACCTGGCCTACCTGTCGATGCTGGACTTGGTGTCGGCGATCTTGTTGAGGCTGGAGACCTTGAAGCCGTAGGCGTTGCCTCTCTGGCCCTTGTTCATGAAGTTGCCGAAGGCCAGCACCACCTCCAGGATCTGAGTCAGCCTCTTGCTCCGGACCACCTCCCTGGACGCGCTCAGGAGGGCTGGAGCGACGAGCGGAAAGAGAGAGAGAAGCAGCTGGAGAGATCATATAGCTGGTGATTGATGTGTGCACTTTGCTTAGTGCATCACTTTACCTTTTATATTATATTATATAATGAATTGGCCTTTTTCCACCACCCCCCCATTCTGTTTCTCCACTCAGCCTCCTTCCCATACACACACATGGAAACTGAAGATCTCAATCCTCTCCTTCATTTTGAACATCCGTCTTGATGATTGATCAATACCCCCAAAACCACCAGGCATCAGTGGGGAAACCCCTCACGTCTCTCCAGCCATGGAACAATGGGACAGACAACTTGTCTGGCACAGTGCAGGTGGTTCCCCCTCTCCACAGAGGAAAAACCTTCGTGTGAATGTGAAAGCCATTAACAGAACCCATGTTGTTATCGTTACAGTCCTTTCTGCAGCGATGCATCATGGGAACCGTTCCTCTGGCTCCACTGACAGTGTTCTGCTGGGTGCAGGGACGGCCTGGCGAGCCCCGTTGCACACTTGTCTTACGAAATGGATTGAACATGCTGGGTGGTCTCATCGAGAGCATATGAGAAATACCGTGGGTATAATAAGAGGGGATGAGGATTGTATTACGGGCATGGATGAACAGTGGGGTCTGGATCCAACAACAAAAAGGATCTGGAGGCCTCCAACTCACAGGATTGTTCCTCTGCTCACACGTTCTTTCCAGTGACGTGCGTCAGAGAACACAGACCGGCTCCAGCACACGCCGGGCTCGGACTCTGTCAGCACTCGCTGCAAATAAAACGCTGCCGCAAAGAGAGAGAGAGAGAGAGAGAGAGAGAGAGAGAGAGAGAGAGAGAGAGAGAGAGAGAGAGAGAGAGAGAGAGAGACAAAGAGACACAGAGAGAGAGAGAGGGACAGGGAGACAGAGAGGAAAAGAAAGAAAGAGAGAGGGGGAGAAAGAAAGATAGAGAGAGAGACAGTGACAGAGGGAGAGAGAGAGAGAGTGAGAGAGAGACTCCT
Source organism: Taurulus bubalis (assembly GCF_910589615.1). NCBI lineage: Eukaryota > Metazoa > Chordata > Actinopteri > Perciformes > Cottidae > Taurulus > Taurulus bubalis. Next base: position 45,317,354 of record NC_136589.1, on the reverse strand, counting down.
CCACTCTCTACGCGGGCCAGCTTTCCAAAACATGGTAACCTGGAGGCTGGTTCGGAAGGAAAAAAACGGCAGTAGGGCCAACATCCAGCCGGCCACCGCTCTCACCGAGCACGCACATGCGACAGAGAAGGAGTTTCTCGCCGTGAAAGGCGTCGGTCGAAGCTGGTGACATTTAAAATGCATAAAAACTGTTTTGGGTTCCTAGGCATGCGAGTAGACTTATAAATGTGCTTCTACTTTCCTTCTTAGTGCCTCTTCACAGTGCACGCTTCATGCAATTGTCAAGTTTATGCATAGGATGGATTTTAGTAACTCAAATGCACAACATCGTAGCTGCATCCAAGTTATCTGAACTATAAGTATAAGTGTGTAATTTTTGACATACCATCATACCAGTCACTGCTGTTTGGCAGGCAACAACATTTAATGTTCACAGCTTGAAGCTGAAGGAACAGCGGACCGAGCTACTTAGGTCTCATGTTAACTCACTTCACTCATGGTGTGCAAGAAATGGCATCGCCAAAAGGCATGCTGGGTAAATGACACCGCCCACACAGGAAGACTTTTCTTGTGCAGGAAGAAGTATTTTCCTGTGCAGCAAAGTGGGCGGGCTTTACCCATCATGCATTTTGGCGATGTCATTTCTTGCACACCATGAGTCAACTTCTATCCGTGAGACGTAAGTAGCTCAGACCGCTGAACACGTATCTGTGACTGTAGACATTAAATGTTGCTGCCGGCTGAAGAATGACAATAATCGTTACGGCCGTGCATGCGCCACTAGTATCAAGGGATTCCCCTGGGTCCTAGCTCCCTACAGTTGCGAGCGAGTGGTGAATAACGATGGCGGTCCTTTTCGGTGTCAATAAAATACCGTGATATACCGTGAAACTGCCCGAATCTTACAAAATACCGTGACATGAATTTTTGGCCATACCGCCCAGCCCTACTTGTTGTCATCGTCACTTTCTTTGTTGACAAAAAAGAAAAAAATTGCCCGCCTTACTTCAGCCCGTCAGTGGCCTCCGATGAGTTTGTCCTCACCTTCAACCTTCGGCTTGGTTTCCGCGAGACGCTCTGCAAACTTCTTCTTGAAGAACAGAGCCTGCAGTCTCTGCTGGTAGTGGTCAATTCTGATTAAGGGAGAAAAAAAAGGGAAATGAGTCACATTTGTGTCCAGGGGAGTGGAAGTTCAAAGCTAGAAGTCACCCAATCGTACAAAACTCCCTCTCTGTTGAACCTGCCCGAAACGTTCACCGTGGGAGGGAGTGGGCATTTCAAAGCTGGACCAGAGATATTAAATGGGGAAAAAAACTAAATCCCAGACGTATTGCTGGGACCAGGGAGATGCGGTCAAAAGGAAACAAAGTGGACAGGGTAATATTTCACTGAAGGAAATGAAAAGGTTTAATTATCTTGAACAAATAGCACAGATTCTGAGGAATGATGGAATGCAGACAGAAAAAGACCTCAAAGTGCAGCCGTGACTTCTTTTCACGGCTAAATGACGAATCCATCTCCTGACGTTTGTTCCTGATCCCAGTCCCCCGTGCTGCTTCAAAAAGCTCCGTCTCTAACAACCAACGTCGTGCTTTGTAATATTTAAAGATCTATTTGTGGCTGACGTCTTGATTCTGTACAAAATCTGCATGTTGTTCACTTTGGAAATCTTCCATTCCAGATTCTGCCCGTAGTCTGTTTTATAACGGAGACGATGGGTCTTGTGCAACCAATCTTCATCGCCACATCTCACAGGTTGAACTACATGAGCGTTAACCAGCCGTGCAAATGGCACATCTGTGCAAATCTTTGCAGGGGGGGGGGGGCGCTTTGGCTGCTGACGGCAAAAACACATCAGACAGCTAACCCACCAACGCCGTTACCTGAAGCAGAGTGTTGTTACAGTAACGCAGTGCTGTGTACCTGCTCATTTCATAGAGGAAGCGATCGGCCCGGGCCATCCTCTCCAGCTCATGTTTGTGCTCCTCCAACAGGTCAATGTCACTTTTCTCTGGGATAAACTTCAGCAGCTGCAAAGACGCAAGGACCACAATGTTAATCCGGATGTGTGTAAACAGTGTTGAACATTTGCTATTAGCTATCTTCTAATGTTGATTACGGGCAGAAACCACCGGGTGTGAAGAGTGAAGCCAATGTGGCAGTGTGTTAATAAACCTGCATTCTCTCTAATGGTCAACAGGGGGAGACTCCTCTGGTTGCAAAAATAGCTGGTTGCATAGAAGTCTATGGGAAAATGACCCAACTAGTAAAATAGACCTTAAAGCAGGCTATGCTTTAGGGCGGGCCTACCGTGTGATTGACAGGTCACTACAACAGCGTTGTCCAGTCTGGGGATGGCTACTTTCTGCTTCTTTATAAGAAATGACTGACATATATAATATAATTTTATCTGGGCCAAGTGCTGACTAGGCAAAGTACATCACACCTGAAGACAACAACAGAACGAATATTGTTCTCCCTCAATCAATCAAATCCATACACATTAGCAGACTTGATGAGTTCTGCTGTCGTACATCCACAGTACTCGGTCATCCATTGACCTCACCTGCTCCAGCATGTCTTTGGCCAGCTCTTCCCTCTCATCCATCTCCAGGATGGCCCTCTTGATCTCTTCATTGCTCATTTTTAACCTGCAGAGGAGGAACAGTTTCAGTTCATTCCTTTCCAATGCAACGGCAAACGCACGGCACAGAAAGCTGCAGCGGACTGATGCTACTACTCTGAACACCACTCTGGACCAGAGTCCCTGCCGGCTGTTCTCAGTGCATCTGATCCGTGTTAAGTGTGCCCGGCTTGTGATCAACAACAGCATTGTTAGTCCTCGCACCGGGGCCTTATCGACCAACCGCTGACCCCATTAGGTTTCTAGTTTGTACCCTCGGGCCATTTGCTATCGACACGAGAGCAGCCCAGAGACCCTGATGCAGTTGTGTCCGGCACAGACGGGCCTCGGGAAGTCTGTTTATTGATCCAAATTCTCCACATGGCTTTGGGGAAAGACACACGAATGGCTACCATGCGATGTTGAGGGTTTTTTAATTGATTCCGGTTCAGATTTAGTCAGACTTGAAGCCCCTCGGGAGGGGAGGCGGCATTTTATGTGTCCTAATCTATTTTCTACGTGGAGATTGACAGTGCCTGAAATAGTCACTAAAAATAGACTCCTGCAGAGACAATGCTGTGTGTCTGTCATGCGACTCAGTTGGATGGTAGATCAGTTACGCTGGCAGATGTCCCGTCTCCCGTACCAGACGTAAGAAGCTCCGACCTTAAGCTGCTCCACACAGAGTTATAATCTAAATAACGGATAGTTAATAAGCATGATTTAATAATTCCGGACCGGACCCGTACTTTGAGAGAAGGATGACACAGTTCTGCGCACGTCTGCCGTCGATGACCGACAGCTCCTTGACCTTCCGCGTGCTCACGTATATGTCGTCCATAGAGCCCGTCTCCTTCTGCGGAAAGATGAAGACAGAGATCCAGATTAACTTTGCACACAGTGCTCACATGAACAGCAAAAGCCTCCTCCTCACATCTGTTGGACATCTTTATCTGGTTGAGAGATGACATGACCTCTTCCAAGCATTTAACAATGTGTTAATTTGGAGCAGAAAAAAAAGAAAAGAATAAAAGAGTTGCAGTTTAATCACTGCGACTATCAAGCACCGACTAAAGAGTTGCACTCCAGCCAAATATAGTCATTGACCTGCTTCTGCCGTATCTGAGGCCATAATGCACGTCTCATTAAAACACTATGAAGCCTGAAGAGGAGTTTTTTTTACTTGGTGAGTCACCACTGCAAACACAATGCAGGCCGGCCTGTACTCTCTCTGAGAAACAGGAAACGCTGTGCAACACTCGTCTCCGGCCGGTCAGATAGCTCCGTGTAGCATTCACACTCCACAGGGAGAGAGAATACAGGTCTGAGAAAACCGTCCGGGGCCGCGTGTTAAACACACATTCTATTTATGGTGCGAGCCGGGGAAAAAAAACGATTTCTGAGGTTGTGACGTGTGTGAAACAGATGCAGCTTGTAAAGAAAGTGTCGTGCCTGGCAACGGACAGAGTTTGGCACCGGTTGCGGGGGCAACTCCCATTCACCGGGCCGCCAAACCCTCTCCGCCCCACACGCCAAAGGCAGGTTTTTTCTTCTAAATGCAGTTTTGCCAACTTGTTTAACCCAACCCAGCAGTGGAAGTGGAGACTAGCCCCTTCGTGTTTTAGACCCAGCTCGCTGTCTGAATGCGTCATCCACACACTCCAGTATTGACAGGCATTCTCATAATTTTTTTGACACTGTGTGCACAACCACCAACGCATTCAACACATTGATTACACGTCTGCTGCAGCGCAGAGGGAAGCTGCTAGAGCGGTGGAGGATAAAGATGCTGGACCTCTTGACTCACCTGCTTGAAGGATTGGTTAGTGAGCAGGTCCTGCCAGGCAGTCGGGAGAGTGCAGAGGGAGAGAGACACACACAAAGAAAAGAACACAACAACAAAATTGAAAACACATGCAAAGATTAGCACTTCAAGCAGAGAGCAGAAAATAAAAGGTGCTGACTAGAGCAAGAACTACAACAATGCACCACAAGCCCAAGCTGGGAAGCCTTCTGTGAGAACGCAGCGTTAATAAGGACTGAGCGAGTCATCGGGGGCTCATGAAGTCCATGTTGAAAGTCTGAAATCCATCTGCATCGGTGAGAGTTTTTAAAGCTGCGCTCTATTTCGGTCTCTTGTGTTCTTAAGGAGGTCACGATTGCTCTAATGTGTTCTTTTGATTGCGTCTACGTTTGCCTTGACATGGAAAAACAAGAGCATGAAAAATGAAGTGCGGGGAGGAATCCTACAGAGGGCGAATGTAAACAAAAGGCCATTCTGAAAGAAAGGCCAATGACAAGCTTTAAAAGAAAAAAAGCAAGAAAAAAAAAAGCAATTATGGCATATATAAACATCGCAATGCTGAATTGAATGGAACCTCGCTCTTGCCAAATGGAACCGAGTTGTCAAAGCCAGTGAGGCCTCGTTTTTTTTTACATGTGGCTATATCCATAGAGATCGCTGTTTAACCGCCAATAAAAACCTCCTCTGGATAAATAAATACACACAGTAAACCACTGTCAGCAACAGCCTCGAATGACCCATTGCTCCTTAATAAAAGCCTGAAGAGAGAAGTTGTGCTTTTAGCTGCGAGGAGGCTTTTAGGCGTTGCAGTAAAATACCTTGTAAAGGAATTCAACAATGGCGACGCCCCTATAGGGACTTCACTCAGCACCGCTCTTCATTTAGCCTTTGATTCTCACTGGGATGTCTAGAGACTCATTAGGGTGTATTGACATCCCACTGAAACCCTGTTTACGCAGTAAAACATAAAAGATGTATACCATTTGGTTACATGACAGGTGGTGTGTAATTAGCTTGTAGCATAAAGGGAAATAAGTGCTAAGTGCTGTGTGGTATCGCCCCCTGAGGCCTGCGTACGCCAATTGCCCCATTACACAGAGTCCATGGTTCAATTTGCTTCTTTACTTTAGTGTGTTGGCATCGTGACTGCCCTGATCCATGAGCCCGTGAAGAGCCCGGTCGCTGGCCCAGTTCTCACACTAACGCTCTGCAGACATTCGGGCAAAGCTCGAGCTCAGTGGCATTTTCTACAGTAAGGCATTCAGCAGTGAGCAGCTGCCCGTGTTGGTCTGGAGCTGGACCTTTGGCACTCAGTGCTCTTACGACATCACCCCGCCCACAGTCCATCACACACACACACAAAAATGGCAAAATTAAAATTTCACTTGCGACAGTTCTTAAAACAAGAGACATGAAAAGGATTCCTGCGTCTGCATGTTAAAGGGACAGTGTGTGGGATTTAGCGGAATCTAAAACTGCAGACTGCAACCGACCACTCTCTCCTCTTTTCCCCCCAAGACTGTGGTAACTGTGGTGTTGCAACATGATGGACTCAGTTAAGATATGAAGGGCTCATTCTAAGCTAATGAAAACACAACGATTCTTAGTTTCAGGTCATTACACCTGAATGAAAACATAGTCATGAATATGATATTCCATCTCTGCCAATAGAGCCCCGAAATGCTACACACTGGCCCTTTAATGCCAATTGCCAAAACAAGCACCCATACAAAACACACACACACACACACACACACACACACACACACACACACACACACACACACACACACAATGAACTGCGAGTCATAACAGTGCAGTCCAAAATACTCTATCCCACATAATCCTAACCTGCTGTCTCTGATAGGCTGAAAACATCTTCTCGATGTCCTTGAGGTCAAGAATCTTGAAAGCTCTCAGGTCGTCGATGTCGTTCCAGATGGTGCCGTTAATAACATTCTGAAAAGGGGGGAAAGGGATTAATATTTAAAAAACAGAAGGAACTGGTACTACAGGGATGAAATTATGCCTTTCATTTGTTGTGAGAGTACATCAGCTAGCTAACACACCATACCTTCATACTGCAGAATGACCACGCTCACACCGTCGTCATGTCTTAAAAATTGAAATAAAGTTTTGATATTTCGCCCCATCATGCTCTCACCTCTCCTAGTTTGGCCCAGTTGAAAGACTTGAGGGGATGAGAGGGCTGAGGGATGGACTTGGAGCGCATGCTGGCCGCCGAGTTGAATAAAGAGGGAATAGGAGGAGGCGGGATTCCGAAAATCGGAGGGGCTCCCGGTGGGGGAGGCGGCCCGCCCGGCGGGGGAGGCGGCGGCGGAGGAGGCGGGCAGCTGAACGGCAGCGGAGGAGGAGGAGGCGGAGGAAAGCCCCCCATCATTGGCGGCGGAGGCGGAGCCATGGGGCCGCCGGGAGGAGGAGGAGGAGCCGGGAAAGAAACGCCGACGCCCTGTTGGTGGAGAGATGGAAGCAAAAGATATAATTCATATGATTTGTACCACATACCATACAATGAGTACATTCAATCAGAAAAGGTAGATGCCATCAATTCAAACTCAGTAGTAAAAAGCAGCACTGCTCACAGAGACGTCATTGATGCGCGTGGACAGGTCCAGGACCTGCTCTCTGGCCGAGCGCAGCTCCACTCCCTCGCGCTGGAGTTTGTCCTTCATCTTGTTCAAAGTCTTCATCATGTCCTCCTTCTCCTGGGTCTTGGTCTCGCACTCTCGCTCCTTCCGCTCTAGTTTACCCAGAAGCTCCACGTGATCTGAAAGGGGACGACGAGAGTGTTGAAACGCCGGCGAGTCGGATGATGAAATGCAAAGCGGGGAGAGCTCCATACAGATTTCTAGGCTCGTATATAATAACAAAAAAAAGGCATTATGCATTTTGATTTCCCTTTCGTCGACCGGGTCTTACCTTTCCTGAACTTCTCGGCCTGGTCTCTCCACTGCTTCACCTCGTTCTCGTTGACCAACCTGTGAAGCGGGTAAACACGAGTGAGCAACGCGACAAGCAACGCATGCGGGGGTCGACTGCAACCCGACCGAGGCAAATCTTTCCATTTTGTGAGAGGCATCTTGACTGGGTTGATGCAGTTTTTACCCCCTTTATGAAGCTGCATGACACAACATTAGTGCTCAAATAAAACCTGCGGGGCCAAAAATCAGTTAAATATACGTTTTTTGGGGCAGCGGAAGCTTGACGGGTCAAACAGAGGTTACGCTGATGTTCTGAGGCCGATGTGGGATCAGCTGATATTAGAGATGAGGCGACAAAGGTATCGGATAAAAACAGGAGAGTGAAGGGAGATTTGCAAAGAGGATCAAATGGCGAGTTTTTTGGAGAAATTAATTTAGCTGAGGAAAAGTTTGAAAAGTGAAAAACCTTGAGGATCGGTGGAGGCCGTGGCAAGAGCTGAGGGGAACAGACACATTTCAGAGTGACAAACGGTGAAAGAGGAAGAGAGAGTGTTGAGGTGCGCCAACTTCTCGCTAACAATTCGCACTGGAGTGCTCGTCATCAATGCACACGAGGCAACGCAAAGCAAATTGCTCATTAGTCAGGTGTCTGTCCTCTAAGTGCTTACAGTGAAGACACAATCGCTTTATTGTTCACCGGTCAAATAAAGAACCTTCATGCAGCCGTGGAGGAACGTGATCGAGAGGTGTTCATTTTTGGGGCCGGATACCCACGCGAGTTGCCATGGTGAGCGCAGATGATGGATGGCTTCCTCTCCCAGTTGTTTTAACGTCCTCCTCCCCTCCCCCTCGCGCTGTATGTTCTCGGGCCGCCGGCACGCAGCCCAAAACAATGAGGAAATCTCCATTTAATGCAGGTCTTTTCAGGTGTAATTCACTCCAGGAGAGTTTATGGAAACGCAAGGCGGCTGCGGCAGCAATGTAAAGCGGATGGATCTGCAATGGACAGTAATGGACGCCGCGTCTCAGTCCGCTCTCTGCGCAGCCACTGGAAAGAATTGCGCTCGAGTGAGCTGACTGCACAAAGAGTAGTGGATGAATTAGTGAACAAAGTGGGAGCGGGCGGGAAGAAAGAAAGAGCGTCTGAAGGAGAAACTGAAATTAACTGTTGGGAGTAAAGACGTAAAGTAAAGCCCTTGAATGCATCTCATCGCTCCACCTACCCGCAGTGCACACACACTGTGGACTTTGGCTCCTGAACACGAGAACAGATTGATTCAAAACAAAACACGTTATTCAGTGAAACCCAGACCACAAAGCCCCCCAGAAAACGTGGACGATCATTTGGAGACAGAAATAAGTCATAATGCTGAAACGATTACGTCTCCCTGTTGTCTTCTTCGTGACGCCGCGTCTGCTCGGCCTCACCTAAACATGGCTGACTTGGCTTAATGCGATCAGAGACATGTTTTCCTTTTGAGCTCCGGCTTCCGCTTTCATGCCAATTCACCCTTGGAGCGTGGCTTCCTGCCGATTCACTTCACCTCACCCTCCTGTGCAATCACATTCTCCACCGCTGGCACAACAGCACGCAATAAAAAAAATAAAAAACAATTGACCAAGAGTGTTGAAACAGGTCTTACTGCATGCAGCTCCATCTCTGGTGCGTCTCCGCCTCAAACGTTCTGACAAAAAGCGTCAGTGGGCTGGGTGGCTGCTCTCTACTTACATGCGAATGATGTTCTTGACGCTGAAGTTGTCCAGAGGGGCGGCGTCGGGGTCCTCTCCCTTTTCGTCCTGGAGGACCAACTGCTGGAGGATCCGGTCTAAGAGCTGCCAGTGCTGCAGGCTGCCACCGCCTCGTTTATCTGCGTAACAAGTTTGTCATTTTTTTCCCAGTATCCCAAATACACAAAAACGGATTTGCACTCATCCTGGAATTTGAGCGCCATGAAAGAAGGCCCAGAACAACTCCTCTGCTTCTACTCACAGGGCATCTGCAGGCAGTGCTGGAGGATGGAGATGAGGTTGGGGTAGGCGTCTGTGTGGCTCAGCTTCTTCTTGATCAGCTCGAACATGGCACCGGCACTCTTTGTGTCTACGTGGGTCTATCAAACAAAACAAATAAAGAATGACCGCCACACAACCAAAGTAGAATGATGAGGAAACAGATCGCTGTGTTTAAGTTACTCACCGCATCAAACCTTTTGGCCAGCTCAGAGTCATCCTCGTTCCGCACCATCTCAAAGAAGTCCAAATGCCTGGGACGGGGAGAAATAACAGTCTGAGCATTTGCTGCCCCCTCGGCCGGCCCGAGAAGGAAGGGCAGTCGAACAGCTGACTGCTCGTGAGCGTCTCGCTCTCACCTATCCAGCGTGGCGTTCTCGTGCTCCCGGAGCTTGTCGATGACCGGCTGGATGCCCAACATCAGGAACTCGTACCTTAGGTGGAGGCGGAACTCAAGGTTGTCCTAGAAATATAGAAGAAAAAAAACAAATAAATATATATAAAAGCATGTCCCCTTTAAGTTGACATGCAGGGTGCGCTGACCTCTCCGGCGCCGGCGTTGAGCACGGCGTTGATGAAGGACATGATGGCTGTCTTTAAGTTGACCTCGTCTCTGTAGCGGCCTGTGCTCTTGTCCAGCTCATTCAGCAGCGTCTGCGGGGTCAGCACAGATGGGAGAGTTAGTCAGCAAGTGTGTTTTGGATCCAACATGTGTAGGTCAGCGCTAATACCGCCGGACACCATGGCAACGGGCGACAGGGATGAAAGAAACTGTCACTGGAATCTTGATTTTTGGTTCGAACCCAACATTGAGGGAACCAGGTTGCACTTCTCCCCCCTGCGTTCCCACACGCCTGCCGCTTAATCACAACTCAACGTAAAAAAATAAAAAAAAGAGTTGGGAATCACTCAGCTCCTGTGGTGTTAGTCTAGCCCGAGGAGGCATGATTTAGCGCATGCCCTCCGGTGGGGGGACGTGGCTTGTTGACTCAGTCCTGCTAGTCGCTGAAGCGCTACACATGCCCTGACCTCCATAACTCTGGATGTCCTCACCTGCCTTTAATTTTCCCAGAGAGTTGACTTAACCTGAGGCCAACCGTCTGAGGGTGTTAAAGCACGAGTCTCCATCTTGTTAACACGACCACAGCTTGATTTATTTCAGCATTACTTTGACATTCTGCGTCCGACCCGAGGTACTCGAGGCACCACTCGGGTTCCCCCTCACCTGGAAGCGAGTCCTCTCCGCGGCGTACTTCTGGTAGTGCGCCATGGCCTGCAGCACCTTCTTGTGCCCGTCGGGCACCAGGCACACCGCCCCGAGGATCTCCAGCACCGCCACTTTGGTCTTGATGTTCTCCGTCCGCAGGCTCTGCGAGATGGTGGTGATGCTCTGCGGGTGGGCGAGGACGTGCGCGCGGCCCTGCGAGTTGTTCATCAGGGCCTTGATGCAGCCGATGACGGAGGTGTGGACGCGGCTCTCGGACGTCTCGTAGTCCATGCTGCGCAGGAAGTTGAGCAGGCAGGTGAGGCCGTCGAGCTCGATGAAGCGCGTGACGAACCTGGAGGGAGGGGGGTAGGTGAGCCCAGATTCAGGGTGAATATTCACCTCATGGCTAACATTCCTCATCTCTCTCCCAGCATTTTATATCATCTGTCCACTTTCGCTGCTGAATAATTGGCATAAAATGCCCGGAATATTTTTGAACAAAAAACATGTTCTTCCTACATTAATTACAGTAAACATCAACAAATGAGTTTGATTCATTTTCTGTCAGTGAACTCTCGATGACCCTCCCTGGCAGGGAGCACTCCCTCAAATGTCACACCTTCTTTTCTTAACGCAGCGATGGCATCAAAGACATGATAAACTTCCTCCTGAGCCACTCTTTCACGCGATGAGGACACAGACTTTTAATCTGTGCGAGCGCCCCTTTCAAGTGCTACAAGAAACAGGAACAGCAAGTTCATAGGTCACACTGTCACGACCGGAGCTCATCCAGGCTCCTACTGAAAAAGAATCCCTCGTTAGCGGAGCTAGTTAGACAGCGTTGACCTCCTATTGGACGGCCTGTAAACATGGAGGGACGTCACATCTGGTGGGCACACTGCGGGCCGTGTTGTAAACGACCGTCCCGCTCGCTCGTAAAATGCTTTTCAAACAAATGGGGGCTTGTGTGTTGGGAGCGAGGAGTGAAAGGGACAGTGAGGAAAAGAGGGAGGCGAGATGAGATTTATTGCCACGCATTGTAACAGATACATTGTTTTGATGGCAGAAGCTCCTGCTCCACTGCCGTCTTGGCAAGAGCAGGCACGGAGAAGAAAAAGAAAGAAAAGTAAATCACCCAATTATTATCCTGTACGCACACAATCAGTCCAAGTTTCCAGCAAACACTCAGACTCACACACTGTCACAGGTCTCACCACCTGCATGCATACAGACAGACGAGAGAGGGAAGTAGTAGCAGGATAGATGCATGCACGCACATCATTTCACACAGAAACTAAAACAATTCAACGGTGACTAATCCGCTGCACTTCTAGGAAGCTTACATCCCCGCTATTCTCTCTCCTACTTCTCTCCATCTCCTCTCCATAGAGCACTTTAATCAATGGTTCCCATCCCCTCTGACTTTGGAGCCGCTGACATTCACGCTGAGCCGAGTGGCGCGCAGGACATTTTTCCCTTTTTCCTTTTTTTGCGTGTGTGTGTGTATGTGTGTGTGGAACAACCGCTGCATACTTGAAAAGCCACCGGGGTTGTGTTCAAGGAGACGGCGAGAGAGCGACAACTGCTGCATACAATATGAACTGAACAAAGGCGGACACCACACACACACACACACACACACACACAAAAGAAAGAAGCGAGGGTTATGACTTGGAATGGGACGAGACTGAACAAACAGTGTGTGTTGAGTCAAAGCCGAGGTGAAATAAAACCCTCAGATAGCTAGTTCAAAATAGTTTTTTTATACAGCATTAAATGGTTGGCAACGTTGTTAGCTACTTAAAAAAACATTTCGGGGTCATGTTAGTTCCATTGATCTGAAAAGTAGAGCCCCTCAACCAGAGGCAGATAATAATCCAAATGAGCAGTACAGACTGAAAACTGATCCAGATGCTCAACATTTAAATTTCATTCTAACCAACTGGGCTTTTTTTTCGAAGGTTTTAGCTCCACAGGAAAAGCATTCAGTCAGTAAACTGTGGACGAGCCCTGCTTGGCAGACGGTCGGTTCCAGAGTTCATTCCTGCCTCAAAGCCTTACAGACGTATCAAAATGTTAACACACACACACACACACACACACACACACACACACACGCGTCTTGTTCTACTATAAAAGGGGCCAGCGTGGTGGTGTGTGTGTCAGGTTCTTCAGAGGTGACCGAGATGTCCGCGGTGCTCGGAAGTAAGGCCATACGATACCACCGCATTCAGACTGGGTGGTGGTAAAGCCGAGGGCCCGGACAAAGAGGCAACGCACACAACACCGGCGCGCACGTACGTGCACGGATCCCAATAAAACCGGCCGCAGCCAAGGTGCACATCTGTGATGTGTATAGTATGACATGGCAGGAAGGGAAGGGCTCCTATGGAGTCGTTTATTGTTAAATCTACAGTGTGTGTGTGTGTGTGTGTGTGTGTGGGGCAGTATGTAGGATTTGGCAGCATCTATCAGAAGCGAAAACATCTCTCTTTCCAAGGCTCTTCAGAGGTGTGATACACCCCCCCCCACTAATGTACTTGGTTTTATGTGAAAACAGATATGAAGTTCACTCTGTTTGGTGGAACCCTTTGAGAGAGATGTTTTGAAGGATAATATTTGCATGTGGCGGTAGCAAAGCGTCCAAAGGGCTATTGACACGGGAGTGAGGGCTCAAGTCAATATTCTTGCTGGAAGAGATTCGCAGAGACGACGTCCTGGGAAGCAATGCGTGCTCCGCCGACACGGGCCTGGGACTGCAGTGCATTCTGGGCCAGCGCGGCCTCAGTGAACTCCAGGAGAGCTTCATTTCCTGCCCCACCCCCTGCAGCTAGTTCACCACGGAAACGCTCCGTGGCACGGACTAAAAACCCAGCAGGTCCAACACTGCGTGCGAGGACCCTTCAACGAGAAGCCGGACCACCACAAGCGAGAGTAAATACTGAAACGTCTGGAAGCTAAACTGAAGCGCACGCCGGACCGCGGGTGAGATTGGTCGACGTGCTCGGGCTGCAGCAGGCCGGTGTTTGCATGCTGGCCTCGTATGCCCGCTGTGTGAGGCAGCAAGCTCCATTAGACAGCTGGTACACAGAGCAACCACTGCTGGCAGAGGATACAGATAAGCGGTAAACCCGCACGCGGGAGCCAATCAGTCAATTTTCCAAATGTCACCGTTTTTTTTATTACGGCTGCTTGTAATTAATCACATTTGTATTTGGGTTATTAAATTGGTTTAGGATCAAAATCCTTTCTGATAAGCGGCTGACGTGCCGTCTCACTGTGTTTGACACAGTGGATCCGATCCAACGCGCCGAAGGCCAAAATCACGACATCAGTAACACAAACACACGGTGCTCTGTGAGGTCACGTTCGGGTTCTTCTTCCCCGGCTGGTGGGCTTGAAGGCACAGCACAGATCGGCACAACTGCTTCAGTCCCCGTTGGAGGCGCCCGTTGGAGGCGCCCGTCTCACGGCGAGATAACCCGGTGGGAATGTTCTAAATATAGCGTACACTTAAACTGCTATTGATTTATTTATTCTCCCACAGCAAAACATGGCTTTGCTCTCACGTTGGTTTTGCCGACCTCCTTCTGCTGTGATACACGGACTATGGCGAAGTAACTCACGCCACCCGACTCAAAGGACCCCTTTAAAGACAACAGGGCTGATGTGGGTGCATTCAGTTGTCTGGTCTTAGGCAGAAAAACAGGATGTCTCAAAACTAAAACAATCTTATGCAGAGGATAATAATACATAATCTGATAATTCTCGACAGTCGTTATTTAATACAACACATTGGATTACAGCCCCTTCAAAGGAATGACATCATGTTGTTTTTCTGCTGTTTCCTCCCTATTTCGAGATATTAGAGATATACATATTTAGTTTATATATATATATATATATATATATATATATATATATATATATATATATAAACTAAATATGTCTTCATGTTGTGTAATGTGGATTGTCATGTTGTAGAAAAATGACACCTTTAAATATATTTTCCGCTGTTAATATCATTCCATATGCTGGGCATGAACGCAGAGCCCACAACCCAGACCTGGTCATCTCAGAGGCTTATACTCAGCCTGTGAGTGAGGGTGTCAATGTGCTGCTGCTGTGCTCGCTGCCAGGCACCACCGCATGGCCCGCCATGTGTTTGAGTCCTGTGGCCCTGTGAAGCGGGCCGAGGGCACAAGGGCGCCTCTTCACAACCAGACCCAGCAGCCTCTCTGAGGCCAGGGGGGAGGGAGCGGGAGGGGGCCATTTCAGGCTGCCATCCAAAAGGCCGGCAGGACTCAAAGCTGACTACGGGCCGACACCTCCGTGTCTCACAAAATGCTGCCATGAAGGCAGACAGCATGGGTGGCCAAACTTTTCTTTTTGGACTGTGGGCCACATGCAGAAAGTTATAAAGAGCCAAAAAAGTGTGAATGTGAAGCTTTTCAACCAGCGAGAGCATTGGTTTCTAGACCAGAAAACCCCCATGCGCCATAGAAAATGAATTCTCTATCAAAATAACTGGTTGCTAATTAATGTGCCCACATATTACAATAAGTATGTATCTAATGCATACATTTAAACTCTAATCCAGTCCAATTACTATATAGAAATACTCCATCTATATTATCCCCCAGGCTGACGGCACTCACATCAGGGACAGGACGACACCTCTTGGGGATTCTTTCCGGTGTAGCCGAGGCCCATTTGTCACTGAGGGCGGGACTAAAGCGGCACATTAAAACGCCGCCCAGGCTGTTCCCCTGAACACCCATAATCTGCGGGACACACCTGCTCCCCACATCACCGCTGCGGTGCTCGAAAACATCTGTGTGCTAATGAGCAGTAACTCTCTCTGAACGGCGGCGGGTGCAGGTGCGTTGCTGAACGCTGGCGATGGAGTCGTTAATCACACTTGAGTCTAATACAAGTAGATGATGAGTAAGAGAGAAGTCGCCACGGAGCGACAGAACACCTGCACGCTGTCAAAACGGTGCAATAATACTATGTCTCAATAATGAATACTGTGCTTTACTGCAATGGCAGGTAAGGACCGAAAAGACATGACATGATTCATTGGAATATTCTTTCCTGATCACCAATGTCTGTGATAGTCAGTGTTCATTGTTCCGTTATATAGTCCCAATCTGGAAGCAATGAGAAGCACCGGAGCACGTTCAGCTGATAAACCATTTATTGGTAATTTTTCTCCCTAAGCTCCATACAACTTTTAAGCGTTTCTGGATCAGATTGGATATATTCCTTAATTTATTCAGAACAGTTGGTGTACTTTGTCATCTGAGGGCCTTTGTTGCATAGTATCCCCACGATCAGTAAATCTATTGATTTGAAAAAAGCTTCCTTCAGATTATAATTATATCAGGGGGTGGGGTGGAGATTGATGATGAGATGCCAACAGATGACAATAAGTGAAATTTTGTTTGCCATCCATTTGAAAATAGTCCATCATTTTGGCTGTTATCCCAACTATTGCGAAACAAAACAGCAAAAATGTGATATTGTTATGAGCCCAAAATGTTTCATATTAATGTTTTTCACTAACACAGAGGTGGTTGTACCATGTGAGTGACCTTTTCATTTGATGCCTGGTGTCAAAATTACTTCTGTGTTTTCCGCCACTCACTTGGACATCAAATCAAGATGGCTGCCAAAGGAACCCCATGGGCCATTAGCTGGCCTTGGCAACGTGAAACAGATACAAACACAGCCATGCATACACACTTGGCACACACACACACACACACACTTATAACCCAGACATGACCCAGACTGTTCTGCTGCCCTGGGTTTTCTGTCACTCTGCACATTAGTTCTGTCACTTCGTAGCTCCCCTTGAGAAAACTCAACACCCCCGCTTTGGTCCAGACCACTGCATCAAACAACTGGCACAGGCCGATGGACAGCTTTAAAGGAGCTGCTGATGGGGAGAGGGGGGGCGCTTGTATTAGAGGTCTGTCCCATGTCCTTGAATGCTTCTTTGGGGTGATGAGTGAGGCCTAGCAGCAGCTGATGACCATATGAGGGGAGGACAATATAATAGGGTAGATCTTAAAATATTATTGGATGTATTACTAAAAATGCCCTGACAAGAAACAGACTTCTTGGAGAGTAAATCTTGTATGTAGCATGCTACATTGGGAACTAGATTTCACATGTGCAGCATTACCTCAATACGACCAACACCAGGAATGCATGAACATGAGGGAGAATCGATCAATGCAGAGCTCTGTGCCACAGGCGAGGGATTCACTTACCTCATCGGCTGAGTCCGAAGTGCGGTCTTTAGATCTTCCACCACCTTGTTTCTCATTTCCATTTCCTCCTCATCGAAGGCAAACAGGGTCTGCATCTGGAGAAACAGGGAGAAATTAATTAGAATTCAGTGGAAAGACAGCTGAACGATATCTTGCTGAATTTGAGCTTCAAAGGAGGTGCCATTGGGCAAACTACCTGCTGACCAGATTTCTTTACTTTTTAAATTGTATTCATCGTTTCTGTGCAACCCAGTCCCCATAATAGTTTGTTGAAATTGTACTGTTTTGTTTCTGCAAATCACGTGATAGGTTGAATGTCAATGTTTCTGAACAAAAAAATATGTTTCAAATCAGCCTTGAACTATGCTTGCAGAAGTACACAATGCCATATGATTAACATTGTACAACTATTGGGGAGGTTTATGCAACATGTCTTATTGGTTAAGGTAAAAAAAAAAAAGGTTCTTGGCTTGTGTTGAAATAGTAAAATAACGACGTAGCGCAACAACGTAGCGCAACAACGTAGCGCAACAACGTAGCGCAACAACGTAGCGCAACAACGTAGCGCAACAACGTAGCGCAACTGAAAGGTGGCTTGCTGTATTCGTTGTACCACAAAGCGTATTATAACGGTCATTCAATATTTGCTCTGTGGTTTTGCAGAGAAAATTACAAATGCAACATTTTCCGTAGCGACTGGACTGTGTTCGTACTGGGCCAACATCAGAATGTTAATTCTAGTTTGGCAGCCATGAAACGGCTATAGAACACATGTCCTCCCCTTTACAAAGAAACATGTTTGTTTCAATTAGTCCCAGCATCAAAGGTAATCAATGCCCAATTAGTAGCTTTTTAGTAGCTTTTAGAAGCACTGCATGACGCTATACAATATGCCAAAATAAGTCATGCAGGCAATTAGCTCCAAACAAGTAAATAACTAATCATAAAAAAAACTTCAAGCGGCGGTGGTGTTAATTCATTTCTGCATCACTTAAAGGCTCCCCTCAGCAACATCAAAGATCTGCTGTGCTCCCATTAGTCAGGGCCACAGGGCTTCTGTTTAGCTTCTCCAGGCTTTTTCCAAGGCAGTTCGCTGCCAAGTGCTGAGGTTCAAACCGCGTGCGTTTCAGCAGTGGAGTAAGCTAGTCACAGTGACTGACCGTTAACCGGCCAGGAACTAAATATTTGCTTGAATGTGACCCTTTTTTTCCAACCCTTAAACCCTTTTGAAATAACGGTCAAAATTGGGTGCAAATACTTTTTAGACCAATAGCCCTACACAGCCAACTGAAGCGGGCCCTCATGTTTGAGTACCTAACAACAGCTCCGCAGTGTTTAATCTAGAAACAGTGCAGTCAAAACATCCATCCTGTCGACTTAGCCTCAAGTCCAGATGGTTCACGGACTCCCGTGCCAAAAAGTGGAGGCTCTGGCTCCTGTTTTCTCTGAACGAATATGTTCATAGTCGTTGGGAAGTTGGACACAACAAGTGTTGGGGAGAGTGGATGATTTAGTTTGTGCTGCGAGCCAGTTCACAGTGTCAATGAGTCTCGCCAAGCGGCTCCTTCCTACATCTGCTATGTGTAAGCTCATTGGAACCTGTGTCCAACATGCACATACGGATACTATTAAGGCCATTTGGTAAACCAGCAGAAGGTACTTCCCCAAATCCTTATTATGGGAAGTGACCCCTAAGAGCCAGTACTATGCCTTCGAGCTAGTTGTCAGTGGCTTGTTAACCGAGTGAGTGATGAGTGCAGCTCATCAAAACCTTAATTAGGACCATTTAAGTTAATGGTGCACCAAGTAAAAAAAAAAAGCAATTGTTCAATATGAATGAACGCAAACGACATAATTTTTACTTAAATGGTCATGCAAATGCCTGAGACATTAAACCCAATTAGACGGACAACATGCAAGTTGAAACCCAGTTATTATCCCATTGTTCCTATGTGGCAAGAAACCAACAGCTGAAATTGAGTGGAATGATGTGATCGGAAAGTTGAGCGTTGTTTAAAAAGTTACAGTCAGATTTCAACCGAGTGCCAGTCGGTTTGTTCGCAATCATGTCTTTTAAAAGTTACAGCTGAGCAATGCAGCTTGTAAATGTCAAGTAGCTGCCCAAAACAGAAGCGTTGCTACTTTGCTTTAGTTTTACAACTGATAAAAGCTGTTGGGTTATTTTAACTCTCTCTATAAAAGTTGTGTTAAGCCGGTTGGTGCTGCATAAGTATAAGTCAAGCTTCAACCTCCGGGTCTGAAAAGTGAAGCCAATGCTGAAGTGCCTTAAACCTGCATTCTCTCTAATGTCCATCAGGGGGCGACTCCTCTGGTTGCATAGAAGTCTATGAGAAAATGACTCTACTTCTCTCTTGATTTATTCAATCAGTAAACATTGTAAACATGAGTTTGTGTCTCAATCTCTAGTTTCAAGTCTTCTTTAATACAGCATGATGTTCATTTAGTACATTATGATTCATTTAGAGTCAAACAGACCATAAAGCAGGGGATGCTTTAGGGCGGGGCTACAAGGTGATTGACAGGTCGCTACCACGACGTTGTCCGGCCTGGGAGTTGTCCGTGTTTCCGTCTCTCAACTTTAACCTGAGAGTTAATTGTAACATTTTGGTCGCCAAAAGGTGTCTTATTCATTGTTTGGTTGTACTTAGCTTCACCCTCTCGCGTCGTTTCTGGTTCTAAAGAACCAAGATGGCAACAGCTCAAAAAAAGGTGGAATCTTAAATGTGGTGAAACAAATGTGCACCATTTAAGACAGGCTTCACTAAAGGAACAGCCAAATTAAAATAAAACAAAATCAGTGTACAGCAACAACACTAGCTGACTCTTGAAAGCATTTTGTGAGGCCGATTTGAGTTCTTCTTCTTTTGTGGTTGAGAAGCAAACAAGGCAAACAACATCTGAGTGTGTTTCTGTGTGCTTCTGTGTTTCCTCACATCACGGACACACAAGAGGCTCTTCCCCTTGCCTCCGTGTTGGATCTCCTCCGTTTATGATCAAGGCGCCAGCGCTAACGCTCAACACACCAGCTTGGACACGGCGAGGCATACAAAAAAACGACAGACGGCGCCACAAGCACGTTTGAGTTTAACGCTCCGCAGCCAGCGAATAACCTCGGGGGTCTGACGTGGTTTTTATGAATGGACGTCAAGACAGCGGTTGTGCAGTCGTCTCTTTGGGGCGGCGAGGCAAAAACACGATCATTCAGTAACTCAGCTTCCGCTACTGTGGAAGAGCTGCCCCTAACGAGTTTGCCGCGGAGCCAAGATGGGCAGAGCACCTCCAAATGTTAAAAAACACTCTATTGTCAAGACGCTGTCTGGTGGAGGGAAATGGAAGATTGATAGTGGGAGTGGGGGAAAAGTGAAATGACTTATTGTAAAAAAGGGGAGACTGTGCTGAAGTTGTGTTTGAACAAGAGACCGCTTGTGCTAAAAGGGGAGTCGCAATCTTCTTTATGAGAGCAAAAAACTATTCAGCCATTAATGCAATATGATTTATTTAGCTTACAATGTAAATAACGTAATAAACATTTTCAATTTTAGGTTCATTTCCCTCCTGCTCCCTGATATTAGCGCAATTACTCACTCTGACAGGTTCAACAACATGTCTGGACCAAAGTGAATGCGAGCATCTCATCAAGTGTGAAAATGTCAGGACTTTATATGCTGTAGACGCCTTACACACGACTTGCAGACTTGTTTTGCAGTAGATGTTTTCAAAAAGAAAAAGACGGGTTGGAACATAACTCTGACAGTGTGCCTGACACCTAATAGCACAGAGGCACCGCTGGTGGATTTTAAATTCTTGGCAACTCACAAATCAGCACTTTCTCTCAACTACACTTAAAATACTTTGTGTGTGTGTGGTGTGTCTGTGTGTGTGTGTGTGTGTGTGTGTGTGTGTGTGTGTGTGTGTGTGTGTGTGTGTGTGTGTGTGTGTGTGTGTGTGCTGTCTGGGCCTCTAAGACTACTATGGAAAAATTGTTTCTCCAGACTTCGACTCAAAGCTCAGGTACCATTCAGAAGTCGCTCCTTCTGGAGAGGAGCCAGTAAACAATAACAGCTGTAAAAACAGCAGCCTCCAACATGGGTCGTTGCTATAGTGTACATTGTGTTTGCCAGAAAAACAAACAACACGGCAATAAACAGATATTAAATGCCATTACTTTTTGGCCTTACGGTATGTTTATGGTGGTCTGTGTAAGTTATGGTCCAACTGTTTATCTGATCCGTGGCCTGGAACAACTTGTAAATGGATTAAGTGTTGGTGTGCTTGGGTAGATGAGGGAGGGAAAAAAACCTAGAGGAATGTTAAAAAGTAACTGGCATGAGAGGCTGAAGACTGAACCCTAAGAAGGCCCAGCAGAGGATGTTCTTCCTGCGGCAGCTGAGGAAATTCAACCTGTCAAAGACCATGATGGTGCACCTCTACACTGCCATCGTATAGTCCATCCTCTGCTCCTCCATCACCGTCTGGCACACCGCAGCCACTACCAAGGATAAGGCCAGGCTGCAGCGCATCATCCGCTCTGCTGAGAGGTGATTGGCTGCAATCTGCCGTCCCTCCAGGACTGACTGACTGTCATCATCTGTCTTCCTACTGTTTACTCCCCTGCACATCCCTCCACACCTCATATTTAAATACACTTGCCACTAAACTTTACACTTATCACATAATCACTTCATTCCGTGCACTTTATTTTTTATATTCTGTCGAGCAAATTGTAAATATTTAGTAGACCCAATTGTAAATATTCATGCTCCCCTTTTAATTGCACTGTTTTATGTTTATTGTTAAATGTTAAGCACCTCCCGCCAGGACAAATTCATTGTGTGTGTAAACATACTTGGCAATACATGGTTCTGATTCTGATTAAATGACTTGCTGGTCTCTGAAATTCATGCTTGCATGTCATCCTTAAAAAGGGATAGTTTGGATGTTTTGGTAGTTTTAGGTGCTAAAATGTATATCTTCGCAGGTTTACCTTGCCATGAGACAGTTAAAGAGTCGAAGTCTGCGACGGGCAGTGTTGGGGTAGTTACTCAGAAAAAGTAACTAGTTACAAGTTACTAGTTACTTCTGAAAATTGTAACTAGATTACTTTACTAGTTACTGCATTTGAAAAGTAACTTCACTACTAGTTACTTTACTTTCCATTTTTTTAAGCAAATGTCCAAATTAACCGCAAAGATACCTGGACAAACATCATGGCCCTTTCATCACTTTATTTTCAATGTTCAATAAAGGGCATCTCTTAGCCTTTCCACACAGTGTATTGTAAACATGTAAAACAAAATGGCATATAAAACTCAGCCATTAACTTGAACGAACATTAACCCTGTTCACACTGTCTGACCAAAGAAATATGCCTCACTTTAAAATCCACAAACAACAGGATACAAGAGGCTGTGTATGGTGGGGACATTCAGGTCAAACAGCATAACACATTGAAAACAGGCTTTGGGAAACATGAGACCCCACTAAACCAAATGGGGGCCGACTCCTAAGAACAAAACCAGCTTGTTATAGGAATCATTGTAGTGGTTTAAGAAAAATAGAAAAATTAATGGCACTTTTTCCCATAAAATAGAAACAGAAATGCACTTAACCCAAAAAATAGAAACAGAAAATGCAATTAAATAAACAGAAAATCCACTTCATCATTGCCTAAATAAACATAAAGTGCACTATATCCTATGAAGTTTATCATTTTTCTCTATTCTTCAAAATAGCGATTGTATCGCATGAGTGAAAGTCTCTTGAATCTTTTATCCGACAGCCTGTTCCTCCTTGGGGTCAGAACAATACTGCCCAGGCTGAAAGCCTTTCCACAGTGTTGTAACTTGTTTTATTACATGATTTACTCTTATTGTGAAGAGCATGTAAACAGGAAGTGCTTTTACTTTGAAGGCATAAAGTACAGTGATACGTGCTTGTTGACGCTAACTAATGTTGATGTTACGTGTGGAAAATATATACATGTCGGGTGCAAGAGCGTCTGTCTCATGGTTAGAAAAACGAGTAACAAAATATTCTTAACATAGCTTACACTTACACAGATTTTTTTAGGTGCATGGAGTATGTTTTGCTGCTGCCCGTCCACAGCAGGACATTATTTTGCTCCCGTGGTGGTACTCCTGTCAGTTTCTCCAAGCTCCATCTACTATGGGTAATACTACCTCATACAACCCAACCGTCCCTTTAAAGAACCCTCCTTAAAATGTCATCTTTTATGCTTTCCAAACATTTGGGAGCCGACTTGTCGTCCACATACGGACTCAGGGTCAGAGGTCACCGGCCCAAACTGGTCAGTGGCCGAATGTACAGTCAAATAATACAACTCGCACAGCAAAACGGCAGATTTGTGACGGTATCGTCTTGTTTTTATTGGCAGCCATACTGGCTGGAAAATAATGACTATCATCACCCTGGCTTTGCTCCGTGTGTTTGACAGTCGCTCCTGCTGACTGAACTGCTGAGTGTCTAAACGGCCTGTATGTCATCACAGTGTGTGTCAATGCCGGGGGGTGGGGGGGGTGGGGGGGGGTGGGGGGGGGGGGGGGGGAGGGGTCACGGCACGAGGAATGTGGTCATGTGAACAGAGCAAGCGGTCGCCAGGGAGGCGATAAAGCGTGAGCCAAGACAGCGAATGACTGAGTGAACAGTGACCTCTTAGGAGTAGATGTCACATGGTTAGTCAGTGAGTGACATTGTCATTAGTGGGATTGAGGTGTGGAAGCTCCATCTCACTCATTTGGGTATTTTAACTTTCAGGCAACGTGTTTGACTTACAGCAGCCATGGAGTTGATGCGGTCAATGTAGTAGTCGGGCCAGCTGGTGGCCAGCTTGTTGGGGTCCTCTTGCTCCTGTGGGTGGACACAAAGACAGATGGAGTCACTTTAGAATCACTTGCCTATTGAAACCCACTGAAACATACACAACGATCCAAAACGCCCGTTTATGTTCTTGCTCCTCTAGTGGATGACAGTGTCAGCACGACTTTCAGTTCATTTATTCATCCTGGGTTTTCTTGTTATATTTACATCGTTTCATCAACGGGCTTTTCAGAGATCTACTGCGGATAATGAGTCCCAATGATTATGGAGATGCCTTAACGTTTCCTAGAGCACGAAACATCCAGCAAAACTGCTTTTCCTGTCAAAAGTGCTCCTTGACTCTTCCATGACAAGATATTAGGCCTGTCCTCGACTAAAGGAATTCTTAGTCACCCAACACTTGTACAATTTTGTAGACTGAGGGTTTTTTGGTTTACTCCAAAGATTTCAGTTTCTCCACAAAAAAACAAAAGCACCACTGTTCATCTTGTGATAGCAGAGATAAGCATTAAAGCTATTCAGGAGTAAATAATTCAGCAACTACTTGATTAACCAAGCAACTAATAGGCCAACTGGGGGCAGCCTACAAGACTAAAATGGATTGATTTTACATGAGATTTGCCATGAATATACGTATATGCTCTTCAAAAGGTCACCCTAATGTTTTTGGTGACTGATTTCTTTTCCACGAGAGGCATTTACAGAAAAAACACTGCCATTCTACAGACGATCAACCCTTCTTCATTTCAGAAACCTTGTGACTTTTGCTCTCATGCTCTTGAAAATCCTTATACTCTCAACCTCAGGTGAGGTAGATATCAAGAGTAGTGAGATCAGTACCAGATCATCTGTGATGAACAAAGCAGGGCAGCTAGAAGGGCTTGGACTGCTGGTCTGGTTTCTACACCACACTCACTCCCCTAGTTTCATCCTGCCACTTTCTACCTTCGCTGCACACGTCCGCATCCACACAAGGACTAAATGGATCAGGCAGTCCAGCCCACAATAACCGGGTCACAACATCTCGGAGTGTTCACTTGCCTGAGCTTTTACTACATGGAGAATGAGAAAGAGAGAGAAAGAATAACTGCCTTGAGGAACGAAGTGCACTCCACCATAGTTTTCGAATTGCTCTGTCTGAGATCAATTTGTCCTGGCCAATCAGAGGAAGCATGATGCCACGAGCAAACCCAAGGCACAGGGGAATAAAGAGACCATGTTCCTTGCTCACATCTGGTCTTGTTTAGCCCGGGCTTAGAGCTCTGGTGCATGATGGTTGTTGTTTTTGTTACTGTGTGCACATCAGCTAGAGTTGGAAAGTCACAGGATGCCGCATTCATGCAAAATTGCATAGTTTTCAAAGATAAGAGAAGAATTATTTGCCACATTTAAATCTTAACATACGTCAACAATTTTAGTTGCCTCTTTTTTTGTTGAGTAAAATGTGGTCTAAAAGGCAGGGCCATGA
The DNA here is from genome assembly GCF_910589615.1 of Taurulus bubalis. Taxonomy (NCBI): domain Eukaryota; kingdom Metazoa; phylum Chordata; class Actinopteri; order Perciformes; family Cottidae; genus Taurulus; species Taurulus bubalis. Next base: position 45,292,164 of record NC_136589.1, on the reverse strand, counting down.
CCATAAGCTGTGCAAACGAAGTAGATGTAATCATTGGTCTGTGGACTTTGGTTCTGAAGCCTTGAGTTTGGGCATTTTGGCCGTCGCCAACTTGGTTTTTGCAACCAGAGTGCAACAGAACGCTTAAGAAGACTAATAAGTAAGTTACAATAAACTTTCACAAAGTTAAAACACACTGTGTAAGGGTTAACGTCGTAATTCAAAACACTGATTACTCCCAGATCCGGACCACTCTGTGGTAACGACCTGACAATCACAGCAGCCCCGCCCTAAAGAATACACCGTTTTTTGACTATTTGACTAAATGAACATCATGCATTGAAGAAGACTTGAAACTAGAGATCGTTTACAATGTTTACTGAGGGAATAAATCAAGAGAGAAGTAGAGTCATTTTCTCATAGACTTCTATAAAAATCAGACTTCTCTTTGCAACCAGAGGAGTCACTATTAAGTCACCATTAAGAGAGAATCTGAGTAAAAGGCTCTTCTGCATTGGCTTCACTTTTCCGAACTGGAGGTTGCTGCCAGGCCACGACTGACCTCAGGGCCCCAAATAGTTTTAAGTACCAGACACTCCTGACATTAGAGAGGTTCAGATCCCCTTCCTCTACAAAGCTACTAAAACCTGCTGCATCAAGCTGTAGGAGCAGATAGTGAGCTGGATCTATCAACTCAATCACTCCAAGTCAGACCGTAATGTGAAACAATACATCTCATGGCAGACGATCTGCTTAGAATGATAAACACATTATAAAAAGGCATCATACTGTTGATGCTCCACCAACAGATTATTTGTGTGTCTCAGCCATCAGGGCAAAGTAAGCTCTCTGAAGCCATCAGGGCAAAGTAAGCTCTCTGAAGCAACAACTTCATTCACTACAACGCCGTTTATTCTGCAGCAGTGAGAGTTCACCCAAATCTCTTCATTTCTAAAATGTAGCTTTAAAACTTGTATGGTGGTTCAACACAGTTGATTAAGTCAGACAACACCATTCATTTTCCTTGGACATAAATAAAACCCTGTATTAATACCAGTATTAAGCTTCTGGCCATAACAAAATGAGCTGCAGAAACAGCAGCTCCACCACACAGCTAGTTCTGGGCCGGAGTATGCCGTTTTGGCCCCTGACAGCATTTGGGCTCAAGCTAAAGAGCTAAAAACACGAGAGAAAACAAAAACAATAGAACTCACTGTACTGCTCCAGCCTGTGTTTTCAAGCCGGCCTTCACTTCCACTATTCTGCTGGCGTGCTCGGGACGCGATGCCAGACAGATGCTGACGCTGAGATTAACAACTTAACCGCCTCTCTCAGGCCCTTCAGCCCAATTACAGCCGCCGACACGCCCTCAAAAACATGTCGAGTCCAGCGCAGCGTTTACTCTGGCAGCTTCACGAGCCCCGAGTAAAGTGCTGCAATTTTCCTCTCGTTTTGGGAGCAATTAAAAAGCATGATTTCAACACGAGCTCGGTCATATCAGTCCGTACACTGGCTGAATATTTGCGTTTTAATGGGATAAAAAAAAGAAGAAAAAAAAGGGGTGAAGCGATGTGAAGGCCTTTCTCGTGTGCTGCTTTCCTGATCAAACCATCTCGAGGAGTTAATCACAGATGATGACTGGTATTACCAATGGCGTGTAAAGAAGCCAGACTCCAATGAGTGGAGCCTGTTTCAAACAGCAGGCCTTTGATATGAATGTTGGTGTACACATTAGTGTGACTGAGAGCACTCCATATATATATATTCGCTGAGTGCTCTTCCACTCGTGGCCCTCTATCCACACTCCGGTCACGCGCTCCGGTGCGACAGTTTAAGGTCAACCCCGCCATTCTATTACAGCAATTACACAACTACACACTACGCCGTACATTCCTCACGTCTGGTGACGTTAAATATGATTTACGTTAAATATGATTTACAATCCAGGTTGCAGCAGGCAAAAAAAAAACAACAGAGGACAGGAATTCCCCAGCAGTGTATCGGGTATTATTTCTGCAAGGTGTTCCTTTTTGTTACAACCATCTGTTGAGGGATATATTGTTTCCCCCGAAGAGCCAAGTACTCGACTAAAGCCAGGGTTCAGGAATATTCCCCCGCGCGTTTGGCAGCCCGTTGTGTTCGCAGAGGCACCTGTTGAAAGAGCAGATGAAATTACATATTCCGGCTCCCCTGCCGTCAATGCAACAGGCCGTTTTGAAGATTTCAAACCTCCTTTATAAAGGTCCGACTGACGATGACGATTGATCTCCAGGATTGTAAAGAAAGCCACGGTTTCAGAAAACTACTTCTGGACTTCTATTAAAACATATCTCTCGATTCTAAAAGGCTAGCAAGAGCGTGGGAGTAATACCACGTCACAAGCTGGCCAACAAAAGATCTGACAGCGGCGCGTATTCACTTCTATGTTTTCCAGTCTTTGAGGCTTTGGCAGCCAAGTGGAGACCAACTATTCTTCTGGGTCTCAAACGGGCCAGGATCTGTGCACCGGCTCACAGTGACATGCGAACATGTTTCGGAGAGGTCTCCAGTTTCTCTGACAATTGGAGTGCACGTCGGGCGCCTCACCCTCCGTTTCCATGTGCTCAGAGAGGCCCTGGGGGACCATGGCTGTAAATGTGGGGGCTCACGAGCCGCCCGGAACCATCACGGCACCGACAAGCTGCTCAAGCCTGAAGGAAATACTGTGCATTCAAAGACAACTTCATGAATAAAAAAAAAGACTGCATTTAGAATGTCAGCACATATCGTATATGGCATGAAATAAAAGAAAGTCTGGGAAAATAAATTGCGTAGTTGGTGCTATGGTGCCACAGATCGGTTGCAGATAATGACTTCTCTGGGATTTTGCTTTTCATCATCAGAAGCAAAAACCTGATATAAATGAATAAATACTCTCAGCACAGAGACTCCTTGGCAACCTCAAAGGAACATCTAATCATATATAGTCAGAAAACTACTACACTATTCACCTGGAGTGTCTTCAGAATTCAGTTGTCAGTATTTACTAAAAGATCGACAGCTGGAGCAGAGAGTAGACTTTTTTTGTATTTATATATATATATATATATATATATATATATATATATATATATATATATATATATATATATATATATATATATATATATATATATTAAAGCATATTTTTTCCCTACGCTCCGCTCCAGCTCTCACCACAACATGTTCCCGTCCGGGCATCCAGGGGGATTGTCCGACATTCCAAGGAGCCAATCTCTCTGCGTGGAATATTTACCTACGGAAGCTGGGATATAAAGTCTCACCTCCAGAGGCAGGAAATGGACAGGATATTGAATTCTGGAAGATTATGTAACGCTCGCTCGCCTCTAACAGGTAGCTAACATTACACACGTTTTAGCACATGCTCGGGTGGAAGTATTTGCCTGGGGGTCACGCTAGTCTCCGCGATGGGGATGAGGCGCGTGCGGGTGATAATTGAAGACATGAGCTGCTGCCCCGTTAAGAGGGGGCAATGTGTGGGTGCGTGTGGCGAGGTCGAGTAACGGAGAGGAGGATAACATGGGTCTGGATGCTTTCGGACAGCCAGGCTGATCTTATACAGACATCCTTTTTTTTTTTTAAGGGAAATTTAGGACTGTACATGATGCTTGTTTTCCTGTGTGTGTGTCAGTATTTTGACACTGATAAAGGGCCATATTGTATGAGCAGGAAGTGAAGCAGTGTGTCAGCGCAGCACTACTAATGGGAGTCAGGAGACCCCATTTGGTTCCCAGCACTGAATGATCATCAGGAGCTATTAGATGTTACATCGTATTCTCTACCTGGGAGCTGTTGGGTGTGAGTCAGGCGGGAAAAACACAACAATAAAAACAACAAGTACACACAAACACACACCCCCCCTCACTGCAATACACTCAAATAGAGATTACTCATGCCATCTCTGATTCACTAAACATGTGTACAAGCCATGTCCTCTTTCTCACGCTTACCAAGAATGAAGTCCACTCTCTCTCACCCCCCCCCCCCCCCCCCCCCCGTGGCTGTGGCTGACTGGGTGGCTGCGATCAGCGGTGCAGATACTGTTAGCTTATGTAAAGCCCGAAGGCCTGGACAAGATGTTCGAGTTAGTCATGGCACACAGAGACCATGTTTACGCTAATTCCCTGACATCCCTGCTGACCGATAGCGTTGCTAGCTCGACACTGAGCTGGACCAGCTAGTGCTTGATAAACAAACAAAAACTATTTGAAGTTTGAGGTTGCAGCATTTAGCTAATTTGTTCTGTATTGAGTATCAATGTTAAAGGTCCATTAATCAATTCAGATTATTTTTTTTTTTACATTAAAAGCGACTCAGACAATTCTGTGTGAAGTCAGCAGCTAGCAGATCTGTGAAGCTTTTTGTGTTAGCTTCTTCTGGCTCATTGTTTTGGCTCAGCAGGAACAATACATGTATGATTCTGTCCCACTTCTCGTCAACCCTGTTTTCGGTAGCAGCAGATGCTTTCAGCGTCCAAGCCCCGACAAAAACACACTGTACACAGACACAACTAGCAACCAGCTGGAGGAGAAAGTCTACAGCAAAATAACCAGGACTTCAGGAAGCGCTAACCAGTGCTAAGAGACTGGTTATTGGACTTCCATTCATCAGGTGGACAAAACAAAGTAACTCCATTTGGACGATGATGTCTTGCTGTGTCTGCATAAGTAGCTCATTGTTAGCCATTACAACTTTTTTTTTATGGACACCAGGTTCCGTGTCCGTCACCTCTGGGCTCTTCTGCCCCTAATGGCTAAACACAGCGTTGGGCAAGCTAACTTTGAAAGTGTAGTGTGCTACGCCGCCAGTTACACTGTACAAAATGCAACAAATAAATACATACATAGATAAGAAATCTACTGAATTGTTATTTATCATTGAACAAATTAATCGTACACCAGCAACTTGGTAAAACACTTTCAAATGAACAGGAATTAGAATTCAAGTGGAAACCTTTTTAATGCAGCAATACATTGGTCAAAACTTAAACAGGAGTTAAAATTCCAGTATATATGTATATATTATATAAACAAGTAAATTAAATATATATACACTCTATTAACGGCCTGATATCAGTATCTGTGCATCCCTAAATTGCAGCGTATGTGGCCAGAGGCCTACAATACGGCCCTCAGTATTAATTCCTCTCCATCCTCACCCTTTGCCATCTTCCCCATTAGGTAAACACAAACTGCCGTCTCTGTATTTCCTGCAGCAGAGAAGTCATGGGCACCGGTCCAAGGATTGGTATGTGATGTCACTGTCATACAGAAAGGGTTTCTGTTGGCTACAAAGACACGTCCTCAGAGGTGCTTGGGAAAATGTAAATAAAATGTAGATAAAATAAAAGAGCAAAACTATTGAAAGACTATTTGATTCATAAAACAGCAATGCCACTAAAAAGCTACTGAGGAATGTCATTAAACTGGTAGAGCCGCTCCCAAGATGCGGGGAACCCTTATGGGGTCAAACCAACCCATCTTTGGTAGTTCTCCTGAAAACTATCTGAAATTTGACCGCTTATGAATTAAGAGGGGTTTTATTAGCTCTTCGGTTGACGTGAAAGCATAAAAATCATTAGATCTGTAATAAGTGGTTCTCTCTGGACAGCGAGGAAGTGGTGCTGGCGAAGCTGGAGTGGTCTGCGGTAAATGAGTTTGTGTTGCAGGTGAACAGAGTTAGCTTGTCCCATTTGTCACGGCCTCCGTGGCTCCCTCCAAAATGTTATCCAACCACAACAACTGGAGGAAACAAGGGAACCAGTGTTAGCTGCCGAAGGGAACGGCTGAGGGACGCACTGCTGTCCTCTGCTCTCCATTCAAAATCACTGTCATGCTATAATTCTCAGGAACACTGGGCACTTCTTTGAGTATGTGTGTGTGTGTTTGTGTGTGTAACGTCTGAACGACCTGCGTCTTTTCCTACGTGTACGCATGTTCAAGTCCGCGTGGGCGCGTGCCCGTGAGGACAGTATTCACTCGCAGACACGCAGGTTATTTTCCGATGCCGCGCGCCAGTTCGTTCTCCATTACGCCGCCCCTGTGCATGAATGAGGGGTTTGTTTGCTTTTTCCTCCAGCCTTCCGCTGTGCACTGGCAGTTTTTGCTCTCCGTTTCCTGGCCGGGACACGCGGCTGGGTTTTTTCACCGTAACCTCGCGGAGGAAATGATTTCTGACTGGGAGAGATGGGGCGGGAACGACCAACGAATGTATCCTACCTCTGAACCCGGCTCAGGCGCTCACTGCAAACCACTTTGGTTCCAACATGCCCCGGCTGCTGCCAAAGTTTGGTTTCCACTGCCCTCTAACTACAGCACAAAGAGTCCTCGTAAACGTCTGTGGTCGCTCCAGTGAGATATTGAATAACTGATATTGGAGTATTACTGAACGTGCGCCTTTCATGTGGGTTCACGTGTTCAAAATGCACATTCTGCCAACCATTCAATCCCCTTTTAAAACTACGCAATATATTCAAAAAGGGATCAGCACACTGTGTGGGTTATCATAATGTATTAGAAAGAAAGATTACATCCTCCTTGTGTATTATTTTTGACCCGTATTGCATTTCACTGTAAACTGGTGCTCCAGCTTCCATCCTCGCCTTGACATCCCTCTAAACACGCCGCACATCCACTGCTCTTCTCGTTCCTCAATACCGACTCAATACAAACTTGTACATGTGCAGGTGCTCACACACACACACACACACACACACACACACACACACACACCTTTTAATATAACACACCTGCATGCCATGGAGAGAGAAAGGAGGGGTCCCATCCTCGCCCTGCTCCCAAAACAAAACCCCTGCTCCCAAAAAACTAATTAGCAAAGAGACACGGGGGGGGGGGGGGGGGGGGGGGGGGGGGGGGGGGGGGGGTTATGACTATTTACTCAGTTTGCTATTGAGCGAGAGAGGAGGGGCTGCTGGATATTTGAGGGCAAAGCGAGACCGGAGAGATGCGCTGAAGGGAACGGAGAGAGCGAGAGATGTTTTGGCGAGGGGAAAGGGGTGAAAGAGAGGGCTGACCAGAATGTTCTAGTGCTCCCCTGGTATGTTGACAATTCTGAAACAGAACATTGCTCGCTCCGACGTGGGGGGAGATTTGGAGATAGAGGGGCTAGAGGGGTGCATTCGTGTACACGGAGTAGTTTGCACGTACCATATTGCCCGGATGGAAAACATCGTGACATGTTTACAAAATGAGGAGCTGGAAAGGGGGGCTGACTGCATAGCTGAACTGAATCAAAATGGGTTCATCCCCTCAAGAGCATTCGGTGCTGACAGTTGAGCTCTAAACTGTGGGCTCGGGCAGCCTGTCAACTGAGGGCCAGCCAGAAACCAGAGCTGGAAGACGGCAGGGGCCCACTCACCTTCTTCTTGCTGCAGTAGATCTGCCATTTCTTCTCATCGGGCAGCGCGAACATGGCCTCCCGGTTCTTGTCCGTCAGGTCCAGTTCATCCTGCAACAACAGGGGGAGGCTGTTTTATACACGCAGTAGTCATTTTGTTTAAACCATTTCAATTGGATTAGAACAAATGTATGCCCAGCACATTAATACAGAAATTGCAGCGATTATAGCTACGAAGAGGAGCTTTCATTCCCTTTGGAAAACCTCTTATTTTACACGAGGCTCTGACAGTCTGCCCTGTGCAGTGCTGGTTCTCCCGTGACTCCCTTCCCTCCAGCAGGACCCGACAATACGACCCGGGCCTCCAGCTGCGTGGTGCAGGTGTTGGCTTCGCCTCGCCGCACCGGAGCTCTCCACCTCCACCATGATTTCATCTAATTTTGCCGGAGTCTGCCCCGGTGGCACCGATGACAAGCATTAAGAAAAGCTACATAGTAAAAGCCAATCTTCTCGTAGACTTACGGAGGTCACGTCGAGGGATCAGTGTTGAATTGAGACGGTTTCAGAACCGGTTAAAAGTAACTTTCATAAAAAAATCCTTCCAAATGAACATCGTGGTCAATCACCATTAAAAGTAATTAACATGAATATCCCGCAGGACTCACTCTCACAATCCCTGTTGCTCTGTGATCCCTGTGACGAGCACAGAGCAGGACTGGAGGCGTTGAGTTTACACAGGGACACTTGATTGTCCAACCTTCCCACTGTCTAACCCGAGAGGCGGTCTCCACAGAGGGGTGTTTTAATATTCACCCTGCTGCTCTGCTCAATTCTTCAGCTCGGGACAAGGAGCCTCCTGCACCTTTTGAAATGCATATGAGGCCAGGAAATGAGTCTGTGTGTGCCAGCCGGGGAGGAAAAGCAAAGTCTTGAAAAATAAAAAAGGGGATGGATACATTTGGGATAGAGGGGAGGAGGAGATGGAAATGGATAAGCACAAAAAAATAGGGGAAAGGATGAGACGCTGTATAGCGCAAGGGCTTTGTCCACAAGCTCAAATTAATCTCATCATAATGGTTTTGCGACCATGACGTCAGCCAGAAATGCCGGGGCCCCCGGGGCCCCCCGAAGAGAAGATGGCTACCAGTGCCAGAGGTGGGGCCCCCCTAAAGCCAGCCAGTAGATTTAACAGAGTTTGTTTTCATCCATTCAGCTGGACTGGGGTAGGCTGAGGTGGCCCGCATTCCAAGTATCCAACACTATGAAGGGTGACATCATCTCTCGCCCAGTCCTTTCAGTGGGATAACCAGCAGCAGCATTATTGTGGCAGAAAGAGGGGGCGATCTGAAGGGTGTGAACTTCAAGGGGGTCTATTGCAGATAGAAACCACAAAGAAGCTTTAGAATCTTTGGTCAAACCCTTTTTCATCTCGCCAGCGGGAATTCAATGATGTATTGTGACTCACACCCGGAGTCCAGGGTCGTCCAGGGTCTGCATTACCTGCTACGATAAACGCACGGTGCCCATATTCGAGTGTCGGGCAGAAAACTAGCCGTCATGTGGCGGTTCAGCATCCAACGGCTCCCTCTCCCCATCCTTGGGCTTAGAAACGAAAGGCAGAGAAGGCCGTCTCTGGCACTCTGCCTGGTCGCCGGGTCGAAGCCCTGCCTGTCAAAGCTGCTGCTGTTGGGAGGAGCTGAGACTGGAAGCTGGTGGGGAAATCAGTGAGAACGAGACCTCCTTGGATTTTAACAGATGGGAGCTGAGCCCAGCAACTGATCTCCCTGCTCTCTCCATCTACTCCTCAGGCCTCTCAGACCCCCTCCCCTCCCCACCCACCCCCATAGCTGGTACTGTCCGTCTGTTCTTTTTCAAGAATTATATTTAGAAATAGATATACAATTACATAAGATTTAGATGTAGGAGTAGGATAATGGCCAAGTCAGGTATGGCAGCAAGAACGTATCTGGAGACTTCAAAATGAGAACTGCATGTTATATTTAGTTCCTGCCAGGCAGAAGTGGCACCAGTCTGCATTTGAACCGGAGAAACGGAGAGATGGAGTTGAGGAGAAGGAGCATGAGGACATCGGGTGGGTGGAGGAATGGTCATGTCATGCCAACAAGAGGACCTTTCGTTCACCATTTCTTTTTCCACTCCCACCGCCCAGAGCGCCTTCTCCACTCGCTCCAACACTACACTGCATCACACGGCCTCTCCCCGAGGCCCAGACATTGGAACACCCCTAAACAACTGGCGGGCCGCCTCTCAATCCTCCAGAACAAAACCGAACCGCTCGGCTGCGTGAAACCTTTGGTGTGCCCCAGTCTTCCTTCGCCAGCACGTTCCAGTTGGGAATTCACATAAACCAAAACTAATATTGTAACACCTGCTGCCCGAGAGGGGAAGTTATGCATACCTCAGGCTTCTCCACCTCTACTTTCATATTTCCTCCACAGCTGCCTGTTGAATAATGTTACAAACCCTCAAAAAAAGGTGTCGCGGTTTTGAGCTCTGACTGCCATGTCCGCTGCAGACCGACTGACCCTGTCATTCAAAATGTCTGTTTCTCAAGACGACGGGGGAGGGGCACTCGCATCTTTCCATTGAATTTGGAAGAAATAGCAACGTAAAATAGCAAAGTCTGAAGCTAATCTAGCATGCCGTCTCAACTATAGACTGTGTAGAAGAAGGTCAACCTGGTCGCCATCAACAATTAGTTTGTGTACTTCCCTTTTGTAGCCTCGAGTTCGGCATTTTGGCCGTCGCCATCTTGGCTTTTTTACGAAGTGGGTGGAGGACAACCAAACGCTGAAGAAGACATTTTTAGGCAATGAGGATGTTACAATAAACTTTCATGAAATGGCAGGGACCTCGGGTAATTTTCTCACAGACTTCTATACAATCGGACTTCTTCTCACAAGCAGAGGAGTCGCCCCCTGTTGGCCAGCAGAAAGAATGCATGTCTAAGGCACCTCTGCATTGTCTCCAGTTTTGACAACTTGACACTTCTTTGAGGTGTTGTTACGAGAGCCAGGCTAGCGGTTTACCCTCACCTCCAGTCTCTATGCTAAGCTAGGCTAAACACTGCCAGACACCCGCCACCTCACTCTTGAAGTGAGTGCGTTTCCAAACATGCGTTTCAAGCCTTCTGAATGCCAACCTTTCAGAGCAGGCACCACTCAGAGATCTTAGAGGTGAAGATGAGCATACTTATGCAACGAATACATGATGTACTCCAAAACCCCCCAGGGATTATGATGAGGACGATGATGATGATGATGATGATGATTATATCTTAGCACATTTGCCACCAGTCAAGGCTTATGTATATAAATGAATTTGTATGACATAACACAAGTCTAATGATACAACATGTCTGTGGGAGATTTACCGCACTTATCTACACCATATGGAAACAGTGTGAAGAAAGAGAAAGGGCTGAGGCGCAATGACTCATGGGAGTAAAGTCAGAGCGGAGTGGGGGAACCTAAATACCTGCTTCTGTTGTTTAGACTACTATACGTCTACTTCAAGTGCTCTGAGACAGAGATGAACTGCAGGAGGGGAGGCGCAAAAGTGTAAGTGTGTGCATTTGACATAAATATGGAAGCGAGGACAACTAATACCGAAATGTGAGAGAAACTAAATATACAAGAGGGAAGAGGGGTCAGCGAGTGAAAAGGTGCGAGTGACTGGCTGTCCTTTAAAAAGGGAGGAGTGGGAGAGTCCCAGTGACAACTGACTGGGAATGTGTGAGGCTCCACCTAAATGGGAAATGCGTGTGGTCCAAAGAATGACATCCTTTTCACATACATGTGTGTCTGTGAAGTGACATTTCACACAAATGTCTTTTCCTCATGTGAAGTCTTACAGTACAGTCTGAGGTCCGTCTGTATACACATATATACACACATACTGTATATATCCTGCAGCAGTCTCTGGGCGAGACAGGAAGGCAGAGGAAAGACATGCAAGATGGCAGGAAGTCATATGAGGCCTCCAGGGAACCCACAGGAAGCTGTAGCTGCCATTATTGACCCAAACGAGTTTCAGTAAGTGTGTGTGTGTGTGTGTGTGTGTGTGTGTGTGTGTGTGTGTGTGACCAGGCCCAACCTCACAAGTCTAAGACTGATTCATCAGAAAAGGTCAAAGTCCAAATTCTTACTCTAAATTATACTCGCTCTCTGTCCCATAGCAAGTCCACACACACACACACACACACACACACACACACACACACACACACACACACACACACACACACAACTTTGCAGCATTCAGATGAGTCATAGAAGCCTCTCTTTGAAGAGTCAGTCACTGCTGCCTCTCCCTTCGTCCAAACAAGGCTTGACCACTTCAACGATAAGGCCGGCTGAGGGCAGTGAGAGCTGGCTTCACAGCAGAGGTAAGAGGAGAACATTAGAAATGGGGAAGCCGGTTGGACGGGGAGGGAGGAAACGGAAAGGAAAGATGGTGCATCCCAGGGCGTAAACTGCGGAGGAAACTCGCTCGCCACAGCTCGCAGGGTGGAGAACATTTCCATTCCCCATTTCTTTTGATTGCCGTCCGGCTCGAAAGTCACACCGGAGTGAACATTAGGGGAGGATTTTATGTTTGACGGAGGCTGGTTTGGACTGCGTTTTGGGAGTGGACGCTATTAAGAGGTTGTGGCACGCAGATGCAGCGGCCGGCGCTGCACAGCTGGATCGCTGCCCGGAGTGGTTGGATTAAAACCGTCCCAAATTACGAGACGGAGAAAAAAAAAAAAAAGAATGAGGCTCCTACACAGGGAATACTTTTTCGGATAGAAAAAGAGGGCAGAGAGAACACACACTAATCTGACGTCTGCCGGCTCCGTGCTTGCCAGATGTTGGCCTCGGAGACCTGAATCCATTGCACCAGTTTAGCGAGATATACTGTACATTATATCCTCGCTCATCTCAACACACAGACGGGGTGAAAGACAGGGGTATTCCTTTTTAATAATCGCAGACGCATCTGTTTGCAACCTCTATGCAAAAAAATGCAGATGCACTACGCCGAGTGCTCCTAATCTGTTGTATTTTTGAAAATCACTACTGTATTTACTTGTCTCTCTTCAGTAGCGCAGTTGCGTTCAAGGCCCTTGCGAATGCGTCGACACGCTGCGACCATATGCCCGACCGCTCAATGGGAAACAATGGCAGTGCGTTCGTTGGCGTCAACTGAAACTTGTAAACGCAGGGCTAACAAACATGTTCTCAAACAACCTCGCACTTTCTTCTTCTTAAAGAAGAAAATGTCACTAGTGTGACATGTGCCCAACATCCTCAATTGCCTAAGTATGAGAGCAACTTCACATGTGGTGGTGATATGTTACGGCCTTGACGAAGCAAAAATAAAGCCGTCGCTCTACTTGAAGCGCTGCCAAACTTCACACATGGCCTATATATCAACTATGCGTGCAAGCCCTGAAGCGCTGGTGGAAACAAACTGTTTAAAACGCAATCAGCCACCACCACACATACACACAAAACATACCCGGAACGCCGGCACACGTTTGCCATCAAGACATTCTGCAGCCAGCTGCAAATGTGTAGTTTAATTGATGCGATCCATTAGCGCGTCTGATGTGGCCTTTGCTCGCCGCGTCCAAATCAGTGGCGATTGCTTCCAGGCTTGCAACGGGTTGTCGAGTTCACTTGTTGGCACAGGAGGCTTTCCTACGGTTTCATGGCGGACTTGGAACTTCCTGCAGGATGAGTTGTTGCACATTTGGCGGAGGAGAGGGAGTGTTTACACAAGGGACCCAAAGATGGATCCCACACATGCTTATTCTGCAATATTAGTTTGGTTGGGTACACACCAAGGACAGTAAGTCATGTCTTTTGCTTCATCACTCATTCCGCGCTCATGTATTTTTCACGAAGTAGCAGAGATGTCAGTAGAGGTTGCTCAGAGGTTGTACATTTGAGAAGGTGAGGACAAGCGTTGTTTTGGGATACCAGAATTTCCTGCCGTGGTTTAACATCACGACCACACAATCATGGCACAGTGGACGAGTTAAGCATTTTCTGAAAGTCTCCTCTCCCGCTAACGCTGTCATCCGAGTGTGCACCGTGCTCTGGTGGAGGCGGTTTACTCCTCCGTTTGGCCCAGATCTGTCGCTCCCATTCCAGAGGCTCCATCGAGTCTCACTCTCCTCCTCAGGAAAGGCTTTCATAACAATGATCCCATCTCCTGTTGCCATGGAAACGCACTATGTCGTGTTATTCTCTATTTTTCTTTATTCATTCAGTGAGACTGTAACATCCAACATCATGTCACTAGTTTCTAGTCTACTAGTTTTAAGATTTTTTTTTAGTTTTTTTTTCATACAATATCCAAAATCCTATCGTGATGCTCAAAGTGGATTGATATTTTATTACACTAATTATTAGGGAGCGCCATCCTGGAACCAAAAATGTGTGTTCCTTTTGGTTTCAGAGATTCTTCCTCAAAGAAGAGCACAGGAAGTGATTTAAAGAGTGGATAGATTGCTGTAGCACACACGCACGCACGCACACGCACACACGCACGCACACACACACACACCCCTAGAGTTTTATCTGTGAGTCCTACATGCGATGCTGACAGGAGGAACCAGAGCCTCACACAGACACAAACCCAGAGACCAAACATCTGAGTGACACCACATGTGTGGCCATCCAACGAGCATCTGATGAACAATCGATCCACAACATGTGGAAGGGCCCAGATCCAATGACACAATGCCAAATCCGGTTTCTCTCCTGGGTCGAAAAAACACAAAACTGCAATTCAAGAGGTTTTAAAATGGCAGATGGACCCGTCTGCTTCTGGCTGCTTCTCCAGCGTCATCGCATGCCCAGACGCTGACCCCCAAGATAAGTTGTGGGTCGTTCAGTCCTCTGAACCGCGAGGGCAGCTGTGATTTGGCTCCGCACTCAGACCACGTAGGGGCACCAAGTTTGTAAAATGACAACCTGCTTGTTCACCAGAAGTAAGCTTCAATTACAGCACAGCTGGAAGGGCATGCAATCAGGATTGAGGAGATCAACGTCTTGATTGCAACAATCCTAACTTTACATTTTCTCTAATCAAGCCAATAAATACACTGCGGCTACTGAGGTTTAATGGCATTCCCAGGGATTAGAATGGAGCCGAGACAGCACATTCAGGATCAAGCCGGGTCAATTAGCAGGAAAAACGGGGAAAGGATCCCCAGTGGAAAAACATCTGCCTTGATAATAGCGAATCGTTTCCTATCCCAAATGGAATTTCACTTTATCTCCTGAATTGATTATGACAGTTGGAGGAGCGCTATATCGTGCAGACGGTGAAGCTGAGCTCTCCGTGACAGAGGCAGAGGATGAGGCTGTAGCCGTGCTGCTGAACACGTCGCCGAGAGAGGGAGAAGGAGACAGAGGAGGAAGGAAATCAGAGGTCGAGGGAGCGCGGCGGAGGCGCCGAGATGGACCCAAAACAGAAAAGCCCTGTTCTTCCAGCTCGCAAGGCAGCTGAAAACCACAGCCGACTTCTCCATTCTGACAGCTGTGGCCTGATCGCTCCCCGCACCATGGGTACATGCCAGTCTGGCACCAGTACAGAGGTACCAGCAACCTCCGCCAACAAGTGTGATCTGTGCACGAGATGGGAACCGTCGCACGAGGGCGGGCTGCTGCGTAGTGGAAAGAATGAGCTTCTGAGTTTGTGGAATGGGGTTGGGGCGGCGGGGTCTCATCCAACCATCAAGACGCACTCCACAAGAGCCGAGCCCTTCCAATTGCCATCTCCTAATCCTGTTTGGTCAGGATGATGAACAACACGCAAGGGAAGGGGAGAGAACTGGACTGCTCAGCAGTAGGAAAAAGAGCATTCCAGGATTTACATTGTTGTTTTGAGCTAACTTCATCTACTTTTACTTGTGTTTTCACTATAATTGGTGACTCATTTTGGCACAGCATCCAAAAACAGCATCACAATAAAGTTGAACATGCTCATTAAACAGACTCAGTGGATGGCTCCAGGTAGATATGCATATTATCCAGCTACTCGCTCTACACTACCCACAAAGTGTGCTGTATAGGTTCTGATCCTACAGATCCTTAAAAATAAATCCACAGCAACTGCTAACCAGCAGGCTGTTAGTTCACATGTAAGACATACTCATCTATTATGTAGCCCATGACACCACTTGGGTCGTGTTGCAGTCGGATTCAGTCGTTCACTGAGAGTGACTCTGCTCCGCTATTGAAACCACTGAAGGGATGCTGAATCAAAGAAGGAACAATGCTTCCTCCAGTTGGGTTGGATGGAGGTTGAATCACCACAAATGAGTAGTACCAAACCCAACCGGAGTTAATTTATAACTCTGGTGCCAAAACAACCAGACCGAGACCTTGTTGAAGAGGTAGTCCTGCTCCAATTGTTTCGGTCCACACCCGAGTGAGATTGCTAGGTGGTGTTCTCACCAACAGTGGGGTAAACTCTGCAAGGTTCAATTAAACCGAACTAAACAAAGCAGTGTGTAACACATGGACTTACCACCAGTCCAAGTGGTCTATAATGAGACTTCAGCCTAAATCTAGGCCCCCTTGGTTAAATCTGTGAGGGGAAAGCATTTTCTAATAATCCATCCATCTACCCCACTCCATCTTTACTCACCACCAGTTCGGAGAATCGAGCATGCAGCTCCTCGGCGGGCGGCATGGGGGCACTGAACTCCAGCAGCTGCAGGGGCACGCTGTCCTTGAGGTTGATCTCCGGAGGCTCGCTGCTGCCAAAGCAGCACAGGAAGCCCAGGCCCGGCCGCGTCCTCTTCCTGGGCGGCATGGCGGCTGTGGTGACACAGGTGGCAGTGATGGTCCCGGGAACCAGGGGAGGTAGAGGAAGGGGCCAAAGGGCAGGGAGGGGGAGTGGAGAGGAGGACGAGGGCGCTATCTAGGGGGCATGATCTAGAAGAGAGATGAGAGAGGGAAAAGGTTACAGAGACGTCGACAATGCAAGCCGCCATAAAGAAGTACTCTCAATGACATGCAATAATTGATCTGATTTTCAGTCACAAAGTAGCACGACAGAGACTCCACTCAGTTCATGAAGGCCTTGCACTGGTACACGCACACGCACACACACACACACACACACACACACGCACACACACACACACACACACACACACACACACACGCACACACGCTTCTCTTGACAGAAATGGCTTGCAGGGCACAGGAAGTGAAGCAATTTATGTTTCCAGCAGCCACAGTTTGTTTGGAACAAACACAGGAAGATACAGCAAGTCTCCACAGCTACAAATGGGGCGGGGGGGGGGAGATGCCACCTTAAAAAAATGTATCAACTCCGTGCTTGGATTTTCTCATGACATCACAATGCTGGAAATACAGACCGAGTAGGAAGCGATCACTGGAAAGCCAACCATTGATTTCACCTATCCTCTTTTTCCAAATCGTCTTTATTCCCTCGACTATGTCCGTGTGAACCTGTGCCAGGGCCGGGACGTGAGAGAGGGCCCGGAGGCAGCAGGGGCCCGCCATCATATCCTCATCTTGACATCGGTTGCTCTTATGCCCGGACAAAGAGACCTCTTGTCCGTGTGCTACAATGGTGCCTTTCGCAGCGTGTGTGCTGTTTGTGCGGCTTCGCACCGAGAGCTGCCCCAGCAGTGCCCTCACGTCTTCAATGGAGCGGACACTGTGTGTGTGTGTGCCTGTGTGTGCGTGTCTGTGTGTGTGCAGACGGTAGCGGATGACACCCACTACAACAGGAGCAGAGCACTGAATAGGCCCGAGACACCCGGGAGGATTTCCTCAATGCTACGAAAAGGATATGGGTGGTCTTCTCACTGTATGAATAACACACTCGCTACACCATATTACGTCCCATCAACCACAATGTGAGCACACACCCACAGAGTTGCACAGTTGCCAAAGCCCAAGTTCTTTATGCGGCAGTTTACTGCATTTGTGAATGAATGGACCTCAAGTCTGTTATGCAAATACCACCGTCATGCAAATCCAGCATAAAGGGTTGACCGAGAAATCCATTTTGGAGCTATTTATGTGAAATACAATCCAAGAGCACGGAACCAAGAGCAACTGTACACAGCCATTCCCTTTCCAAATGTTGTGTTTTTATTGATTTTTTGTACATAACCAAACAAGCATTTAGTAACGGCTGGAGCTCTGCAGCCGTCAGTTTAATACGGCAGTGAAAGTTTATGACTTCTGTTTCCACGAGAAGCCACAATCTACTACATCTCGACCGACCATGACGCTCCTCCATCGCCCGCCGCCCGCCCACCCGCTCCCTCTCTCTCTCTCTCTCTCTCACACATTCGTTCAGCGTAGGAGTTCTCACTGCACAGTGTAAAAATAGCCCGATGGTAAATTCTTTATGAATGCGCTGGGCCCTCGACAGGAGCTTAAAGGAGAAAAAATAATAACACCACGTTTCCATTTTGCCCCTTCGTCGTTTGCTCACTTGCTTTTTCCGCCTCCTTGAGTCCGCCATCCCTCTCGAGGCAGCAGGGCGTTGCACGGCTACGAATGAAAACTGGAGGCTATATTAAATGAAAAGCAACCAAAGTTTCTCTTTGGCTTTTTCCAACATGGAAATGCAAGTACTGCATCTTAAATTATTCTGTGCAATCACCTTGAAATGTGTTTCATAGTCATTGCATCAGTGTGTCAATTATAGAACGCTAGGCATCTTGTAAATGTGTGCGAGGCACATTTGATACTGCACCAGCGTGTGTTGTGGCGACCGAGGTGACAATCCCTGAACGACCCCCCCTCAAAACTAAATTAAATCAGGGAGAGATTAATCTGCTCCAGGGCAAAAGTGACCATAGGGTCCCTACTGATCCCCTGCCCTCCCAGTCCCTGTGCCCAGCTAGTAAGTCTTCAGTTGAAGAAATACTTGAAGAAAATGTAGCGTTAGCTAAAAGAGAAAGCTCTTTGTTGTTTCGCTGGCAAGGCTAACTTTTTTGTGAAGGCTAGCTAACGTTAGCTACATCGTTCCACTGAAATATCTACCGAACAATCCAGCGTTAGCGCAAAATGTAAAAAGATTTGAACAAACTCTCCTTCAACATGGATATGGTTTATATTAGAGAATATAGATACATAGCTAGCAGCTGGGGATGAGCATGATAAACACATACTCAAGGATTCCATTTGAACGGAAGTATTTGTACAACGTTACAACGCATTTGACAAACTTTGACATACATTTTTTTTAGGCTAATCTCCAGAATCCAGTTTGTTCACCCGCTGTGCGTGATCACATGGGCCAAAACAAAACCAGGTGTTTGCGGACCTGAATGGAAATAGCACAGGTTCAAACATTATGGTTGTAGCATTGGTGCCAGTATTTATATTTTTCCTTAATCTTTGATGGTATATCAAGATCAATGTATGATTTAATAAAGGTCATTACTTATTATTCCTTTAAAACAATACTCACAAGCCCAAACCTTTTTTGTTGGCTGTAATTCCTGTGAAGAGACCGCCATTGAACACGAATGAGAGAGACTGCAGACACAATGCAGAACTTGTTGCAGCTAAAGCCAACATTAAACTTCAGCAGTCAGAGTAGGAAAAATGAAGACAATATCATGTAACAATGAAGTCCTTTTCATACAAAAATTCACTCTGATATTCCCCTCGACTGAATTTTGTAACTAAAACAACTGTAACTTTGAACATTCCTGATTCACTCGGCTAACTCAGACTGCCGAACCCCTCATATTAGCTTTGGCTGGACATAGGAATGCATCTCTGCTCAGCACAGGGACTGTAAATCCTGTTTCCAGCTCGTACATGGAATCAGTTTAGGAAAGCCAGTGTGGACATGGGGGACCACTTCAGTGACCAGAAATGCACATGAGCAATGAGAGTAAATTGGACCAAACAATTTAGCACTTTGTGAGACATATTTGCAGGGAGGTTTGTTTTAGTGTTGAGAGGTCCAACAACACTATGGATGGTTGTTTAAAATATGGTTCTTCCTATTGGCTATATCATTATGGAATATAACCGGCGCTGAGCTGCAACACTGTTGACAGTTTGCGCAGGCCCTTGAGGATCCGGGGCAGTTGTCCATTTTTGCCCATGGAAACAGGCCTTGCCCACAAATATAAGTCCCTGCCAGCCATCGTGAAATTCCATCAAAATCACAGTCTGAACATTCTGTGTAAACCGTCCCCTGACCGCTATCTGGTTCATCCCCCAACAGAGGAACAGTGCTCATAAATGTAATGTCACAAGATATTGTGCGCAATAAGTTGCAGAGACGCCCCGCTGACTTATATTAAACCAGATGTGGCTGAAGCATGGCAGGCTGATCACTTAAAGATGAGCATTCATTGGGTCAGTGGGGGAAAAAGAAAAACGGTGATGATGAAAAAAAAGCCCACTCCAAGATGGTAAATGATGGAGATTATTTTCCAAGCATTTACACCTAAAAAAGCTCCTCCCACGACTGCATTTCATCATTTTTATTACTATTAAGATAAGATATGAGCTTCTGCCAAATCTTTACGGTGGTGATTTAGTGTCGCCGCTGTGGACAGCTGGCGGAGCCTAATGGAACAGAGGCCGCTCTACGGGGGGTTTAAAGCCATTCAGCGCAGAAACACACAACCTAAACCTGCTGTCCAGTGTCTCTGTGTGTGTGTGTGTGTGTGTGTGTGTGTGTGTGTGTGTGTGTGTGTGTGTGTGTGTTTCTATCTTCACTCTCCCACATGTGCGGCCAGTCCTCACTCAACACCAGTTCCGCTGGCCGTCTTCCAGCCCTCGCCCAAGGGAAATAAACCACGGAGTCCAAACACATGCACACACAGTGTACAGTACAGAAATACTGTGCGTACTGTAAATAAACAAAAGGTAGGCCTTTGTCATCCTATGTATGATGGAGTCACCACACAAACACAATCCAAATTGACCATGTCCACCACCATATGTGCCCTGAGAGCCCCTCTTATGGCCCAGCTTTTCATTCCATCCCCCCGCCCGCCCTCCCCCCATGACTCGCTGTCACCTCCCATTACTCCTCTCTTTTCAGGGCGAAATGGAGTGACATTTCCCTCCATCAACCCCCCCCCTCTGACAGTAACATCTGTCATTTTTTCCCTTGCTGCTTCTTGCGTGTTCTCCTGCCATCCCTAATCCCAACGTATCCTACTCTCCTGTTCCTGAGTCTTTGTGCTAGTGTTCCCAAAGCGATGACTGTGTGCTGCTTCTTCCCAAATTCTTGCCGTGTCAGAGAGCAAAATGCTACCCTGAAGAAGGACCGGGCGGGTGAATTAACTGTTGTTCCCTCTCTGGTCTCTTTCGTGTCAGCGAGCCGACATCCGATGCTCACAAAGTTAAATAAATACAACTGCATACAAACTTCCTTACTACTACCCCCCCCGCCCCCCCACTGCTCATCACTGGGAAGCAGATGTGTGCACGGAAGAGGAAGCTGTCACAGAGAGTGAAAGCCTGTAGATTTGTGACAATTTTTGTGCGCGCCTGCAGAAAAGTGCGAAAAAAAAGGGGGGACGCGCTTTGACAAATTCCCCGCCCACATGCTTCTGCGGCAAACGCAACGTGCGCACACAGCAGCGCAACTCAAGGTTTTTGGATGCAAGCGTGCTCAAACACACACACACACACACACACACACGCACATGCGCGCACACACACACACACATGCGTATTTGCATACTCCGAAGACGCCCCGAAGCAGAGAGGAGAGGCTGCTGGCTGTTTGAAGAGTCTGGAGAGTGGCGGAGCGGAGAGAGGGAGACAGAGAGATGAAGGAGGTGAGGGAGGGAAGCAGGGATAAAGGGAGATACTGCTGCCACTTCTCATTCAGCACACTACCCCATCGCCTCATCCCCAGCGCCGGGAAGTAGGTCAGTGGAGGAGGAGGAGGAGGAGAGTGAGGAGGGACGGGCTGCTACTGATGCTGGTGTGCGATTGTGTTTGGCGAGACACAGAAGAGGTGTATATCTCATATTTAGTAGCAAATGAAACAAATCCAGCTCCTGTTGATTCCATCCCTCCTTGGACCCAATTCCAAAGAGCTGCATCATTTTCCCAGTCTGCACCCTCCCCTCCTCACTGCAGCTCCAGCTCCAGGGCTTCTGCATCACGCTTCCCGTCACCCTCCTGCCTTCTCTTCCCGCCTCACACTCCAGTACCTCTAACTGACTTTGCAATACATGGACGGATGAATGGATTCCGTTCGCGCTCTCTACACCCAACAGCAGACACAGAGAGGCAAAGAAAGGAGGGCAAGTGTGATGTGGCAGGAAATACAAGAAGCAGCAATAAACCGGTTTTAAACAAATAACAGTAGAATAGGCGAAGAAAGGCACGGCCAAGAAAGAGCTGGATTATTTTAAAGAGGCACTGAATAAAAGATCAGAAGGAAGCCTGTGGCACACTTTTCCATTCCTTCTTTTTTTCTTCTCCCCCCACACACACACACACACACACTTTCTGGGTCCCACAAATGAGGACCATTCCTCCCGGGGTGCTGGGCCTGGCGGAGGAGGGTTACGTAAGCACCCAGCACCAGAGATGGCGGAGCAGTGCCACGCTGGCATGGGCACGAACAAGACGGCAAAATGCAGGGCAGATTAAGGGATTGCCGTTGTTCTGGCAAACTGTTGGCATGCAGCTGGGATCAGCACATCTGACCGAGCCAACCCCCGCGTCGGATGTCATGGAAGCACCGGGAAACTAGAATCCCTCAGGTTCAGGCCCGGCTGATCTGGTGGCACCTATGGTTACTGCGGTACAGCGAGCTTACACAGCTTCTCTGTATGAAAGGAGCGCAACCCGATCTCAGAGAATTTATGGATTCACGTTGTTATAACAAAGAAAACGATTGTCCAACAATGTAACACAGAGTTCATGATCGACTGCAATTTCCCTCGTGCGAAAGCAGTTGGAAGCCTGCAAGAGGAAGGGCGGACTCCACATACAGCAACCAAAACTATTACATGAAGGCAATTCCACAATGTAAATCCGATGAATGGCTATTGTCAAAGAAATTCCAGTAATAAATAGGAGCATAGGATGAGGTTTAATTAGAGATGTTCTACACACCGATCTAATATCTGGTTCCCAAAACTGCAGACGGGAGTAGCTGACGAGTAAACCACCTCACTTCTTTCTCATCTCTGTTGAGAGTTGCTCAGCAGTGATCAGGCAGGTGCGAGCGGAGAGTGTAACGTTAGCCAAAGTCAACTAAATGTCAACAATTTGGGAATATTGTAAAATAATTCAAATTAAATCGGTCAAACTAAATAACAAAATGAAGTTCGGTGGAATTCCTTCTCCTTATGCAACACACCGGTAACATCCCACCATTTCTGAGAAACCACAATGTACGAGTACAAGTCCCTACTTTCTCTCGAACCACAAAGGATTGCTGATGTCCTGACGCAGGACCCCAACATGGAGGGACACGTGTGAATACATGTGAACACGCACTAAAAAGGTCTTCATGGGGTTGTGTTGGGACATGTCTGCAGGCCCTTATATTTGAGGGCTGTCAAGTCTGTGCATGTGGAAGTGAACCTCTTCACACTCATTAATTTGACATGAAGTAGCTATTCAACCCAGCCATTGAACACATTGAGGCTCTGCCACTCTTTGGGTGCTGTTGCCCCAGACATACCCTCCCCAACATGCCCTCCCCTCCCTTTCTACTGTCTGCCTGTCTGTCCAATGACTAATGGGCCTACCCAATTCTGTCCCCCTCCTAACCCTCCCCCTCCCCCTCCAATGCCACTGGCTGTAAGCCATATCACCTGGGACACTGAAAACCCATTCTCCCATGAACCCCATTGGATCTGGGGGCCACCCACAGTCGCTGCATTAGGCCTCGGGGAAGCATGTACACATCATACATCTTAGCTTGTTGGGGTCAAAGTCTACACTGTAGTGCAACATACAGTACAGGCAGCCATTCCCACATGCAGACGTATAAACATATTTTAGTTTGTTCCGTCTCACGCCAATCCAAGTCACTCCATCATTTACACAGGGCGGTCACTTCACAAGACGTGTGTAAAGTGATGAGATTGATCGTGAAACAGCTGGTGTGACTAATAGACAAGATCCATCAATGATCAAATGAATGTAAACACAACACGTGCACTGCACACTGCGTGCATCGCGACCAGCATTCCTGAGACGTGACATCACCCGTCTATCCCAGCACAGGTCTCCGCGGTTGGTGGCGAATTTCAGTCTCAACTGACAAATGACCAGAGCGGACCAAGGAGGTACTGCCGTTATGTCACGGTACATTTGCATGCAACGCATTCCTGCGCTGTTGCTGAAAGCACACAGAAGGCCGGGCGCTTTCATAAGAGTCTGTACAGCGAGGGGCTTTCTCATGTGGACCTGGACAATGGGCCAGAGGATTTGGTTTGGACATCACTGCTGGGGCCTGACAGGGTAGACTAATGCAGGCTGCCGGATGCCTCCTTTGGCCTGAGCAACTTTCAATTTCCTCCCCGAGCTCTGGGGTCCATGCGTATCTGATCTTCAAGGGGACAGCTATTTTTAGCCATGACAGCATGGTCTCTCTTGAGAACATTCTCGGGCCTCCCTGATTGGCACGGCAAACTAATTGAAGAGTATGATTTTTAGATTTTTAAAGTACGGATTCCTTTCAATATAACTTCTGTCAGGATAATAACTAAATGTTTGCTTAAACTGTCACAATAACCACTATATAGACTTATTGTACTATAAATGGGCCTCGATCCTCTTTACATTATCAACATATCGTACGACATATTGACATGAGCCCAATCATTTTTGCCATTACCGGACAAGGGATATGACCACAATTATGTTTTGCTGATGTTTGTTTACATAAGAAACTCACCAAAATGATTTACAGCTAAATAAACAGCAGAGTTTACAGCAGATTTTTTAACCGGTTTAAGACCTGGACATTGTGCAGACATGGCACATTTTATTTATCTATTGTTTTGGTTGTGTGGCATTATTTTATTTATGCTTTATTTATTTAGAATACATATAAAACAAAAAGGTACATCCAATTCCTCAATAAGAATTAAGAGGCTTTTGTAAAATTGTGTTATTGTATTGGGGTGCCACTATATTATCAGTATAGCTGATAGTATTACGTTTTTTCTGGTCTCCGTTTCTTTCACTATAGTGACAGGCCTACTTTTA
Source organism: Taurulus bubalis (assembly GCF_910589615.1). Lineage (NCBI taxonomy): Eukaryota > Metazoa > Chordata > Actinopteri > Perciformes > Cottidae > Taurulus > Taurulus bubalis. The sequence continues at coordinate 45,267,559 of NC_136589.1, read as the reverse complement.
GTAACGCGTGAGCAATGCGGTGAGGCAGTTACCGACACCAACATCACTGCTCCAGCTGCGTCCACAGACACTCTCTAGGGATTTCAGGCAGCTTCTGACGTGGGCCGTCTCTGCCTCTTATGCCTACGTGCATCTTCCAGGAAAAGATGATCAGAACCCACCCTTCCTGCCCTTCACCCCCCCACAAGCTCCTTTTAACCATTCCTCCAAACCTCCCTCATTCCTTCACTTCCTTTCGGCCCTTCAATCAGATAGTGGAGGCTGTCAGGATGAGACAGCTGAAAACCTATGCAGCCGTTGGACCAGGAGCGCTGCCTCCAGACGGAGTCGCCGGGAAAACAACAATTTCACTTTGTCAAATTTGCCTGGGAGGGCTTTACAATCTGTACACATTTACAATGGACTTCAAGCACACAGTTTCAAACTGGTCTCACTGTATATAACAAGCTAAGAACTAGAGCAACAGAACAATGTCAAGGAGGTGTGGTTGAGCCCGTTCCATGGCGCTGTCACGCAGTGGAGCTTCATGAACAAGTCAAAGGTAGCTCCGTTCAAATTGACCGCAACCGCAATTATTATTAATTACTTTAATACCTTGTGGTTAATACTGCTGCTTAAATATAGCCAGACTGTCTCCAGGGCAAATGCAATCGGATTTGGACCAAGAGGCATTTTTCATTTTCTTTTGTTTACTAACAGATCTTGTCAGCCAGCCAATACAAGGACAGTGTAATTATATGGGACCGCCCCAGGTTTGCAAAGCGGTCACCGATCGTGTACGTGAAGCTCACAGATCAGCCCCCCGGGAAAAATGGCAATGGTTATTGAATGTTTTTCATATCAGTCTCCCGTCAATTGATGTCCCTTCACTGTGAACAGAACTGCTACAAACTGGTTATGCTAGACAAGCTGTCCATATTGTGTCGTCTCCAGCCGAGCACTTAATTTCATTTAAAAACAGCAAACTACCACCTATACGTGGCAGTCTTTCAACATCACATCATAAACTCTTTAAACGGTCCACTCTTTCTCTGCCAACATTTGAAAAATCTCTGAGGTCTTATTGGCTTCTAGCCTCATTCAAAACAAACACATAAGCACAGTTGGCTTTAACAGGGCCACGAGGCACAGTAACCCACCTCACCCATAAAGAGGAAATGCCTCAGTGGTTTACACTGGAAAAATTGGAGGGGGGAGGGGAGGGGAGATGTTTCCAATCCTCCGGGGATGTCATTAATAGCCATTTCATTGAGCTTGATTCATTTATTTAAAAAAAAAAAGGGGGGGAAAGAAGCGATTTCCCGATGTGAGGAGCAGACCATATGAAGTGCAATGGGGTTGTTACAACTGGGCCGCCAGATTGACTTTTTGCTTTGATCAAAACAGAACGGAGCAGCTCCATGCAGCGGCCTGGAGTTCCCAGCCAGTTGCAGTTTGAAGCAAATTATTAGAAATATGTTAAACGCCTATATAGAAGCCGCGGACCACAGACATGAGTTACACGAACAGAAATTGAAATCAGAACCCCGTGCAGAAGACGGCTTGGGAGAAGTTAAAGACGAATCAAGCGGAGTTTGCAGACGCACGTTTTTTGGGCGGCCCGACGGGACAAAAAGCCCTTTCTTGCGAGACGTCCATCAAGGCTTCAGCTTGTGTTGAACTGTATTCAGAAGGTCATCCACATGTTGCACAAGGAAAGTCCACCAGTTGCTGTGTGGGACGCTTAACAACGCAGATGTTCTGTTGGCTCAGGAAGAAGGTCGTGTCGAGGGTGGGGGACCGGCCCACTGCTGACCCACTTCTCCTTTGGCCGCCGGGCACATCTCCGCGAGTCACATCTCTGCTCATCAAATAGACCGGATCGCTGGGATAACCACGCTATTAATACTGGGAATGAGAAGAAAGTCGGCCATGCCACATTGCACAGGCCCAAACATTCCCACATATTAACGGGCCACGGAATAAAATCCCGTACTTGGCCTCCCTTTCCCTAGAACACCAAAGCGCTACCCTGCCGTGTCAAATTATTTGCCTACTTCATACGGGAGGAACGCCAGAGTCGCGAGCTCCCAGTCCAACTCAAGACGTGTTATCATACATGTTGAAAGAAATGGCTCGAGCGCAAACTCAGAGGTGGTTCATCTCAAGAGGGACGAGATGCTGGACTTCCCAGAGACTCCATGTTCTTTAAAAACACCCCAGAGGCCTGCCCCTTCCCATCAGTGCAGTGCACTTATCCAAACTACACAGATGTCTGAGAAGATCCAGCTCCTCTGGGTGCTGAACGGTTGTAACTTTTGAACATATCAGGAAAAACTCAAAGACGCACTGTTACGTTCATCACCAATTAGCAGGGCTGGGTCTCTGTAATTGATATCTTTATTAAAAAGGTATCAACCAAAACAACCCAGCACCAAGTGGTACTGAAACTTCTGCAGCCAAACAACACCTTGAATTGCTCCCTCTTGGGCCCACATCTTGAATAAAATGACATTTGTGTGGTTTTGCATGCAGTCAATCAGCACAAACGTCCTTCTCAACAGTTGCACGTGCACCCAGGTTTGAGTAAATCCATCAATGGCACTGAATGGATTGGGTCAGTCCATATTGTGCATTGTTAAGCCATTAATCTTGCCTGGGTGAGAGGTCAACAGCTGCAGCATAGAGGACAGAGGGCTTCTGGGTAATGTATGGAATGCTCTTCTGGGACAGTTATAGCTACACATATAGGGAGAGCCCTCCGAAGTGACCAGCACTTTTTTTTCTTTTTAAATAGCCTGCGGTAACACTACACTGAATTGAAGCACTGTAAAGAGGAGATCTGCTTACACATCATAAGCCCCAGAAAGTGTGTCACTGGCACAAATACAATAGTGGCATTTGACACACTCATACTCAGTCAATGTGGGGGACTTCCAGTGAAGGAGCGAGAACAACAGCAGCCTTACTGCCATGGGTTTTGTTCCTCAGACACCATAACCACTCGACTGTAAATACAACAAGATGATAATCCCGTCCAAAAGATCAGATAGTTGAATTTAAGCAGCTTTACAGACCTCATCTCTTTTTCCTCTCTGTCCCGATCGTAATGAGGAGGCCTTTGAGCCGCCAGTCAGCAGCCGTTCACCAACTCTTCCTCGCGCTCCCTCTAATCCTGGGAGAGGAGTTCATGCATCTGTAATGGTCGGTAAAATATGAAAAGCCCTGACGGCAGCAGAGCTGGTGTACATACACTACGTGCGCTAATGCCCCCCGACGCACTGAATCTTTTAGCGATGTCACTCCGCTCGCCCCCTGGCACACGTGAGGGGAGGAGGACTTCCATCCGACTGCAGAACGAGCCTTTAATGTGGTGGAAGAGGATAGCGTCTTGTTCACAATGCAAAAAGACATCAAAGAGAGCACGTGGCCTCATGACTGCAGAAATGAGTTTTGCCTCTGGTTCATCAACCTGAAAGGAACCGATTACGCTGAATGTTGCAGTAATCATGTTTGTCTTGTGCCCATTCATACAGCCATTATCTCTAAGATCAGCCATTTATGAAGCCAAAGCCTCGAGTAAAATGTTCACAAATGCCGGCGCGCCTGTTTTGGGATGCCTTCCACCCAGATAATCAGTTTCACAGGTGGAGTATTTTGGAGGGAGCTCCACCGCTGTGCTTTCGACACGCGCACTGGATTCACGGCTAACTGGGAGAGGCAACGCTTCCACGCGGGAAAGGAGGCTTCACAATTTCTTCCAATTAGGAAACCCTGGGAGACTCGGACAGAGCGTTTATGTTGGTCTGAGTTGTAGACTGCTTCCCTTCAGGGAAATGCGGATAGTCTATAAAAAGGCCATTCCAACATCCCAAGCAAAAGCAGGCCGCATTTAGAGGCATGCAGAAGCCTTCTCCCATGGCTCCGTATTGGGTTGAGCTGCTGGGAGGAGATGTACAGCACATATGGAATGTCTGGCTGCCAGGTCTACCACTTACACCAAAGGGCTGACTGTGTGATTGATTAACGTGTGTGATCAGCCCACGTCTGGGACCCGAAATAGGCATGTGCTCATTACATACGACACTGTCCCATCCTCCCGCAATTCCTGAAATGCCAAACATTTCCCTGGACTAACTTTTTGTTTTGTATGTTTAAAACAGAACGTGGATATCAATCTCTTTTAATTCGCTCCCCCAGCTCTCAATAATGCTGAACCCTCTCCCCCATCCATCCCTGAAACCATCCAAAGTTTTCCAAAGAAAATGAAACTCCAAACGACCTGCGCTCAAACTGAATCCAAGACTACCACCGATACGCCAAAAGCCTTGCGCATGCAATGCAGCAACGTGCATGGGGGGGTAAAGCAAGGCGGGCTGTCAACACCGCTGGAGAAGGAGCCCGAACATAAAGACCAACCCAGCTTTTGCTGCTGTTTATGACCTACGAAGCCACCGTAGTAAAGAGGAAAAGTACTGTAAAACGCAGCCTTTGCCTCCAATCACATAACACTCACAGAAAATAAATAAACAAAATCGCCTTAGTGGGATTAGTAGCCCTTGTTGCCCACCGGCTTCTTTCTCATGTGTGTGCTGTCTCCTTCCGAGTGGAGAGGCACCACGGTGTGTCTCGGCATCGAGCTTCCCGACTCACCCACTTCAGATGGGCTGCCCTGAGAGATGGATTGTCCCAGTGTCACGTCACTTGAAACAGGGAAACAAGGAGCCTTTCAACAGAGCGAGGATAGCAGAACGTTTTTAAAGCATTCCTGCAGCCTCTGGATGTAGGTCCCTCTTCTTGCCCTGTGGAGTCTGCGTTTCGGGGCCGGATTCCATGCCTTCGCCGAGTCCGACGATGTTTCCCGAACGAAGCTGCTGCGTTTTTGTCTGCTTTTCCTCCCTGAGCTTCTGAGCCGAGCCCTGGATTTCAGCTGACTGCGCTGGGAGCTCCCTCTCCCTCTCTCCCTCTCACTCCCTCTCTCCCCCTCCCTTTCTCTCTCTCCCTCTCTCTCCCTCCCCCTCCAGTGTATGACAGCATCCATGTGGGTGTCAGCGGGGAGAGGATGATGGACTTTCTGTGAATATAAATGCATTCATGTACAGTACGCATATGCGCGTGTGTCTGTCTGTGCGTGTGTGGCCAAGGGAGAAGGCAAGATTATAGGAAATGACCCTTCCCATCCCATCCCAACTCCACCCAATGCATTCCCTCACCGAGCAGACCAAAAAACAATAAAAGCTGTGGATGGGGGGATATCACACACACGCCCAAAGGAAACCCCTTTTCCTGTATCGTCTTCTTATCGCCAACGCACGCATAGACGCACACCCGAGCACACACGCAGACATGCCAAATATGGGATTCTCCATTATGGACTTGCCCCTGTGACACAGACAGGAAAAGGCTCTCCCTGAGATCCAATCAGTGTTCATTGAGCAGAAGGTGAGACAGGATGCTTGATTGTGCGAAGTTCTGTTGCCGTTGTCAAGTTTACACCATTAGCTAAGCCGGGTTGTGACACGTGGAGGGAGGAGGGGTCAGCTGGAGTGGTTCAAGTATGTTACTGTGATAGTACAGCGGGTCGGTGAGTGCAAACATTGGCGTCATCAACCCGAGACTCCCTTTACACTGGCCAGGACCCGGACACCACCGCTGGCCCCACACAGGCCCAATCAGCTGGGAACATCAGCTTGAAAAAACTCTCAAAGACATAAAAGTGCAATATTTAAATAACCACGTTACCAATGTTTCGGGAGCAAGTCAACGCCTGATCCCATGCTTATGGAAAATGTCTACAATGTCGGGCTCTCGTAGTAGCTCAAGTACTGTACTTCGATAAAATGTGTAGGTAGTCTATAAATATTGTACTTTTATCTTCACAGTACTTATTTGACAATATTACTTAGTTAGCAGATTCAAATCCTAAATCAGCAAATACACTATGATGTATTATTAAGGATATCGTTTACGAGTTTATAATCATTCTATGCATAAGCTTCATCTTTACCAGCTGCAACATTAAAGCGATGAACACATTGTTGCATTATTAATTATAATCCAATGATATAATATATCACCTATTATTCTCAAACCGCCCAAAATTTGGAAGGAAGGGTGCTGCAAAGCTAATTTTCGCAGCTGCGCGCACTTTCACAACGGCCCTCTGAGCCGACCTGCAGCCGGTTGAGTGTTCAAACATTTGTGTGTTCATAATGAAGCTAACAAATCAGACTATGGTCATAGTCTAACCATAGTCGAGGTAATACATTGGCCCTGATATCAATCAGCAATTTTATCTTTACTGCCCAACCCTTTGAGGACAAGGGTCAAATGACAATTGATTTCATACCGAGTGATCTTCTCTTCACAGGCCGGGGGAGGGGCCAGTTCGCCTGCTAGTGATTCCTGATCAATACTAGACTATCGGTCCCAGCGTTGCTCCTATGATGTACATGTGGATAAGGAGCTGCTGACCAGGAAAAGGATTGTGACATTAAAACACCGCCGGTGGAAGACTGTTCAACCTGGGAAGGCCGATACATTGAGCCTCGGTGACGCCGACAGATGCACAGAAAAACCCATTGGCATTTAAACAGTCAGTCTCTGTGCGAATACCAGTGCAGATGAATACAAAATAAAAGAAACGTGGAGCCTATAAAGCAGGACCCAAATGCATACATTAACCAGTATCCGGTCTCAGTGGAACCGTGGTATTTATACTCACACATAAACTAAAAAGTGGAGGGGGGGATGATACCATTTGTCATCTTTCTCTAGGGACGGAAGACAGACGACACCAAGCTGCTGGCGGTAATGCCTGGGTGCATTCCTGAGCGAGCCCAGGGGATGCATCCATTAACCCTGCTCTCAGAGGGGTCCAGCTCATCTCCATGATGTCCACTCTCCCCCACCGCTTCTTCCTTCTTCCTGTGCAGCGCCTACGGTGAGGGTACGAGTCACTTCTGCATTCTCTCTCAGGGGTAACATCTCCATCACCAAAACAGGGGTTGGGGGGGGGGGGGGGGCAGAGGAATAGGCAAAGCTCATACCCAAGCCTAGCTAAGTGCACTTTCAACTCCCCCTGTATCATCCATCAGAGCCGGGTAAATTACACAGACTAATTGACGCAAGTGGAGTGGGCTCGGCATGCTCGCGATAAACATCATGCCCCCTTCAAAACAAAAAAAGAGAGTTGGGGATCTAATAAGCCCCCCGAAAGGGTCCATCGGTTCTCCATTTTCTCTTTGGAGGGGACGTTTGTTTTAACTCGCCTTGGACAGCGTGCATTTTGCCGAGCGAAAGAAAATAAGAGGTTGCAACTCCACACTGTCACTGTGTGCCAGGGAGATGACCGCAGATTGCGGCCTCCACAAAACTTGGGTTTTAGTGAACTTGCGTTGACCTCACTCGGGGTGATTCCTTTCACAGCGCAAGTGAGGTCGGCCTTCAGCCTGAGTAAATCACAACGGGACTGATGAACTCGCTGCAGAGGCTCCACACCTCAAGTTAGGGTTCTTTCCTCTTCGTGGCACGCAGCTCCAGACAACCTGCCACTCATCAGTCACTTGTCGGTCAGCTGGGTGAAGCCGTCTAGACCCCGGTCCTGTAAGAGTCCACTGACCGTCCCAGGCAGCGATCTTTCCACGAGCTAAAATCAAACCAGAAACAATCAGAAACAGTCTGGCTAACGAGTGCTAAACTTGGCCACAAGTAAAAAGGAATTTGGCACTTGGTGGAGAGTTGGACAAAAAAAGGTGAACGGAATATTGGGCAAGAAGAAAGTGGGTCCCCCTGAGGTGGTCTCCTCCAGGCTCGTAAACCACCCTCCCTCTTTCAGACCTCTCATACGCTGTCAAACTCGATAACAGACGAAGAGACAGCGAGCGGAGAGGAGGCCCCCCCACCCTCGAAAGAAGAGTTTCAAGCTGCGCCGCATTGGCTTCCCTCGCCACTCTTTCCACGGTCGGCACTGAGGAGAAGCGGCGTGAGAGGCAGCGAGTCCTCCTCCAAAAGCACCGGCTGCAGGAGCCAACGCGGCAAGCGGTCGTGCTTTACGACGTGTTATTCCTGAATGCTTTATTTAGGGTTCCTTCTGGCCGGGCAGCTCTCGCTCCAGGTTGTTTGGCCGAGACCAGGAATTCCTCCCGACATTCCTTTTGCCATTTCTTTCACGCCCATACGGCGATAAATTGCCAATGAGAACGATTCCGCCGCCATGCGAAGCCTAAACTCTTGACAGCATCAACACGAAAGCACATTTGTATACACTGTCTAATTGTATGCTGGCTATAAATCATGATAGTGGGGAACACTATGCAATCCATATTTCAAAAGCCTCTGCAGAAAAGTAGCCGAACGACAGCAAAACCATAAAACATAAATCTGTTTGTAGTCACTATATTCTTATGGTGACATTCGTTCCCGTCTTTATTATTTACAGACTTCCTGTATAATTTCATACTTTCTACCGCTCGGATGCACTTCTTTCTCAACCCTTTATTCTCTTCCATCATTAATATGTGACAATCCACCTGCTCTTATCCTTCTCGCAGTTCAACGGGATGACCAGTCCGAACGAGAGAGTGCTTTTTTTGGGGGCGTTTTTCTGCAGAAGAACTGTGCATCTGAATGGCTCGTTTGTCCCGAGGCTGACTGGGTAGGGTCAGAGGTCACCCAACCGCCGCCTGTCTGCCTGGATGTGTGCCAGCCAAATGCTGTCATGTTGAGACAAAGGTCCAGCTTTCTGCCGACTGACTCATGACAGCTTCATCGTGGTAGCCGATGATGTAACGCCTTCATCTTCGTCCGTGAAGGTCAAGCCCCATTCACTTTTGGATAATGTCAGAATAGTTTCGTCCCACAGTGAAAGCATTTTCAAAATGCTGTGATGCACAGGTTTCTTTCCACGATCGCGGACACGAAAACCATACTTTGGTTCTCCTGCTTCTCACTGCTCTTGACCGACAGGAATCCAGGTGCAAAAAAGAGAATGGAGGCTGAATAGTAACGGGGGGGGGGACTGACGGCAAAACTCAAAGGAAAGGGCCTTGCTCTTTTTTCCAGATGCCGCCATCTTTTTTCCAGATGCCGTCATTCGAAAGAGAGGTTTATGTATTCCAGTCGCTGTTATATTGCCGATACGGGGACTTCACTCCACAGAGTGCAACTTCAGCTGGACGACTGACATTACAATTTATCACCATTTCTCATCCCGACATAAAAAAAGAAAAAGCTCTAAAGCACCGGCCTTTTCAGGAGGGACTTCTCAGAGCGAGTTCCTTCGTTGCTGACCAACCCGAGTCCTTCTTCTGAGCTTTTCCAGGTGCAAGGGCGTTCCTTCTTAAAATCCATTCAGAACTATATAAATCAAGGTCCTCAAAAGCATTGTGTATGTGCATGGTCGAGCATGTCTGGGAAGTGGGAATGAAAAGTTGAGTGCAATTCTAAATAGTGTATTCCCACTCACACTGACACAAAGTCCATAATAACATCTGGGAGTCATCTGTTCTGCAAAAGGAGGCCCCCTGTGGACAGGTGCATGTCCGTGTCCATGACCTTACGCCAAGGTTCTTGACCCTTGACCTCTTGTTATGGGTGGGAAAGTCTTTAAACCCGGCGGCACCATTAGACACCGACACTTTTTATCCGATGGTGCCGGTGGTCGTTTGTCGTTCACTGCTCCCAAAGCAGCAGGTCAGAGCTTCACCCAACCCGGCTAGTACCAGGGAGATAAGGTGATGGCTGATGCGCAGGGAAACATTTCCAAACAACAAAAACACAGCAGTATTTGCATGATGCTGTAACAGCCACTGTGACAAAAGAAAACAAGCTGTTCTCTTCTCTCTCAAAAGATTTTAATCACAAACCAAAGGAAGTGGATTGGCTAAAAATAGAATGCCGATTTTATTCTCAAACCCTCTGGTCTGGCCTGACCATAATGGATCCAACCAACCCGACTAAAGCCACACTTTACTCTGGCTGAAAATAAATGACATCGGCCACCGTTTCTTAATCCCTCTCTTTCTCTTTCTCTCGGCGGATGATGATGGCCTTTCTGGGTTCTGCACTGAAGCTTCTTATCCCATCTTATGAGCTCTCCGGAGATGACAAACTCATAACAAACACTTCCTGTTTATCCGCATAGTAGAAGTGCTGAGGGACAGCCAGTGTAGCCTATCACCTCTTAGCACTGAAGGAAACAAGTCCCACTTTTCAATAGTGAAAAATGGAAAACAGCAACTTAAAGAATTCAACCACAACATCCCATCATATCCACAACCAAACAACTTGGGCACCACGCACATTTAAATAAAGGATCTCTGCACTCGCCAAACAGCAGGCGACCTTCGACCCATCAGCATCACTCGAGCACACGTGCCTCGTGCTCAGTGCAACCTCACAGAGAGCTCGTCTGTCCAGCTGCCTCCTACATGGTGGGAAGGGTCAGACGTGTTATTGCAATGATTTACGACCCCCTGAAGCTGAGGAGCCCTTTGCCACATCCTGTTCCCCAGCTGAGGAGGGGGCTCACCGAAAACAAAGTTACTTAGCGATTTTATCGCGGACTGTCACATGCGCTGTTGTCTGCCGGGTCGACACTTTCCCTCCAGCGGCTGAGTGCAACATACTGGGGCCAAAGGTGGATTGTGCGGGGCTGGGTCAGGACTTTGGTTGATAACTGCAGGAAGGTATCAGGTATATATGATGGACACAAGCTAGTGATTACAGATTACACCCAAGCTAGACGTGTCCCTCCGCCTCCTGTGTCACAGTGCACAAAGATAGAAGCAAAGTAATACACCACGTCTGCTACGCTGCCTAAATCATTCATTCATTAATTACAGTTTAGTACAACTGGGATCATATTTGAGTTGTCTAAGTCATCTTTGCCGTCGGCATCGGTTATATATATATATATATATATATATATATATATATATATATATATATATATAGATCCTTTAAGCAGCTGTGTGTGTGAGCAAAGGCGTGAATGTGCTGGTGAGAGTGGGAGCACACACACATGGATCTTCTCACTGCTGTGTGTGTGCGAAATAGACAATGGTGGTGGGTGGGGGGCATTGTGCGCCCATTACCCGCAAGAGGGGTAAGTGATGGTGTTGATTAAAGCCAGCTGAGCCCAGAGGCAGGAGCTCAGCACGTCCACGTGGCCCTGAAATCCATCTGGCTACTCAGTGACAGACAGACACTGACAGACAGCGCTTCCCATCTTCCTTGTGATTGCAATATAGACCTAAGAATAGTTCTGCTGCCTTTTTCCATTCGAGACAGGGCTGTTATAACTTCCTAGTCGTAGCTCTGTAATAGCTAAATTCCTATCCTATGATTTCTGTAACACCAGTGTCCTGAATGCCATCCTAAAGTGAGATAAGATAGCATTCCAGACTTCAGTCCTTTCTGTAATGAGGCTCCTGCTACGAATAAAAAAGAAGCCATGACACCGGTAAAACAAATCTGGGTTAATCACATCTGCTCTGGCTGCGTACAATCAACACACATTGTTCCGATTACATGCTATTTCAGCTAAATGGTCAGGTCGGGCCTCCAGTCCTTGTCCCATTGCACGCAGCAACAGAAATGTGGGTCAGCATCCTTTTTTCCTCCTGCAGCTTTTCCTCTCGCTGCATCTCGGTTTCCTTCATAGAACAATGAGTCTGCCTTTTTTTTTCTTCTTCTCCCGAGACAGTAGGACTTTCGTGAGAACTTTCATTATTATGACCACGGGGCAAGATTCTGAAGCTGAACTCGGTGACACTCGCCTCACAAACGCCTATGAGCCGTTTCATTAGTCGTGAGCATCGATTGTTGGGACCGGGATGAAAGGAAGAAGGGAGCCGATCGATGAGAGGACCCGAGGGAAGGGCTCGACGGCCACTTCGCGCTCGTCCTCCGTCAACAGCCTCCTTTGAGCGACACTGCGGCCAAAAATGGCTTCCTCAGCTTTGGGCCTGGAGTTCTGATCCACCGGAGACAACGGGAAGCCAAGCTGCAGAGAGGTGGTCTGCAAGTGGAACACCACAGCTAAAAATAACCTACAGTGAAAAACGTACTGACAGTTGATATACTGTTACATTGGAAGTCTTCAAGTGTATTCTAATGAAACACACACACAAAAAAAAAAATGAAAGAGCAGATCTGGGAAATGTATCGCGCGCAGCTTCACCAGTAGCCAAATGCACGAGGCAGATTTATGACCGGCGTCTGCTTTAAGACTTTGTCCGCTGCGTTCCAAGTGAGTTTGTGCTCGCTCGAAAGTCGGCGACAAAACGGATCACGGCGGGGCTTCTTCCCTCCATTCTGCTCCACGAGGCCAGACCAGCGGGCAGCAGATCCCTTTCCTCTTCCTCCAGCTCCTGGGTGGAATGTCAGGAAGGCGAGGCGGTGACGGGTGGGCGGGGAGAGCGCGCTCATCCGTGCAATACATGGTAGCGTACGCTAAGTTAGGGCTGCTTGATGGAAACTGACATTGCGAGATATATATATATATATATATATATATATATATATATATATATATATATATAGAGTTGTTCTGCGATATGATAAAAGACACAGGACTATTCATCCTGCAGATTGTTGGCTACGCTGGAAAGTCAAATGCATCCATCTGGTGCACATTCTCTTCCCAGAAAACAAGCGTGGGCCGTCCTGACCTAAAAGATGCTGTTGCATCTCTGGCTTAAAAAAAAAGGTGGGAAAGGGCCGGATAGAAAGACAAGGCTTCCATTTGCTTCTGAGGCTCCTGCTCCCCACTGAGGGGTGAGAGATAAAGAATGCACAAGCCTTCCTGCCTCGCGGCGCTGCGTTTCCACAAACGTCGGCCGGTTTATGTACCGAGGCCCGTCGCCAAGGCAACCTGGCAGCGAATCAGGGCCCAGTACAAGAGCGATGGAAGTAAGGGGACGAGTGAGAGAGGCAAGGCTGGGAACAGGCTGAGAGCAATTCTTCTTTTTTTTTAAAGCAAGATGATCCAGATACTGTGAATATATAATATATCCTCCTGCTTTAACTCTTTTCAACTTGGAGCATGGAGATCATGCTCTTACTGTGTTGCAGACTGTTTAGAACCATGACAATACTTTATATTGAATTAACTTAACAGGAGGTCCAAAGCACATGCGCTCACTGGAGGCCACTGGAAAATCTCATTAAATTCTCATGGACTAATTGGATTTGCGCTCATTATTCCAGCAGTATTTCATCAAGGCCTTTAACTTGATAAACACGGCTCAACGTCTGTTCAAAGTTGCTCTCCTCTCTCCCTGTCCGACAACCACTTCATGAAAAGGATCCCATCTATTTTAAAGCTCGTCTCCGTGCCGTTGTAATAGACCCAATCACTCTGGCAATGAATTGTGCATTGAAGGGATTTAGTTTGTCAGCGCAGCGGGACGGTGGACGCGTGCATGGGTTGATACAGCGGCATTAAGGTGTCTGCGCCGAGGGTCCAATCTGTCTGCCTAATGCCTCTGATCCCCCTGCCCCTTCCCCCCCGGCGCTAGCATCAATCCCAGTGGATGTGGTCAGGGGCAAGGTTGCAGTCGGGTGTGGTCGCTGTCACTCCGCTGACCCCCCTCCCATTTCTCCTCTTCTCATCTCTCTCTGCCGATCACTAATGTCCATCAGCCTCCGCACGCTTCACGGCACATCTTTGTAAGGGGTGTTGTGATGTGTTGTGATGGTGTAGGGAGACTGGTCTTCTAAACATTTTAGGCTCCGATGCTGCCGCATAAAAACGGGCAGCTAGAGGGAATCGGCCTCGAGTAACTTTTTGACGCCAGCCAATTCCTGCGTGGCTGAAACCGCCGGATTGTTTGGCACACCGACAGCAATGACTTATGGGTTATCTCTCCATCAGTCCATTGCTAACAGGACGGACCTTTCAACAGCACAGGCACACATTCTTGTAGAGCTTTTAGCGAGCGGAGACGAGCGGAGACGAGCGCTACGTGACCACAGTAGCAGGCGACTGCATGCACAGGAGTGACTCAATTAGTCACTCTAAATGACTAATTGACCACTGGCAGGTCTGGAGACAACTTGCATCACACACACCATCTGGCGCGGTCAGCAATGGCGCTTCAAAGGCGTGTGATCTCACACAATAGCACAAACGAGTTTTCCCCGAAACCCATACACAAATATAAACATCTGCTTATGAAACACAATGCGCGTGGATACCGAAGTGACCAAAAACAACGGTTGCCAGGACTTGGCTGGGTCATTTGAGTTCCCCCCCTCGCTGGATCCCGGCGTCTGTTTACGCCAGCGCTTCCTGAATGCTGATGGCAGATAGTCCCCTGGTTTACACAAGTGGAAGGAGAGGAAAAACAGCACACTGCTCTGAGAGGCTGCTGCCAGATGCAAAGGAGGAAGAGGGGGAGGAGGTGGAGGGGGGGGGGATCAGTGTCTTGGTAACCAGGGGAACAGCACCAAGGAGGTCACCTGATGTCCACATGTGATGTTTACCATGAGGGAATGATGGAGTGTACATCAGATGAGCGTGGCAACCGTTTTCACAGGCTTCCTCCTCGTCTCCTCTCCATCTGCACAAACGTGAACAGAACCTGTGTTTCACATCAGTATTGATCAGGGAGAGCGGACGAGAAGAAAAGAGAGAGAATTACGGTGAGAGGGAGAAACCGCTACAGCGTGTCCGAGTGAGCTGTACCTCTCACAGGTGGATAAGGTCAGGAAGTGGAAGTACGAAGAACTCCCTCCCCCCACCCCCCACCCCGATGAAACTGCGCTAAGGACTCCGTTTATCACGCAGCACAAATAAACGCCTTTCAACGGGCCATTTGAAGTGCAGCGCCAGAGCCCGGAAAAAGAACCTGAGCGAGATCAATCTGCCTCTCCGGAGGGATAAAAGCAAAAGGCCCCATTTCAACAAGCCCTCTCCTGAGACAGGCCCCTATTCATACGGCCTCTGAATGCTTTAGTTGTTACCAACCACGCGGTTTGTCACTTGGCGAAAAGGAGGTTTTGAAAAGAACTTGCCGGGGATGAAGGATCTATGGCTCGGCTCCACCGTTCAGGCAGAGTTGGTCTGTTTAGCCGCTCAACAAGCAACAAAAAAAGAGAAGAAGAAGGAGTTTCTTACCGCTCCTGGATCCTTCAACTGCATGCAGCCATTCATCTCAAAGCTCAAACACAATGAGAGGACAGTTAGCTCAGATGTTGCATTAGGGGCTGGGAGAGCGCCCGTAGGAAGACCGTAAAAGTGTCCGTCACAGCTTTCGATTCTACTTAAGAGCTTTGAACTGCGCCATAAAGTCATTACATGATTGGAAAGAAATGCATGGGAAACTGCAAGAGCCAAATTTAGTAATCCAAAAGTCTTAGCAAGAATTACGACGGTGTTGAGCTTAAGAAATGTTTTACTGCCCGGTACTGGCTCCCTGGTTTGAAACAAAGTGAGATCACCGAGGAGGTTTCGTGTTTAAAGTATGCTTTTTCTTCCTCGGGTCAAATTATTTATGGTTGTTTGGCTTCCGTAACCCTGCAGATGACGATAGGTCAAGATTATTATGGCGGATTAGAGGGGTGACCGGGATGCGGCTGCATCTTAAATCTTGTTCAGATGCTCCAGGCTTACATCACTGCGATGAAACGCATTCGTCACAGCGGCAGAGTGAATTAGAGTTGCCTAAATTGAACGGAGGATGGAGGTGGGAGGCCTGTCTTATCACCGGTAGAGAATTACAGGTCGTTCCTGTGCTGATCCCTGCAGTCGAACACGAGCAAGGCATTGTGGAGTCAAAAGCCTGTGAACGTCTTTCAGGGGAATCCCATGAATCAGATAGTGAACATTAAACAGTACCCAATTGTGGAAAGTGGAAGCAAATCAATGCCAGTGGCAACTGAATGCATTGAAAGAAGAAAAATAAATATCACAAAAAAAGACGCCACAAAGTTAAGTTTAATGAGGTAATTCCCTCAGCCAATTAACATGCACTCTACATGAACCAGAACATTCAGCCTCATTAGCAAAGCTAGAAACTTCACCTATCTCAGGTTCAATATCCAGCTTTGGAGCCAGCATATTCTGCAAGAGTATAGCCAAAGTAAACCCACCACAGACTGGCCCTTTCAAAAAAATAAAAACCTGTGTCACATCTATGTCTCCATCTCAGCCCCCTCCCCTCCCCTCCCCTCTCCCCGTCTCAAGTGATTCATTGGTAGGGAGTGCTTTTTGCCAGACTTCTTTATTGCTCTGCTGAAAAGCCTGAAGGATCTCCCCCTTCTGAAAAGATAAACTGCTGTTGGACTGTAACAGCAGGGGGCCTGGTCATACATACAGCTAGGACAAGTGACTTGGGACTACTGCTACCGCTAGGGGCTGCCGGGGGGGAGAGGGGCCCTCGGAGCAGTGGTGGGGCTCAGCCTCTCCGAGTCTGGAGGACCCCAGGGGAAAAGCCGGTCCAGAGAGCGGGAGACTCTCACGGATAGTCGAGCAACTTTCCCACAATCAAACACACAAACAGAACCGCCCAGGGCAGCGAAAAGGACCCCTGTCCACTGAGGAGACGGAGGGAGGGACTGAAAGAGGAGGGAGATCTGATCGTTACAATAACACAGCCCAAAGAAGTGCATGCCATGCCGTATCGCTGGTGAAAATGCCCCTCACGGTGAATGCACTGCCACGGCCCCGTGAAGGATATTCAGTGGACGCCACAGTCTTTCACCTGCAAGTAACCTTCAGTAGATTTTTGAAACTCGGAGGGCTGGAATGGGCCTCTACCAGATGATTTGGCCAAACCTACACAGTTCATTGGTAAATGACCTCATTAAGGTAATCTGTCTTCAGCACAATCCACCGCTACAAATACCATCTGCTAGGCATTAAATGGGGTGTCAGGCCACTGAGGACATCTGGATTGCTCGCGGTGAGGTGAGGCTAATTTAGGGAGGATTTGATCCTGGGAAACAAACAATGCAAGATAAAAACTCAAGGACAAAATATTCTGTCCTCAGTTTGGCAACGCGGAGCCAATAGGCATTTGCAAATTGAGGAAATTCTCAGTTTGAAAGAGGAACTGTGTGAACTTTATTGTGAAGGCAAAACAAAGCCACACGACCAGGGTAGGAAATTTACATATTTTTTATGACTGAAATTCAGGGGCATTTCAATAAAATTGGGGGCACTTTTTGAAACTTGTGAAATAACATTTAACCTTTGTTCAAAATAATATACAATATATATATATATATATCATATTCAATGTTATTCTTATTTTTTGTGGTAATTAATTGTTATTACACTTTTTAAACAACTATTAACAATTATAACTTTTTTATAATTCAAAATTGTATTTATTTATTTTTTTTGTTACCTTAATCACGTTGTACCTACTAGGGGTGGGAATCACCAGAGGTCTGACGATTCTATTTTATACTGTGATATATTGAGTATTGAGATTTATTCCCTTTTTTCCACCGCAAATTGTCCCCAAAGGAAAACTTTGCCAACATATTGTATCTAAGAAGATCAAGTTTTATCTCACTTGAATCATTTTTATTGCAGCAAAATGTGATTGTCAAGCAGACAAACTGACCAACATGTCATCAATGTTGTCATTGAGCTGGATGCGCCGAAGAGGGGGCGGGGCTTATCTCTGTGCAGGTTTCACTCTTTCTGCTTTATACTTGTTGTGGAAATCCCAAAAACATCAGAACGTCAAACGCCCTCATGTCTGGGTTTATAATATTATCCGTAGCCACACAGCTAGGTGGATGTTACGCGAGGAAGTGCGTCTGAATGACGGCCGCTTCCAGCGCTGCTAGAGGACCAGCAGCCAGTTTGATGCGCAACAGCTGTGAGAGCAGCGGCGCTACGAGTGACAGGAAGTCCAGACGGTTGATTTAAACGCGGGCGGCGCATTTCTAATTTTAAGTTCATTACATTTCTAAGTTCATTAAAATATCATAATTATTAGAGGAAATTGTGAGGGCATTGTTTGCCCCTCTCCTAGTGATATAAGGGGCAAAATTATATTTCTTCGGGGCAGTTTTGCCCTTTTGTATTTCCGACGCTGCACACGACTTCAGATAGATTTTCGAACGCCATTGGCTACCCAACCTAACATGCAAGGATAATTAAATCTTAAGCTCTTTGTAAACACAATCTATTTCAGGGAGGGCCGCCCGGGTAGTTGGGCGGGGTCACGGGGCAAAGGTCACCTTTCACCAGGTTTCACTATGTGTTGAGTCTATGCTCAACAAAAACATAGGTTTGGCCTCTGGTACAAAGAGCTGCATCTGTTGCGATCATTTTACACAGCTATTTCTCACAATTCCTTATTGCAGACCGACTAAAAACTAAATCCTTTGGGGGTACACCAGGATGTTACAAAATCAATACACTGCTGAGGGAGCCGACAGCTCCGTGTCTCCAGTCCTCAGTCTTGCATCCCGCTGTCTCTGACCCGAGCCATACTTCTTCAGGGTGGTTGAGGTCCTTCTACTGGAAATCTAAAGGTTACATCTTGAGAAAATGTGGCATGTAAGCCTCCCTTTGAGTGGGTCAGCAGAAGTCCTCAAACTTCCTTTTATAGAAGTAACCCCCCGAGCTGAATATCAAGGCCATTATAAATAAGAAGCTGGAATGCCGAAGGGGAAAAAATAAACATCCAGGCCGCTCCGTTATCTCCACCCAGCTGTGCCGTTTAGAGGCCAATCCTTGAAGGTGATGTCACGCTGGCATTGCGTTACTGTTAAAATAGGTTTCCTGTAATTTTGTATGGTGACTAATTCATTCAAGGACATGCAAGCTAGATGCAGGACCTTGAATTAAGGTAATATAAGATTAAGGATCGTATAGTGTGGAGAGAATGCACGTCTGGCCCAATCCACTAAGAAACAAACTTTACTTCTGTTTATTCAGAGACTGTGCCTCTAAACAAGCCGTCAGGATTTCAATAAGGTTGTGATATCACAACTACACAGTGACCGGTAGAAGGGCCGCTAAACTCTGTGTAGTTGACACTCGCATTGACACTGAAGGGACGCCGTGAAGATGGCGAGCAATCAGATACCGGGCTTTTTCATGAAGGGTTCTTAAAGAGACATGCCCTAAAACAGAGCATTTTAGAGTCTAAAAGTTAGACAGAGGCTGAATGCAGGTCCTTTTACATGAAATAAAACATGCAAACATGTTCTAGTAGAAACCCAAAATACATACATGAACCTGAAAATGAGCATGAAGTGTCTTCCTTAACTGAAATCTCTTAAAGCAGCAACTGCAATTAATAACAAATGCCCCATGACAAAGCCATCGGTCAGTGAACTCACATTCACACACATTGACTTGAATGTGAATACTGTATGATGTTTGTACAGACCACCAGGTCAAAACAGAACATCCAAGAAACCAACACTTTGTTTGAAGTAAAGGTCAACTGATAGTGGATTTTTAAAGGCCGAGAACATAAAATTTTTTTTTTTAAAAATCGCCAAAAGCCGATTAATGGGCTGATAACAGGAGTTGATCACATGCACACAGATCAACCAAAGTGACTTTCATTAATATATATCTGAGCTACACATTGACTTCATGCAGGTAGCTTTGTACAATGGTGATGTGCATCCCTGCGTGACTGGCGGCTGGTTGAGCCGATGACGATGGTCCAATTGGCGTCAATAATCAGCCTAACCAATTAATCGGTCCACCTCTTGTTTTTAAGGGCGTTTAAATGGGTAAACCTCAAGGTGGCAGGGTAATGTTGGATTGAGGAGTACCGAGGAGCACCGAGGAACAGGGGCAGACAGAGGACCATCTCCAGGTGCAGCCTCTCAAGCTAATTTCCGAGGCAAAGTGAGTCAGAGATGCAGAGGTGCGAGGGAAACCTGCAGCCGAGAGAATCCGGGGGACTGGAGGTTTGACAAACGATTCCATATGTGCTCCAGATCCCAAGTGAAAGAGCTGCTTTGTGCTCAGCGAGGTAGCACGCGCACAGGTCCCGAGTGGGACCCCCGTCCCCCCCCCACCCAAAACCTATCTGGCCCTTTCCCGGTAGCTCGGGGTTATATTAGCCAAGAGTAGGGGGGAGCAGGAGCAAGGGGTTCGGATGCCCGAGTCTCAACCCTCAGTCCGGCAGTGTATTTTGACGGTGGCTAATTGCCTGTGACTACATGGAGACAGGGGGCAAAACAACCATTGCATTGAGTAAGTTGTCTGGAGGGGTTGAAGGCAGGGCAGGGAGGGTAAAGGGGACCACGGTTGGGAACGAGGAGGCGGAGGGTGGGGGCAGCGAGATGTCAGGAAGTGAAGACATATTAGGCTATTCTCAACCTCCATTACCCCCAGTGCTAAATCATTCCCAGTGATGGGGGGAATTATTCCTCAAGACAGCGAAGAGGCAATCGTACACGAGCACCTGCTCCCCCGTGTACAGCCCTGATGTGACTGAAGTAGCAAATCATGCGGCCATCGTGCACACTTAAGGCTAAATATTACCACGACTGTGGGCACGAGCTTCCCTCCGTGGATTATGAACAATGCACGGAAACCGAGACTTAAAATCGCCTCTAATTTATACCAGGGGTGGAAGCGCGTCTAATCGGGTAGCCAAGGCGGCGAGCTACTGTTTCCAAAAACACCAGAGCGCCGAGAGAGCACAAAAGCCTGGCGAACACTGACACATTGTACAGAGCTGCAGGAACAGAACCTGAGGCGTCTGTCCTATGATAAAGTATCTAGGCTTTATGAGATTTTAACCACGTGATTATGTAACTTCTTTTTTTTTTACATTTGGAGCGAGTGGGTGTGTGTGGTGAGACAGACAGGAAATTAGACTATAGGGACAGATTAAGGAGGAGGAAAAAGGAGGAGGGGGGGGTGGCGGCGGAAGAATGCAAAGTGTCTTGCACTGTTTTGTTTAATAGATCCCAGTGGACAAGAGGTTTCCTCCTTCAAGAGGCATGACCCATTGGACGGTGTTTTTTTTCATGCAATTAGGGTGAATAGCTTCACGGTTGCATTGCTCCGCGCCGTGGTTCCTCTTAGACTCAGGTTCCCCCAAAGCCTTGCTACTGTGCAGGAGAACCAGACCAGAGGCCATTGCAACCACCCATCAGCAAAGCCCCGCACAACGAGCCCCTGAGGCCGGGACCTGTTCTACAAAGAGACGAGATGGGGCCATTGCTTGAGGTAAAAAGAAGCCGTTTATTATCGAATTTCAAGAGAGATATTTAAACCTCAGATAAGCCCAAATGTGTATTCTGCATCCCCAATAAAGAGAAAAGTCTGGAGTCCAAAATGTAAACCGTCCCCTTGTTTTTTCAAATCTTCCAAAAACAATTATAGTTATAAAAAGATGCCATCCAAATCAGGTCTATGATACACGTTCTTTCATAGTGACATTGGGTCTCATTTCTTCAGAGGTGTGCTTTGGCTAAGTGTAAAAATAATATGGTTGCAATGTTGCAAAAACAAATCTGCGAACCAAAGTGGTTTCACTGTTTTCCACATGTGCTCATAAATAAGCGGTGGAGTTCAGGAAGACGGACGGGTGGAGGGGGGGGGGTCGGGGGAGGTCATTACCACGTGGGACTAAGGATTGGGAGGAGAAGAAGGGGCTGGGGGGTGGGGTTTGGGTCATGTAACGCTGTGTCTGGTACAGGATTATACCCACACAGCTAATTACTCCCAGACTCCTTCGCCCTGCGCCAGAAGCTCTACACGGATAGAGTTGGGCCCGGCTGCTGTCCACGGCACAGGCAGCAGGGTGGGCCGGAGCAGGGGCCGGCCTGGTGCGTTCTCCGGGGCCACTCGGTGCAACTGTCTAGAAGCAAAAAGGACCGGGAGGAGGAGCTACCCACTTGGAACACACGTCGACGAACTGTGTTCACTGTGATCCGCTTGCATACCGATTTATTAATAGTCACATTTGGAGCACTTACACTCTAAATCCTGAGTGCCTCTGACAGATTGCACAACAAATCAACGGCTTGGCTGCAGATGTGTGTTTACAGTGAAAGGCTGCACAAAAGATGCCCATGATCTGAGAGGCATAGCCCCAGATCCCCCATCCTGCCCGGCACGCCAGATTCTCACCTTACGACCCCAACGGGCAAGAGCTGCTTGATAACCAAAACATCTGGCCCTCGGTGGAAGACAGTCAACATCTGTCTCAGTGGCTGCTTGGGAACAATGCCCCCCCAACCAAAACCGACCACCGACAGCTCTGCTTCGTCTTCCCTCTGCTCGGTCAGCACAGCCAGAGGAGTAAACAGACAAATAGTCCCTGTTTTACATTGTATGATTTTGCATGCGTGAGGCTGAACCTGTGAAAAACGCTTGAAGCGTATTAAAAGCTCAGTGGATTGCAGCTCCGCTAAGAGACACACAGCCGCCTATAGTGCGGGGCTTTGCACGAAATCCATCCATTGCTGCTGTCCATTAACGCGAGTCTGCGGGGTTCACTGGGCAGCCCACTGAGGCCTGGAGAGTGTGTGCATTAGACATTGTTGAGAAGTCCTTCAGCAGCCTTACATGGACAAATCCTGCAAGTCACTTACCCCCAATGGGTTAGCATGATTCAAATGGCATTTCCACGTCATAATCCCATTCCGATCCTCTCACCCATAATCTTTTATATATATTTATTTATTATATATTTTCTTATTTCTCTGAACTGTGGCCAAAAACTGTGATCACTGTACTGTGGCTTGACTCTCCCAGGCAGCACAGTCTTGAACCAGTAGGAGGAATGTAGCAGATGCTAAGTTGGCAAAGCTGTGTGTGCGTATGTTGGTGTGCGTGTGCGCAAGGAGGAAGAGGAGGAGGGGATGATTTTTGTGCCGAGCATGGTGCTGTGCTCGTAAAACCTCAACAACTGAATGCTGCATCACTGCCAGATGTTCAGTCGGATTAAATGCCATCCTATAAACTCACAGGCAGTGTGGGCTATAAGAGGTATGGCTGCCCCCCCACCCCACACACACACTTAAGTGTCCAAGCATTTCCCACACACACTCGATTACAAATCAAGAATGTTTTTTATTCGCAACAAAACAAACATTTAGAAACTGACGAGACTGGAAATATTGAGACTTTACCGGTCAGATTGTCCAGGTCAGATTTTTATTAATTTTCTATGTAAAGAGCGACAGGAGACAGCAGTTTTCTGTTACAGAGAAAACTATTTGGACACGGCTGATGGTGTCCAACATAACTCCTGCTTCATTTCTATATATATATACATATACATATATATATATATATATATATATATATTCTCTCCGATATTTCTATATATATATATATACACATATACATATACATATATATATATATATATATAAATATATATATATATATATATATATATATATATATATATATATATATATATATATATATATATATGTATATGTATATATATATAGAAATGAAGCAGGAGTTATTTAACTACAAATAACTACAAATATATTTAAATAAATTATATTTAAAATATTTATTGGGAGGAAGAAAAAAAGTATGAGACTCACTCGAACAGAAATCATTTGATTGGAACAACAGCCACATGTTATGAGTAGACATTTCTTGCAGCATGACAGAGGCGGCGCTGCCATGACGAGCAGCAGAGGTGACGCAGCGCCCTCTTTGGATGGTCACGGGAACTACCCGTACCGTGTGGCACGGGGAGCGCGCGCGCGGCCGCCTCATAATAATAATAATAATAATAATAATATCATCGAGGTCAGACGCAGACGTCGTGTGAATGCTGACTGCGGCGCACATCGGTATCGATCAGTGAAAATCAGCCCTATATATATATATATATATATATATATATATATATATATATATATATATATATATAAATAAATAATATAATATAATAGAACGAGAAAGAGAAACAAAAAGAGAGAGAGGCAGGCTGTCATGCGCACAACTGCGTCTAAAGTAAGCAATGTAGATATAATGGTGGTCGGGAACGCGTAATATTTGACAGGCAAGCAGAAGCAGGTGATATGCAGCAATCAATCTCACACACACACACACACACACACACACACACACACACACACACACACACACACACACACACACACATCTTTAATATAAATATATATTCTATAGGGTTCACGTCAGGTGCTGGATCTTAATTGGCAGGATGAGCAGACCCGCAGCCGAGCCCCACCATTTCCACCGTAAATCTCAAATCTCATCAGCCTCATTTCACGACACTAACCCCCCGCGCAGTCCCACTCAGCGTGCGTGTTTGGACCTCAACGTGACCATCAGCCCCTCAGCCCTCCAGACCCCAACCAACGGGTCCCTGAAGGCGGCTCGAGGCACCATCACAAGGCGCCCGCTCCCAATTGACGTTGGGCTTCTTCTTTCTTTCTTTTTTCAGTGACACTGCACAACTTACCTCCGAGGCTTCGTTGCGGAGAAACGGTGGCTGCTGCTCGGTCAAAATAAATCCCCTTGTCACCGCGTGCCACACGACCGGACGGAGTCTCGCGGGCGGGCCGAACGAAACAAGAGAGCCGATGCCCAGCTCACACCGCGCGAGGCTGTTCACGCCGAGCCGAATGATAGAGCGGAGCGGAGGGGCCGACAAGTCGGTCAAACAGCAGGCAGCACCACGCCCCCGCTCTTAAAGCTACCGCGCACTGTCCGTCTGTCTGCCTGCGTGTGTGTGTGTGTGTGTGTGTGTGTGTGTGTGTTGAAGCTGAGGAGGACCACAGTCATATGCGAAATATTCCTGAAGTCCATATAGTTTGCATGAACAATTCATTGTCTTGTTTATTTTTTTTATATTTTTTTTTCTGTTTCCATTGCTACTGATGCATAAGTAGCCAAGCAGCCAATAACAAGTCACTGCAGCGCAGGTAGAGACAGACAGGAGTCTCACCGGAACGACAAGGTGCTTCTTTTTTCTAAGGTCACAGCTCATCTCTCGGTAAGTGAGGTTGAGTCCTTAGTGAAGAGGCAAGTCCAGTCCCACGTCAAGAGGTCCAGGCCGTATTGCTGGGCCCTGCTGGAGGGGAAGGGAACCAGTGGTCCTGGTACCCCATAGCAGGCTGTCAGACTATGCTGCGGCAAAATTCTAACTTTTTCTGAATTTGGATCTGGTGCCTTCCACTTTCATCCACAGGGGCCGCCAGAACGGAAGTTCCTCGTAGTAGCTTTAACATCCGCTTATTTCATCATTTTCTTCCAGATCAGATAATATTCCTTTTTTTGTATATTTAAACTGACTTGAGTCGACTCAAAAGTCCAAGTACCTCAAGTCCACGTCCCTGGAACAACGCATGTGAAATAATTACTGGTGTTACTGGATGCATACTGGTATGAGTGGGACTCCGAACAACTCGCAGCGTACTGCAGCTCCCGTGTTCGCCAACGAAAACAAGAGCCAGCGAAGTTCCCCAAACATTCAAGTAAAGGTCTCGCTTCCCCCAGCTGCTAAGCATTTAATCCTCTGAAATATGAAGAAACAGTATGACTGGCTGTGTTTTGATCTCCTCGCAGGTCGTAATCCTTCATTAATTGCAAATTCTGGGCACCCACTATGACCTGGGCTCACACACAGACGTCCACACCAGTTTCATCCGTTTGAGGGTGAAAACAGCCCCGCTGCGAGACCATTTCCATCGGCATCTTCAGGGGGCAGAGGGAGAAATGATATTTCGCATTAGTTAATATGACAGCGAGCCCACGGCAAGCTGCTGTCACAGTGAAAGTGTGGCTGCTGCCCGCATTGTTTGGGATTCTTTGAATACCTTCACGCTGTTAGCGCACAGCCGTTTCCAAAGCCCTGAGCAGCATTTAACACTGGCGTGTTCATAACAGTGCGGCCGCATGATTTGTGGTCATTGTACTGAATGCAATCCTCGTGCACGTGTGCAACAACATTAAAGGGGGACATGCCGGGCTCCTTTTCAGGTCTGTACTTGTATTCTTGCTTTCTACTAGAACATGTTTACATGCTTTAGTTTTTCAAATATATTCAACTTCTGTCTGAAACTCTCCGTTTTAGCGCCTGTTTCTTTAAACCCCCCTCTTCCAATAAAAGCCCAGTCTGCTCTGAGCCTGCATGTGACATTGGAAACTGAGCCAGAACGGGTTGGCTTGTTCAATCACATGCTCCGCGTACCCATACTGCCGTACTAAATAGCATGGCAGAAAAACAAGATTTAGTATGTACCCGATACATAGGGTGTCAAATGCAGTATGTCAGGAAATACCAGTGGGACTTACTGCATCCGGTGGCAGCTTTTCTGGCTATTCTGACCCACAATCCTCTATGGAGCGGATATATGAATATTTGGGAGATATACATATATCCCGATTAAAGGCACACTGCATGTAACAGTACATACTTTGAAAGAGCAGCTGCAGTATGTACCAGGAAAAAAAAGTTTATCGTGTTTTTAATCTCGGCAGCCCTCCCAAAAAGCTGACTGGCTCGTCTTATTTCTCAGTTTGTGGGTTGATAGACTCTCCAGATACCCAAAGGTACGTAAACTGTGTCATACATCCCCTTGGAGAGACCTATATTCCCCTCAGTTGTGACCTTGACTAGCTCACGAGTTGTGCATTTCTCCACGAGTTGCTTCGCTCTCTTCCCAGAAATAATCGCGTCAGCTACTGTAAGTGTCACGTTTGTCAGGCGGCACGTCTGCACATGGACTGGGGCTTCAGTGGTCCATAGAGGTGTCCGGGGGCCTCGGCGGCTTGGCCTGTCAAGAGCCGGGATGACATTATCCAGTGGAGGCGAGGGATTCGGCCCCTGGGAGAAAACCAGGCAAGGGGCCTCGATTAATCTCTTCAATTTGGCAAAAACCAAGCGGAGGTCAAATCTATAATCCAGAGCGGATAGTATATCATAGGGGAGTTAGATTCATGTCAGATAATGACACTCTGTCAGTAATTTAACCTGAGCCTTTTAGCCTGACCCCCAAAACTCAGTCAGTGAATGAGCCATGGCGACATGTAGACACACACACACACACACACACACACACACACACGCTATGTCCCAAATGTACCTCCCACTCAAGTGAACCCACCATGTCACAGTGAACGGTGTCTTTAGTGACCCCACCACGATTGAAGTATTTTTCCATTGGGGCCAGAGAGCTGCTCCAGCTTTTAAACGCTGACGTCAGAGAGGCGAGTGGGGAACGGGCCGAGGCGAAGTACATTTGGAACTCTTTCAAAGTTTGGAAGGCATGAGGGCTGTTGGACTGCAGGATCTCGCAAGGGAAAGCCTCACCGGTGAGATCGCTGGAGCATCCGGGCGGACACATCAAGCGTGTGATGCCAAGACGAACATATGTAGTTGAAGAGGGGGATCTGGTCCTTATTTGACACATCTGCCGCTAAAAAAAGGTCCAGTCAACACCTCAGGACCTCAAGAGGGTCTTGCAGAACAGAACATGTATTCACACATAGCAATAAATACAAAGATAGATAAAACGTTACGATACAAATCAATTAAAAATGAGAGTACAACAGAATAGCAAATGTTGCACACTGTGCTGTACTTAATATTCATCTGGATTAAATAAAAAATAAATGTGGTTTCCATGGCACACAAGCCTTGCAACACTCTTCATGGAACATTTCCATTCACACTTTGAGGTGCAACTGAATAATATGGTGGATCTCAGGATACATGACCGCTTGTCAGGTCTGCCCCCTGGGACGAGCGACTCTCAAGTGCCCTTGACGAGATGCACTTACGTCAAATTGCCTGAGTAACAATCCAGCTGAATAAATGACTGAAACTTTCAGTGCGAGTGGTGAGAATGACTCCGGTAAGTGTGTCCATTCAGCTCTGTGAGTGACGATGGAAAATAAGAGGGGATCGCTACGAGGGAAATGACTGCATGCATTCCAAATGACAAATATTCCTGGCCCTTTTTATTCACAATAGTGTCCATGTAACGCAGGCAGTGGAGGTTTCACGAAAATTGAATTGTAGTGTTTTGTAAATCCAGATCAAATGTTTTCCAAGCCTTCATTTGACTTGGTGACATTTTAAACTTTAATCAACATCCAAGTGTTTTGGTCAGGGCCGTAGCCGCGATGTAAGAAATACTGCGGTCACAAGTCAAGGTTGAATTTTAAAAATAACTTAAATAAAATGTCCAATATGTCCTCGCTCATTACCACCAACGAGGTGTCCTTGAGCTGCTGCACTCAACCCCCAACTGCTCCCGTGGGGCCGCTCTGTGCCGACACTTCAGGCTGGGGCCGAAATGGGGAGCTTCTCACTGGGAGCTGTAAAGTTTCAACCCAAATTTAATTTGATTTATTGTCGCTATTTTCGTAAGCTGCGAGGCTTCCGTGGATGCAAATCGCATGTTTTATGAATGTGATCATTTATTATTTATTATCAAGTCTGTTCATGTTGTATTGTTTTTTTTGGAAGAACGGGAAACAGAAACAACAAAGTACAAGGTAAGACTACAATTCTGAAATTGAAAATAATAACACTCAAAAGCAACACGGTAAGAAAAAGAAAAAATTGCAAATAAGAAGAAAAAAACACAACACATATTTATTTTATCGATACACCTCTGCCAAGAGAAAACTCAGGACTTTTTTGTGGAATTTCCATTCAGGTGTTTTTATTGTGCAGTGTGAGTTTGAGCATTCCTGCAAAAGAGAGGAGGTGAAACTTACCTGGACAAATAAATAAAGGGTCACTAGACGCTGAATGTCGATGTCGATGTTGTGGGAATCGAAACTACAGTTCATGGCATGTTTCGTAAAACGCTTGCAGAAATGCACACTGGCTCGTCTTTACATTGTCAAATGGTTGGTTACTTGGTTGATGGATAGTAAACAGATCACGGTTTGTGCTAAAAAAATAACATAATGTAACATAATGTAGCATAATGTAACATCACAACGTGGCGTGACAACGTAGCATGACAACGTAGCGTGACAACGTAGCGTGACAGGGTAGCGTGACAGGGCAGCGTAGCAGGGTAGCATGACAGGGTAGCGTGACAGGGCAGCGTAACAGGGTAGCGTGACAACGTAGCCTGACAACGTAGCCTGACAACGTAGCCTGACAACGTAGCCTGACAACGTAGCCTGACAACGTAGCGTGACAACGTAGCATAACAGGGTAATGTCACAACGTAGCGTGACTACATAGCATGACAACGTAGCATGATAACGTAGTATGACAACGTAGCATGACAACGTAGCATGACAATGTAGCGTAACAGGGTAACGTGACAATGTAGCGTGACAACATAGCATGACAACGTAGCATGATAACGTAGTATGACAACGTAGCATGACAACGTAGCATGACAATGTAGCATAACAGGGTAGCGCAACAGGGTAACGTGACAACATAGCGTAACAACATAGTGTAACAACGTAGCGTGACAACGTAGCGTGACAACGTAGCGTGACAACATAGTGTGACAACGTAGCGTAGCAGGGTAGCGTAGCAAGGTAGTGTGACAACGTAGCGTGACAACGTAGCGTGACAACGTAGCGTGACAACGTAGCGTGACAACGTAGCGTAACAACGCAGCGTGACAACGTAACAACGCAACAACTTAACTAGCAAGAGTAAATAACAACTGCCTTGAGCAGACTTTCTCACGGGAACGTTACGTAATGAGCTTAAAGTCAACATTTACTTTCAGTTTTGGTTACAAACAGCGGCCTTCTGGGTGAAAGTCCAATGCTTTATATTTTGCGCAAATGAGGGTATGAAGAGAGGTAAACATATGAAGCCATAGCTGATTGACATGCGTTGTGTTGCCGCTGCAGTTTGGCCACAATGACAAATGCACCGGTTGCATGGCAGGCAGTGGTTTGGCCTGTCTATATACTGTACATAGGGGGGTCAGTGCCACCCAGGAAAGTCCCTCACAGTCTGTTTTGGACAAACGGGCAGACTAAACACACACTGTAGCTAGAATATCAAAGATGCAATAATCCGTATGTATTTGTCATTTGGAAGGTGGAGTTCATGTGATCCTACAAAACAGAGATATACGATGTTCCAGCCTCTCCGGGTCACCGTCACCCAGCGAGCTTCCTGTTTCTCCTCACCTGATGCACTTTGAACGGCAGTCCAACACAACACAGGGGCCCTCTATTGTACATGAAACTGCATGCTCTGCTGGTTTTTATCTAGCCTCTTTGTATACAAACACACACACACACACACACACACACACACACACACACACACACACACACACACACACATACACACACACAAACGTTGTACATGTTTTCTCATCCTCTCTGTTCATCTCTCCCTGTGACCTCTGTGATGAAGGGTGAAGGGCAGAACGAGATCGTGCAGCTCAGTTACACCTCCAACAAAACTTCTACATTAGCTCCCACCCTGGGAGGATGACCCCCCCTCCCCCCCCATCATTCTCCTTTTACCTTTATGCATTGTGATGACTATGGAACAAAGTCTGACAATCAATAAGACTCCTCTCTGTTCTATTTCTGCCTTGTGTGATACGCTGCCTTTCACTTCCTGGCTGACATCAAAGAAGTCTCCCTTCATTTGTCTTTGCGCTGTGTCCCGGCTGCTGTCCCCTTCTCGGTCAAACGCACCGTGTAGGTTAGAGGTGTGCGTGTGTTGGTGTGTGTGCTGAGTTTAAAAGCATTGCAGAGCCATTGCATGGCAGATGTCGATGTTGGCAGAAATATCGATGATTTCTCAACTAGAGATGAGATGGAGTTTTGCATTGCCCTCTGGCCAGCAGAAATAAAGCAGCATCCACACACACACACACACACACACACACACACACACACACACACACACACACACACACACACACAGACACACACACATACGCACGCACACACACACAGGATCTAATCTTCTCAATTCGGCCTAATTGAAAGTGACACGTTGCTGCTAATCAATACACAAACCCATTGTTGCTATGGAAATATCCTGAGTGAACTGTCCCCACTCCTATGCGCGTCACACACACTCGTGTCTAGTCAACACGCGGGCGCCTTTTTTTCCCTCTGTTGTTCTCAAAAACAATCCGTTCCATTGAAGCACTGTTCAAACTAAATCCCTATCCAGATGAAAAAACACAATTGAAGGGCTTTCAAGGCCAGTTGGCAGGTTTGACCACACACACACACACACACACACACACACACACACACACACACACACACACACACACACACACACACACACACACACACAGAGCTTGAGAGGATATTACTTTCCATGAGACTTACCCTAATCATAGCCTTAAACCTAACCTTAACCTATCTTTAAACCAGGTCTTGATGGTTCACATTAAGGGGACTTAGTGTGTCCCTAAAAGGAAGTCCAGACATGTGACCGTGTAAACAGATTTGTGGCCCAACAACATAAGTTATGGGGCCACAAAGTGTGTATACTGAACGATACAATGAGAAATTGCGTTTGCCCGTGTCAAATTCCCACTCAGCTCGTCGCTGTTAGCATTCTCCACACTGCTTACATAACGCTGTGTGTGCGTGTGTGTGTGTGTGCGTGTGTGTGTGTGTGTGTGTGTGTGTGTGTGCTGAACCATCACCTGGACCTGGTTCGTGTTAGGAAGTGGATGTGTGATCTGGGGGAGAGAAAAAAAGGTGGAGAAAGTGGATTTGCTGTCGGAATTCTGCCAATGTCTCCGACGCATTACGGCTCCGAGAACGATTGGTGTTTGTCGCTCACACATTCCCCTGAAGCTCATTCAGCCCCGTCTCTCATTTTAAATATTTTTTCTCTCCACTCCGGAAGGTTCACGAGGACATTCCCACTTCTCAGTAACGTGGTCCACGTTCTCTCCGCTGCTCGACAGAGGAGAGGTGGAGATGTGTGCTCTCTCAAATCCGAGTTTGGTCTATTTATACTGTGCAGTTAGAGTGGTTTAGCTCCAGGCCTTTTAGCCCCGTGGTGGGACGGCCTAATCCACCCACTTTCCTCACTGCCGAGCAACGCCGGCGGGACCTGCCCAGCGTCCACCTCCTGACCACATGCAGCTGGGATGGAGAGATGGAGCGGAGGGAAGGAGCACTTGACAAGCCTGTACTGTATTGAAGCGCATCAGACAGCCAAACGTGTGTGTGTGTGTGTGTGTGTGTTTACTCACTTGCTTCCACACTTCAGTGAGGGAATTACACTCCTTTTAAATTCACAAATATCTCTCCCAAAAGAGACTTTCAGAAATATGTACACAAATGTCTGAGGAACTGAGAAAGACGAACGTAACTACTTAAGAATCATGTTTATCTACGCAGATGGCTCAAGAATGAATTCCAAGGGTCTTAAGTAAGAGACAAGAGAGGCATGCTGGACTGCGATCAATGATTGACATAATGTCCATTGTGCAACACTGGCCTAAGAAAAATAAATAAAAATCGGCACTCGCTAAAAAATGCAGAGCACTACGAGAGTTGCTATAAAAGGAGAAGGTATGCCACCGATTTTCCATGCAAAATGCACCAGATGTACGTGCAGGCGTTAGTTTTGGAATCACTTCGATGAGCATTTCTAAAGCTGTTACCAGGAGGCCAATGAAGAAAGTTATGTGATAGCGTGATGTTTACTGAGAGCAGGAAATGCAACTCAAGAAAAGGATGAGGCTGAGCAGGTCACTGGGAGATGCACACCAACGCCGTCACTTAATTCTGCTCACAGAGGGACGTTAAGCAGCGACTAGCGGTGACCCATCCCCTTTTCAAGCGTATAGGAAAACCTGCGCGGGCCTTCAGGTGCGGCAAGTTCAAGTTCCCAGTTGTTCAAAAACGTAAAAAGCCTTCTCCCGAGCCCAGCATTTAGTTTTGTCCTTTCTGGGCTACCGTAGAAACATGGCGGTGCAACATGGCGGACTCCATGGAGAGGATCCATGAAGATATGGTCGCTCATTCTGAGCTGGTAAGGTTTTTCGTTTTAGTTGATTATACACTCATGAAAACATAATAATGAATATTGAATTCCATTTCTGCTCCATAAGCTCCACACTGGTCCTTTAGATACTGCCAAGAAAATGTTTCTTTGGTTTGCACTCACTTTTTATTTCATCTGTCTCTGAGTAACCACCAAAACAAATAATTGCACGGCAAAGGCATTTATATGCTACGGGGTATATACTCTGGATTGTATTTTACATTGCGATTGCCTCATGAAAAGACTTTCAATTTTTGTCTTTGACTGGTCTTCGTACTGACAGAAAAACAAACATGCTGACAGACACAAAAAGACAAAAAAAGAAGCTAAATGTCACCCTGTCCGTGACTTCTTGCTCATCCCCAAATCCATCCCACAATATTGCCGAACTTGGACTCTTGGAAATCCATAGACTGTATTTCAGGAATGCAGACTGAAGTCTGATATGCCTGGGCCTAGCAAGCATAACAGAGAGCAGAAGCCTCAGAGAATAACACATAACCAAAGCCCTAAAGAATTCCCTTGGACACATCTACTGACCAGAAAACTGTGCCCTGGAGCTGCTGAAACCCCAGACCTAAATAGCATGGACTCCACTGCTGGGACTGCCTGAGATAGACACTCAGCACTTTGGTTAGTGCTGCTTCTGAACATCATTGAAATTACATATATATATATATATATATATATATATATATATATATATATATATATATATATATATATATATATTTTAACCTCCGGTGCTGACGATTGAAGTCAATGCGGAAGGACCAAAAACTGCAGTTCTCCCGAAGGGCCACTTGAGGCTGGCTCCAAAAGTCAATCCCCATGTTAACATGCCCAACGTTACGTACAAAATAAACATGTTTACAACTGTACACGGGTGAATCTTTATACAACTCAGCCAAAGTTAAAGTCATGCATGATAGGAATGGCCACCTAAATACCACGTTATTGATCACCGTTTGGTGGTATTTTACAGATGTTAACGTGAATTACATACGCAACTTGCGATTCAAGCTAGCTAGCTAGCCCTAGAGTTACCTGGAGTTTTTTATGCTAATGCTACTTGGCCCCGCCAGGTCTCGCTATTTCACAGCTCCAAGATCTCGCCGAACTCACGGCTTCAAAACCATCGCCGACAAACCAATGGCGGTCATTGCGTTTAACCCAGTGAAATGTTTTATTGATAAGTATAATCCTCCCAATATTGTCCACATTGTTGTGTATTACTATGGGAGTCAATTTCTTCTCAATGACAGTTTTTATTATAGAATATAAATATATTTTTTCCCTAAACACTTTATTACACAGAATCCAGTCAGTTAAAATAAAACAATGTTTCAGTCTAGTCATTTTAGTTTAGTATTGTGATTTGGTATAGTTAAATTATATATAGTCTCATGCTTTGCTCTTTCAGCGACCTGAAAGCCTGTTTTTTTTTGTAAAATAGAATTCTTAAAAGAGCAAAAAAGACTAAGCTCTCTGTGGGCGTGTGACTGGGTGTGTGCTGAAAATCCTCCGCACACTTATGCCGTCCTATCAGCCGTGTGGGGACAGTCGTGCCTCGTTGGTCAGTGTGGGCTACGGACCCGTTACTGCTCCCACCATGCTGGACATTTTTAAGGCTGGTGGTGACGTGGTAAAAATAGGATCCATGCACCCTACACGCTAACATACATGTATAGGTCAGAGCATGGGCTGACCTCTTCTCACCACAGCGACCGCGTAATTCTACGCCGAAAATAACTCCCTCTCCGGCTGGAGCGCTGGTGTTGGAAATTAACCGATTTTGTTTGCCAGGCCAACTCCATACTGTAGCATGTCCCGCACAGCTGATATACCGAATGTGACTGAACGTGCGTTTTTTACGCGTAGGGCTTTTTGATGGTAACTGCACGTGATGGGCCATGGTCACCACGTTCCCAGCGTTAAAAAAAATGATGTATTTTTTTGTTGTTTTTCCAACCACCCTGTGTATAAGCATGTGCGTATGCCTGGTCCATGTGTGTGTGTTTGTGTGATGACACTCAGCGGCTTCACAGTCTAAGCAAGGTACCGTAGCAGCAGGAGCTGGTCTCTAATCGTCCCCCTTTGGTTAAAGGAGCTGCTTCTACCGCTAAGCACCATGTGGCCACCCTCAGAGAGAAGTGGGACAACACACTTACACACACACACACACACACACACACACACACGGTCACCCAGCAACATA
Organism: Taurulus bubalis; assembly: GCF_910589615.1. Taxonomy (NCBI): domain Eukaryota; kingdom Metazoa; phylum Chordata; class Actinopteri; order Perciformes; family Cottidae; genus Taurulus; species Taurulus bubalis. The sequence continues at coordinate 45,232,441 of NC_136589.1, read as the reverse complement.
TCATCCTATGGAATATATCTAACCTCAACCACGAAGCCACAGAGAGGCAGCTAATTAACTGAAGCATCATCTTCCCCTACTCTGTAATAACGGCCTGTCCCAATCGAAACCATCCCAGCAGGCTTTCCTCAGGGGTCGATTAGTCCGGAGCTGCGGAGGGCGCAGTGTTTACAGCTTGTTTTAGTTTAGCAAATAAATGTTCACATTTACTGCAGCCTCCATACCCACGGGCGCTTTTAAAAGGGTTGCACACGGAGGACAACTCCCACTTTGGCGGCCAACTGTTTGGTGCTGCTGTAAAAGTGACGCAGGCAGAACTTACAGATGGATGGGTTTCATTAACTACAACGCCATTTTTTTTGTCACTGGCTGCCCGCCCAGTCCCCCAGAGGAGGGCTTTTTTTCTCACATATATAGGCCCTAAAAGACGGTGAGCGTAACGGGGCCTTGTAGAACTGGGAACCGCGATCGCGCCGTGGCTAGCTAACGATATCATCCAGGCCATGTGATCTCCTCCCATTGGTTGTTCATAGGGCCACATGCCCTGGCGAAGACCTATCGTCGAAACAAATGTTTTGCTTTTCATGACCACTTATGGCCACTGCAACAAAGGATATTTAATATATCCCTAATCGTTGCTACTCGTTCTGCCTTCCTGTTGATCCTGATTCTTCTTTAAAACACTTTCCAAGAACACCTTGCATGTTTCTGATCTCCGGTTGAATACAAAGAGAAACCAGTTATCTTTCTCCTCACAAGCACAAATGAGTGTTAGTCAGATGCAACCGGGAAACCGTGATGTGGCAACATGTGTGACATCTGTGCAGAGATAACAAATGTTCCATCTTCTGTTTCACTTTCTCTCTCTCTCTCTCCCTCTCTCTCCCTTTCCCCCCAGATCTCCACTGCACCAGTCAAGTACACTTTGACACACATGCAGCACGTTACGGGGCACCAGGTCATCTTTTACAAACATCCACGCAAAGTCCCACCCACACAGCTATACAGTCTGTCGAGCGAGTGCTGCACACACCGAGCACACCTTCTTGATCACCTGCCAGCGCATCCAGACAAAAGTGACGAATGCTGGCAGAGAGGACTGAAAAAACTGGTTTTATTTGTTTCTGCTTTGTTCTTGGTTTTAAGCAGGTAGCCTGAACCTCTATCTGTATCAACTCACTTTCAGGGTTGATGAAGCATGCACATGTGTCTGTGTGTGTGTGTGTGTGTGCATGATTGCACACGTCACCGTGCGTAATCGTCATCAACACGTTCTGTTGTCACCTGATCTCCCTGTGAACCCAACACAGGGAGATGAAATAGAAGCACAGTGTCAGAGTTACGGGAAGTCATTTGTCAGAACTTTGAGTTTCCTTCGCTTTGCAACGGGGAAAGAATTCAGTGCGTTTTTTTTTGGATGCATGCAAAACTTAAAAGTGAAAAAAAGAAAGAAGAAAAAATTGTGTTTGTGACTTATTTGTTGGGAGTCCAGATTCTGGGTCCAGATTTTGAAGTCCGTTTCCGTGCCCCGGACCCGTGCAGTACCAGTTGGTTGCCTCCTCTGGGGTGAAACCACAGCTATGTCAGCTGCAGCTAAAGACAACACATGGACCAAAACAGGAAATTAAGAAGAAAAAAAGAAAAGTTCACAGCTCCCTAACAAGCCCAGTCCAGCCCTGGCTTGGTGTTTACTGCCTGCTTTCTTCTGTCAAGGAAACAGATTTAACTATTTAATCGTTCTGTAGAATGTGGAAGACGCTGCTTCCTTCTCGGAACTCACAGGCACTTTTTTTTAAACAGGCTGCATTTTGTATGTGATATAATTTGCACATTTGTGAAAGTTAATCTCCACGTAGGGTTCTCGCTCTATGTATTTGTGTCACCAGCTCCAGTGATGCTGTCTTCCTCTCTGGTCCCACTGGAACACGTGGTTCATACTGTGGAGCTGTTTTAAGAAGCAAGTGCCCTCGTGCAGCCGGTCCTATGACATCTAAAGCCACTTCTCCGGCTTCATGCGTTTTTCTTTGAAAGTCCAGCAACACGTGTCAGTTTCCGCTTGCTGCACCGATGCGGGGCCTCTTCAAAATAAACCTTTGCCTACAGGAAACAACTTGAGGCAACACAACCAGTTAGGTTTCGGAAAAGATCGAAGACTTCCCGTTTCCCACGGGGGGCAAAGAGAAACAGCGGCCTCCCGGGTGAAAGACGGTTTCTGGTTTGACCGCCCGCCCCCTGTGGGCTTTGCGGCCTTCATACTTCTTGGTTTATGAATACGTGGATTACACACAAATTTAATTTAAGGGATATCTACAAATTACAGAGGCATAGCTACGAATGCTGGATGAGCATAGAGCCACATTTATGGAGGTGCAGAAATAACACTTCAGTTCATATGCGAAAAAACAAAACAAAGAAACATGTAACAAGCTATTCAATGGAACTGGAAAAGTTTCCACTTTAGATGGTGTGGCACAGTAGACTTCACCACCTTTGCCGTTGGCGATGAGGTGCAGCCAGTTGGAGCTTGAACTGACAGGAAACCTGAACAAACAGATTTTACCGCTGCGATTCTGTTGCCTATAGGCTCATTTAGCAAATTGACCTCCAGTAGATTTGTCTTAACATGTATTTGGTCATAACCGGTGTGGAAATCTTAAGTGCAGCGGCGTGGCTGGCAAACCAAGCCGACGTCCTACGAGGCGGTTTTAGCCAGTTGTTCCTCCTGCCCGGCCCACGAGCAACGGACCCCCAGCATGGCGGCCCCGTGAACACGCTACCTGTTACCGGTAGCAAATCCTCTAAAAGGCTGCTTTATTTTTATAATTGCATAACATAAAAACATCCCGAACACACGCAGTCTAACCTGAAGGAATGCGGGTGGGGTGGGGGTGGAGGGGCTGCATGTCGCACCATTTGGAGCCCGTGTGAGACACATTGGTTATCCTCACACCATCCTCTCGTAAATGCTTCTCCCTGTGCGAGTGGACAAACTGTTTATGTTGTTCTAAGAAGTTATGTGTGGCATTTTTACCTCGAAACAAGGACGAGTATGTATTAGGGTACACGGAGGGAACAAGTACAGTGTAGTGTTTATTTGAGTAGTTTGGTATTTTATTTCAAACTTCTTGTTCATAACAGGTTGAGCATTCTTGTCCGAGGCTAATGCTGGAGAGGCAACGGCATCAGGAGCTTGGCATGTGATTTTCTGCATATTGAAACCAAACTGCCCACTAAAAGCAGAGCATGTACACACAGGACCATATTTAAAAAAACAAGGCACCACACAAGAAGTATTATTTTTGTTTGTTTTTGTGGCACCGAGGAATGCACCGGAACAAACACGATACATTCTCCCGAGTGCCACCATTAAACCATGCAGCTGGGGAGAAAGCCGACTGGTGGGCTATTTTTGTCAGGGGGGGGGGGGGGGGGGGGGGGGGGCACACAGGGTTCAGATGAAATACCAGAATCAGACATTGGAGACAGGGTCAAAGGCACCCACCACCACGCCCCCTCCCCGCCTTCACAAATACAAAACATATGGTTCCGTGTAAGTCAGCTGATAAGTGAACTTCTGTTCCTCCCGAGGCTACGTTTGGCCTTCTGCTGGTGGATCCCAGTGCTATTATATAACGTCTGCCAGTGTTCTTTGTAAGCCGCACTCTGTGCAGGTAATATAAGTGGCGTTATTCAAAAGTTCACTTCAACCTCAGCACTAAAGCTGCGCATCAACAGATGCAATGTGGTGCGTGTGTGTGTGTGTGTGTGTGTGTGTGTGTGTGTGTGTGTGTGTGTGTGTGTGTGTGTGTGTGTATCTGCCTGTACCGGCTAGTACCATAAAGTACGGTTGCATTCCACCGGTTTGGCATCACATTGTGCACAAAACAGAATTCTGCAGTCTGGTCTCTCTCATTTCTCATTGGAACACTCTGGTTTCTCTGATCTGTCATCCCCCAAAACACAGAATGTTTGCACCTGTGCTTCATCAAAGAAAACTAAAGTAAAATGCTATGGTTTGCTGCTGGTTGTGTTTTTTTTTTTTTTTTTAAATGTAATGCAACATCTACATCCGGAAACAGAACACTGTGAAGTGCAATACTCCAGGTACAGTAGGTGTGTTGTAATCATCGCTAACTCTCTTATTTTGTGATATATCCATGGCTGTCCACTCTGTCAACTGTTGTTGAACTTATTTGCGTCTTGGGGAGTGGCTCCTATGTTAATTTATCCACTGGATGAGTCACTGAACCTGCAGTGACCTTTTGTCTTGAATACACAACACCCGCTCAGACAATAACCGGCATAAAAAAAATAGAACAGCATTTCCGTCTGATGAATCATCTTCAGACACAGAGACGATCTTTGTCAGCTGAAGGGGACCGCGGTCGCCCAGCAACCGGCTGCAACAAACTAGAGCGCGAGCATGGCGCTAGCGTTAGCCAACGAGCTAACGAGCTAACCAGCGATGCGGAGGAGTTTATTTATGTCTTTATTTAAAGGGGAAACAATGGTGAAACAGACGATACAGATATTTGGTCGCATTAAACCCTCGAAGAAAACTACAGTGGTAAGTGGACAACTGAGGCAACGTTTAAATGAGTATGACTCGGGTCGTTTTCACAACAGACATGTCGTAGCAGCGAATTCACAGGTGTAAACTAACTTAATTCTTCCAATAAATCCTTCAGTCATTAATAATGTACTACGCAGCACCAGGGCCTGGAACTGACGCACCTGCGCGGGATGCAATCCATGTTTTTAATTAGGCCTGCGCTTCTTCTTGCTATGACACGCCAAAATATGGGAAAGTACACTCAACTAGCAGCCTGAAAAACAACCAGAAACGAGGTAAAGTGACCATATACTTTAAAGACCTCTGCTAAATGGGTCTGTTTGGGGCTGATACAGATGTCCAACATGTTGAATTGAAGACTCTAACAGCTAGTGTTGTTGTTGTTGTTGTTACATGTGACCTACTTTGGGCACAACATTTACAAGTTCTCTATGTTTCCCACTTCATTTTATTTCTGGATTAATGGGAGATTTCTTTTACCATGTCAGATACACAGTAAATATGAATTATTTAAACCTCATCATTCTCATACTGAGACAGAATCGGATTGTTATTATTATTTAGGTGTCAAACTGTACAATACTATCAACCAACTGGTTTGTTTTTTGTTTGTTTTTCACACATGCGTATAATGTTCACCTACTATCAGATGTGGCATCTATATTGGATACACACGTACAAAAAAGTAATATCAGTGACAAACATACCTGGCAGCACTCTCACTATTCACCCAAAAACCCAGTTTATTGTCGGATGAATGAAATGATCAAATTACTTTCTGTGGCACTTTAGTCTGAGCTTGACAATATCCAGCAAAAACAAAATAAGCACAGCTACCTCCTTGGGGGCTTTAACAAAAAAATAAAATATATATTTTACAAAGGTTTCCTAGTAGAGCATCGGTGGTCAGGAGGAGGTGACGCTGGCAGAGTCGACGGTGAAAAACAATCCAATCACTTTAGGTCTTATCTTTTATTGCCCGAAACCCCCCTGGGACCTTGTAATTGCATCAGTGTCCAACCCGAAACATGAGCCAGAACATATGCTGAGGGCTGCGGGTGTTTGGATCAACCCGCACGGCCCTCGCTCTGAATGTCCGCCGCTGCTCAATCTATATCGGTTTAATGTTCCACAGCTTTCCTCCTCTCCCCCGGGCGACGCTGAGCGGAGGTGATATTGCCCGGTACATGATCACAATTGCCTGTTTCGTCCTACTGCTTTTTCACCGGACACATGCTTCATAAGCTCCAGGTCTTTCATTTCAGGGCTCTCATTATACAAACCACAAGACTTGTATTTTAGACCTGACATGATGCATTGTTCTTGTGTTTAAGTCGGCATGGTACCGCATACCAGAACAGTCCTAGAACATATAGGAGACAACTATTTTCAAAAGGCTAACTGAGTGCCTATGGCTGTAAAACCCCGTCCACATATTGTGTCAGTTATTCCTCTACCTGCCCTGCGAGGATGATCAGTAGTCCGGAGACCTCGTCCCGCTGGAGGACTGACTATGCTGTTGTCTCTGGCTCCCTCAGGTGTACTCTGTGGACAACGATGAGCCGGTCGGTGCATCCTTGGAGTTCCTGGTGCCCAGGGACGTGGCCGAGGGCTTTGTGAACAACAAGAGGGAGTGCTACAAGTTCAGGTGGAGATGCGTTCATATCTGTGAAGCCTGTGTTTTATAGAGATGTTGTGTCTGGTGATTGTATTCACACTTCTCTCCCCACGTCGGCAAACTCATTTGGTCCAAGTAAATTCAACTGCTGATGTCTTTTGAAGTCAACTACATTAATGTATAATATCTACAAATGACTGTCCTGTACGCTGCTCTATCTTTGGCGCCGTAGAAAAGTTCTTAAACTTATGGCCTTTTTATGTTTACTGCTCTAAATAGGTTCCCTTTTTTTTTTTTTTTACTGTGACCAAACTCTGATCCGTTTTGTTTAATATGTAAAAGAAGCATAAATTAGAGCACCAAGAAATATAACTGCATGCAGACTACAGGGTCATATTATTAGCTTCAGTTTTAAGTGGGCGCTGAACACCGAAACAACGACCGCCCATTGGGGGAGAATCTTGTCGTTGACCACTAAAATGAGCTAAAGACTACTGTAAGAGTAGAGTAACTGTGTAGTTCATGACGAATAAAGATACCATGCAACATGGAGGAGCTGCCCAGCAGAAGGCTGCATAAGAGCAGTGCAGAGCCAGAACATCTGTCTGACGCCGGTGGTGAGAGCTGCAGCCGTGTGCGCTGCACCCTCCAGGCAGGGCCCGCGCCACGCTTCCAAGCCCCAAATTCACAGTCGGGGAGTCAGTAGTAGTTGTAGTGGTAGTAAATGAAACAATAGACGGATGTTCTGACCTCGTCTGCGCTCCTCACTTGTGTCCAGGTTCCTGAAGGTGTTTGATCAAGCTGTCAAACAGGAAGAGATATTTGAAAACATTGCCAAACCAGTTGCAGACAGGTAAAATCTCATTGTACTTCTCAAAATGACAATTTATAAATGCACGTTTGTATTAATGCCACGTGTTTTTTTTTTTAAACTCTTTGTCAACCCTTCAAACCACCACCTTTTTAGATTATCCCATTCACAAATCCTCGCCCACCTGCGCCCAGCAGCGCTCGGCTCCCCGTGCCGCGTTCAGGGCCACACAGGCTCTGAGCGTCCCTGTGGACAGGAAGTCAGTAAAGCTCAGCTTTCTTTTAAGATGGAAATGGAGGGTGTCTGTGATTGTTGGCGTGCTTTGCATACTTTAACCACTAAGTGGGCCGAGCTGGCGGGCGAGATGGCGCACTGTGCCATCGTGAGTGTGAGAACATTTCCAAGCCACAACATAGAGCCATGTTGTAGCTGCTCACTCATTTTGAGCCGTGGTTTAATCCGTCATGCGCGAGGATCACATTCATTAGAGCAACCTGCAGAACGCTCTGTCCCTCAAGATCAACACGACAAGTCTTTTTGAAGGGCAATAGGGGTTCAGGTGGGCCTGTTATTAAATGCAAACATGTTTAAATCTATTTTAGATTGATGTGCCTAATACATCTGGCCGACTTTATTAGTAAAATACAGAATGAGAAGGTTTTTCCTAAAAACAATCCATCTCCATCAGCATCTCTGAGCCAACAGAATCGTGTGCAGATGTTTGTATCTGCAGGGAGACCCTGCCCTCTGCCTGGATTTCCTTATTTTGCCGTGATCGGCACGTTTCTGGCCGTCAACCTCTATAAATGTAGCCACCATGAAAGGGAAAGCTACAAAAATGGCTAACACAGATATAGCGAGGCGAACAATCAAGCGGACAAAGCTTGTTAAAAAAACGAGAGTTAATCCGGGATTGTCTTTCACACACTGAACCCGGGGGCGTGCACTTCTGGCACGACACCAAAGAGCTGGAAGGCGTCCTAAAACACTCTTCAGTCAAACTCAAAAAACAAGCTGCGATGAATGCAGGCAGTTGGCTCAAAGTGGTCAAAGAGGAGATTTCATACAATCTTGGCAAAAATCTAAATTGAACTCCCAAACCTTTAAAAAAAAATGTAGACCCTTCTGCCCATTCATAAAATATACACAATACAACGTGTTTTGCATTTACATTTCCGTCTTCCAATTAGCAGAATTCACCTCTGAGAGGCCTCTCCACACGATCTCCACAAAGGGAGAGTCTTCCAGGCGTCTGTCAGAGCTTTACCCCTCGTCTTGCTCTTAAATCAGGACTGACTTCAGAAAAGAGACGGCAGCCAAGAGGAAAGGAATTTCAATTGGAATTTCCTGTGATCAAATGTTTGCTTATGCTGCTGTTGTTGTTGTTATGTGAACATCATCTTGGCTCAATTTAGCCCCGCCACTTCCATTCCCCTCCCCCCCGGGCTTCTTAGTCACAATAGGGGCTATTTGTGGGGCTCCACAAGTGCTTTGCGTTATCTTTGCTATTACAAGACGCATAAACAACATGGCGAGACGTCTGGATTGGCTGACTAAGGACTCTGATGTATTTGACCTGACTCACACAGGGTTCACAAACTCGGTTATTGGGTTGCCCTCCCCAGCCAACCCTTTAACAGTCCCCCCCTTTGTTGTGGCAGATGGTAAACATCAGGTGAAAAAGCCTCAGTCACAACCATGTCTGTCTTGCCGTATCAACTTGAGCGTCTTTTCGGCGTTAATATGACAATAACGTCTGCAGCCTAGAGGACACTACTCATCCTGTCTAGCTATGACCAATCTGTCTCTCCGATCAGACATTTCTAAATCCACTGTCAGTGGCTCGGCCCCTTCTGCAGGATGCCCGTTCACACACTGAATGGTCTGAATTCCACTGAGTTTTAATCTTTTAAATCCAGTCTCACCACAGTGACTAAAAGAAAGGAGGGAATAATTCAGCCGGCTCAGCTAAATCACAGGAAAAGGCCAAGACTTGTCTCCTTGCCACAAGAAGTATTGAAAGAGATTCTGAAAGGAACTTTATCTGGGACCGACGTGGCCCAAGCTATGTGAAGCCCAGTCGGTGGGCTGGTACCTTGGGAAGCGTATCTTGATATCCACATGGTCCCAGTTACAGAAGCACGTCTGGTGGCAGAAATCTCAAATGGAATAAAATTTGAACTGACAAGCCCCCGTCGTCTTGAAACTTTTATTCAGGTTTCATCAGGAGTCGATTTGAATGGCCGCAGTTTGGCCGTCAGCGCACTAAAACTCTGTTTCGTGCACGCAGGCGCCAATCCTCTCAACGAGCAACAACTGTCAGACCGTTGTTTTGGCCGGTGCTCTGTCATACTCAAGTTTAGCCAAAAGCTCTAACCCGTTTACTTGCACACTAGTCTCCGTCTCTGCTGCGGTGTAACCCAAACCAGTCATTTCAGCCCCAACACAGGAGTTTAAAAACAAACCAGCATTAATAGCTCCAGTAGAGGAAGAGCCACCGTAATGATGTCGGGCTGGCAGGACAAACCCTCGATCTGAGCTGTAATCCAATTTCACGAGGCTGTGAAACCTGTAGCCCAGAGTTTAAAGAAGAACGGGGCTCTGTTCAGTTTAACGCTCAACCCCAGCCACCTCAAAAGATTGGACGAAAAGAACGGGAAGGAAACGGATTTTCTGGGCGACGAGTTGCCAGTCTCCAGGAGAGCTGAGGTGTAAACAGGAACAAGCATTGGGGAACGACCAAGCCTCAGCGACAGAGCCGAGGCCGCATCATTAGCGCCGACATTGCACTAAACACAGAGCCTATGTCTTTCCTCCCCGCTGCCAATCACTGGTCATGACTCACGCCCGACGGCCGTCCAGCCAACTCATAAGTGGACGCTGTGTTTTATATAAACTGACATGCACTTTTTCCCCTCACCAGTCTCATGCAGGGTGTGGATGTGTACAGTGCACAGAAAGGGAAACCCACACACTGCTCCGACACTGGGTTGGCAATACCATTAGAATAAGTGATTTGTTTATAATTCATCTTGAAAAATATAGTGTCAAGATATCCTTTTCCTCGCAATTGGCATGTCAGTGAACACACCGTTTATCCTGCACCTGTGATCCAAGCGTGTGTGTCGTTTGGCTAGTTGCTCCTAGTTTATTTCCAAGACTATAGAAAACAGAAGTTTTATTTCATTATTTTTTTAAGCAAATTCATCCTACCTCATTTGAGCACCACTATTTTGGGCGTTCTTTCATTCAAACGGAGCTCGATGCCGTTGGTTTCCATGGCCCTGTGCACGTGCAGAAGGGGGCAGTTCGGTGCCAAACCAAAATGGACCCGGCCCTGCCTCGTTGTGTGGGGGTTTGGGCCTTTTTCCTTCGGTCATACTCCGAGACATTCCTCCCTCACCGGCAGATGTCTGTCGCCATAGCAGTTCCCTCAGTCACTGCCATCCTTTCCTGTGGATTTAAAGTGTCAGATTCAATTCGATCAAACTTTTGGTGTCTGCTCAGGGATATACTTGACGGTCCCTTGCGCTCTTGCAGATTAAGATAGTGCCGTTGCCGGAGGCGCACGGTGCAAATTATTTACAGACAAAGCTTTTTGAAAGACATGGCGTTTTAAAAGTTTGACTGTATTTAAAAAAAAAAAAAAAGATCGCTCTACTTCCTACTCTTAGCAATCTGTTGCAAAATGTCTCCCAAAGTATCTTCAAAAATTGTTGAATGTTCAAGAAATTGTGTATTAAATCTGTGTGTGTGTGTGTGTGTGTGTGTGTGTGTGTGTGTGCAGTGTGTTGGCTGGGTATAATGGAACCATATTCGCCTATGGCCAGACAGGTAGTGGTAAGACCTTCACCATCACTGGAGGGGCCGAGCGCTACAGCGACCGAGGCATTATTCCCCGCGCCCTGTCCTACCTGTTCGAGCGCGTCTCCCAGGTCAGCCTGTTTCCTCAAGCATTGCATTAGAAACCCTGTATGGAAACGGCAACATTGGAGGTTGCATTCCATTTGATGTGGAAACACTTTTGCCGAATGATTTCTGAAGTAGTGCACTTTTTAATTTCGCAGAATTTAATTCCCATGACTCAGCTGTTTCTGGTGTCAGCGTCTTGTTTTCATCTCTTGGACGACATGGAACCCGGCCAATATTAGCTGACATGAAATGACAATTATCAATTGAAATATCTCCCTGAAGACCTCTAGTATTCTATCCTAGATGAGATCGATGACAACGCTGACTTGTTCTTCTACTCTGCTTACTGGCGGGTCACAGCAATGCGTAGCCTATAGTGCCAAACCAGGCAATGTAACTGGCCTATAATTCACATTTCGTTTTTTTCGACATTTCACAAGTAAAAAAAAAAGGATTTGACAGTTTAATGGAAACCCAGCTACTGATAACTATAAGAAGCATGTAAGATAATACTCTGCTACCTCTCTCAGCCATCCTTATTTTCCCTGTGCTGCAAAGCATCTGCATTATAAATGTCTGCTTCTGCCAAACGTCAAACACACTAAGATTTCCCTCTGTATGCACCCAGTCCAATTTAACATTCTGTATGTCATGCTCCACAGGACAGCAGTATGGTTTACACCACACACATTTCCTACTTGGAGATCTACAACGAGACAGGATATGACCTTCTGGATTCCCGACATGAAGCATCTCGACTGGAGGACCTACCGTCAGTGTTCTGTTCAATACCGTAGCCTTTACTACGCTGGTGGTTTGAAAAAGTCCAAACAAATAGTCATATATTTAATCTTGTGGAGTGATAGATTCACTTTTTTAAAGCTGAAAAGAGCAATCACCCATGGCTCCATTATTCTCCTAAACATTGTGGGTTTAGCCTAGAGTGACATATGGAGACTCGAGTGTTTACCACCTTACTACCAACTGCCAGCGGACATAATGAGACTGTGGGACAGCAATGATGCGGTCGACCTGGTGGCAGAGAGCAGGAGGGTCAAGTGGAGAAATAGCGTTTCATAGCTCGATGCTGCTGCAGCTGGTCTGATTCTTCTTCTTATTTTTTACATTTGTACTTGTTTGTGTCCATCTTTCTTTGTAATTATGAATTCCATCTCTCTGGAGGTTTGTCTGTGTATTATTTTCTTTCTGTTTTTTTTTTACATTTTTACATTTTGAATGTCAAACTCAATAGCTACTCATTTCAAATGAGACTTTAGTCCTCCAGGCACAACATCGTACATCATTTTGCTGTTTGTCTTGTATTTTAAGTTTCTTCCCTCATTTCGCAGAGGATCCAGCTCAAGGTCTAGATACCCACAAATCACAGTCTTCTGGAAATAGACAGTGCCCCATGTTAACCATGCTGTGGCCACACTTGCTGATTCAAGAAGAAGCTGTGGCACTGACGAATGTCTCTCTACTCGTCCTTCCCAGCCCACCCCTTCTCGTCTTTCTCACATTCTCTGACTCATTTTTCTTCCTGTTTGACTTCTTCTCGTCTCCATTTGTGCATTATTCCCATCATGCATTCAGCATCTCACCCACCGAATGCTCAACAGTCATTACGTTTGTATGAAATAAGTTTGAGTTTGTGGAGCTGCCAAAGCACAGGCCTTTAATCACATTTAGATTAATACTGTTTTATCAAACGACATCAATCACCTGCACATGTTAACATAATTGCCCACATATGTTCTCCAGTCATTCCGCCCTCTTTGACATCTCAATCCGGTAGCCATACTGTCACAAGCCTAGCGGCGTGATGGAAATGATGTGGTGAGGTCGTAGGAGTCCTTTCAGCCCCATCTGGGCGAGCACACTGGGTCTCAGGGGGCTTGATGTGGGCAAGAACCACTCGCCTGTTTGTTTTGAGTTGCGTGGCCTGTCTGCTATCAAAGATAAAGCACACGTCTCAAACTGGGTCGCAGCCCACGCCGACTCGCAGATGTGGTTTGTTTGGATTTAGAGCAGCGCAAGGCCAAGGCGATGGAAGGGAAATGGATGACATAACTGACATAATTGTTTTTTCATAATTGCTTCAATGTTGGGATTATTTGGGTTTGGCATGGATTTGTCCTGCGTTGTCATTTTTCATGTTTTAATTTATTATACATGGATCTTCCTTCAATAATATTTTTTTGGGTTTCCCAGAAAGGTTCTTATAATGGAAGATCCAGACCAGAACATCCATCTGAGGAACCTGTCCCTGCAGCAGTCAGCCAATGAGGAGGAGGCTCTGAACCTGCTCTTCCTGGGTGACACCAATCGCATGATTGCAGAGGTGAGAGAGAGAGAGGGAAGCGCATGCTTCCATCGGGCGACTCCACAAACAGAAATGAATGATGGGATTTACACTTTTTCATTCTATGTATTAATGCACATATATTTATTTAGGATAAGCCCCTTGAGATGGGTCATCTAATTTTTCGAGGGGGTCATACACAAACAGACGACACAAAAAATGAATACAAATACAATAGTTAACTAGCTACAAAGTAGCCAAGGACATATTCATAGATCAATATCTCTTCTTAAATATGTACAATTCATCTCAAAATAGGAACTCAAAGCGTTCTTTAACATACCAAATGTCAAAGATCGATTGTGAGACGGTAAATTATTCCGATCAGAGGGAGCCTTGAAACACAAGCTGGTTTTCCAATTGCTTTTGTAACTGTAGGAATAAACTGAGCAGCTAAAGGATTGTGTCAGTCCCTGTGGACAAAAGGGTGAATGTTCCTGAGCACCAGAGTCCCTTTAGAAAACCTCTAATGGGTCTGACAGCCGGCTCCCCTCAGTCCTGGTTCTGGGTATCAGTGCACGGATGGTCTCGTCTAGATTTGGATATGATGTTCTCCACTGACCATACTTGCAGTGTTAGTAGTAAGGATTACTGTTGGTATGCAGAAAACACCTGACCACACCCAGGATAAGTGACATAAATGTTCTCCACAACTTCGAAAGGCTACCTTAAGACCCTCCTAAAATATTATTTTGGTCCCCTGTGGTCCCGTTTATCCCCCCCCCCCCCCCCACACACACACACACACACACACAGTAGAACCAAGCATTTTCTCTGTAATTTCTGTTTATGTTGCGGTGGTTCTTTTCTTCACTCAGACACCCAGACTCCCCAGGCTGACGAGGCATGTGGTGGGTCAGCTTTTGCTTTGCAGCTAAAGGCTGAGCTCACCTTGTTTACTCTTGTTGCCAGTTTGTAAGTAAATAACAGACAGTAAAAGTGAACTGCACGGTCGGGTTTCAATCAGATACTTGGGTTTGCGTTTTTAACAAGTATTCCAAAAGTCAGGTTTTGATGTGGCTGGGAGTCGTCCACGGAGCAAAACCAATCCAAAGGACAAAGTTATGGGATCCAAGATGGAATTTCTCCGGAACATGGAAATGGGGGTAGTACAGTCGCGTCAGGTTTTCCCAGAACAATAACTCAATGTGTTCCTCATCCACCTTGAGGACACACTGCTTGTGGGGGTATATTGCAGGCGAAACACATTCGCCTGTTGATCAGGCCTCTCCGTTCACTCCGGTCCACCCACACGGACACTTTGGTGAACTTGTCCTCTCCAGGAGACGCAAGCAAACAAAGAACCGCCGACAAAGAGTCCTCCCAGAAGCCCTTGCTCCTCATAGACGTTGAATGAAGTTAACACTTGTGCTTTTTTTTTTTTGCCTTCTCTTGCTTCCAGCCATGTGGATAAAAGATGACACATCCGTCGAAGCTGCACTCGGCAGACCATGAGCTCACTCGCTTTGAGACTTGGCAATCCCCTCTCCACTTTTATTGGACAGGAAATAAAGTACACCTTCTAAACTCCTCACCCTTCCTTTAACCTCACCAGGAAACGTTTCCTCTCATCGGCTCCTTTTTTCTTCTTCTTTCTTTTCTCTCCGTCCCTGTTTTCACATGTGGGCCTGGACCTTTTCCCCTTTCCACATCCCAACTGCCTGCTGAACTTGTACGGTGCACAGCAGGTGGTCTGGATGAAACACTTCACGTTTAATCTTTGGAATCATCAATGAGCGTTTCAGGGTTCGTAGCACCACGTTACCCCTTTATGCTGACCCACTGCAGCAGCGTATGTGTAGTCAGCATGTGGTGCGTGTAAGATCAACACGCGGTCAATTGAGAACATGGGGGAATACAGGAAGTGACTCCAACGAGGTTGAATGGTCCTGCTGTTATGTTTTCTCACAGCTTAGCCATACCTAAATGTCCCTGTGTGGACATTTTTTCCTCTGTGGACACGAACACACAGTTTGTAACCATTTAAATAAACATACTGCGCTCATATGTGCCCTCGTCAGTACTATTTGAAACTTTTGAGTTTTTTCTAGGACTCCCAAAGAAACGTTTATATAATATCTGGTGATATCAAAATTAAGTTATTGTCGCGCACAATCCTCACACGTCAAAGCTCTCCCGGACTGTCTCTCAGGAAGGACAGCATGACGCTCAGAGATAAGAGCAAACAGCTACTTCTTATCTATGGACTGCTGCCAGTGTATTTTAATATGTTTAATGGTCAACCACAAGTGCTGATATCAATTTCCAGTCAGACAGTCACTTACTGCATAATATGTCACACTCAAATGAATGCAGCCCAATAAAGCAGCCCTGCAATTTATCCCACCACCATGAGGGTTATTTTGTTGCGGACTCTGAATGATGCTTGAGTTTGGTGCATGGGAACCCTTGTTTTCGCTCTTCTCCCGACTGACTTCAGCAACAGTTTGCTTGACGGATCATCCAGTCACCTGAAACATATCTTTTTACAAGGGCCTGCCCTTTTCCAAACAGTTTCCAACGACCAATGAGTAAAAGGTTAACTCGTCAATGTTTTACCAGCATTTGGTTGGTTAGTTGTTCAGATTCTTCACTATCTTTACCTTTGACCTTTTATTCAATCCTATTAGGTATGTGATCCCTTGTCAACATCTAAGGGCTGCTTCATATTACTTCAAGGGATACCCTGAGGAACACACTTGGACGTGTGCAGAGTGAAGGGAATTTGGACTGAGGAAAGAGCTGACAGCGGTGGGTTTAGATAGTGAAAGATCTGACGGGAGCTGTCACAACCCTAACAGGCAGGTGTTGGCACATTTACGGCAACAACAAGTCGGGGTCAGAGCACCGTTTTTTAGAATGAACAACCTGGTATGTCTAGGATGATGTTTTTTCGAGCAGAGAGAAAAACAAAGTCACGTCTTCGGTCAATGACCGATCCACAAAAGGAAAAGAGATGTGCTGCATCAGCCACCATCATGTGTCCAGACGGCCCACAAGGAGACAGAAATAAGTCAATGATCAGCACTATGTCAGTAAATATCCATTTCCTCTGTTTACCCTCTCATCCAGGACCCCATGAGTAACCATCCTCCTCTGGTTAATAAAGCTTGTATGTGCGGAGTAACTCCCACTCTATTTCTGTCTCCACCTGACTTCTGCTGTTCCAGTGACCATCTGAAAAGCAACCTCAGCTTTTATAAAGCTGCCACCATGTGTTTACTGCTCTTGGGTTACACATGGCGTCGCTTTGATCTTCAAACCAGCAGGGAGCAAGAAAACAAAGAAGAATCAATGGAAACATGTTTTTTGTTGTTTCAATATGGAAAGTAGGGCAGATGGAGAATACAGTTCCCTTTTTCTGTTCGGTGTCCACCATGTGTACCAATTTTAGAGGATTGAAAATACAGTCACGCAGACGTTGGAATTGTTTTTCTCAATGTTCCGTCTTCTCTCTTTTTCCCCAGACTCCCATGAACCAGGCATCCACGCGGTCCCACTGTATTTTCACCGTGCACGTGTGCAGACGTGAGCCCGGCTCGGCCACCCTGCGGCGCTCCAAGCTCCACCTGGTGGACCTGGCGGGGTCGGATCGGGTTAGCAAGACCGGCCTCAACGGGCAGCTGCTCACTGAGGCCAAGTACATCAACCTCTCCCTGCACTACTTGGAGCAGGTAGCCGCTTCATTTGGAATTATATGTTGTGCTCCTGTGTTTTTGTATAAATAAGGAATTGCATTTTGGCATACATTTTACTCGCTTATTTTACTGTGTGCGCAGTTTAATTCTTTCTGCATTTTACTTTTTTTTTTTTTTGCAGATTAAGGCTAATTCATTTGAATTGCTATACATTTCATTATGTGAGACATTTGATATTGATTAACTGGAATCTTGCAGCTACCGACCCTCAGCTCTGTGTTGATTTACAAAAGGGCCCTTTCCACTGCTCTTTTCTTTAGGTGATCATAGCTTTGGCAGAGAAGAACCGCTCCCATGTCCCCTACAGGAACTCCATGTTGACTTCTGTGCTGAGGGACAGCCTCGGGGGCAACTGTATGACTACCATGATCGCCACAATGGCAGTGGACAAGAGGAACCTTGATGTAAGGCCACGTTCAGATGGACTATTCTGGTAGATTGACAAAAATAGTGCTGAGAAACTATGTTATTGAGTGAAATAATGTTACATGCCCTTTGGCCTGGCTAGCGAGCTCTTTAAAATACAGAGCAGGGGAAGGGGGTACTATTCAGAGAAGAAGAAACACTTCCAAGATTTAAGCTCTGAATTCAAGAGAAAAGTGTACGCTTCACTTCACAATGTTGGATCAAACACTCATGATCCCCGAGGTCAAGCCAGCTGCACTAACCCATATTCTGTTATATGTATATATATTTGTGGCAGTGGGTAAAATAAGTATTGAACACGTCACAATTTGTCTCAGTTCATATATTTTTAAAGGTGCTATTGATGACATTTTCACCAGATGTCGGTAACAACCCAAGTGATCCATACATACAAAGAAAATTAAACAAATAAGTTCAGAAATCAAGTTATGATTAATAAAATGGAATGACACAGGGAAAAAGTATTGAACACGCTGACTGAAATGTATTAAATACTGGGTACAAAAGCCTTTGTTGCTTCAAGACGCCTCCTGTTTGAGAAACTAGTCTCATGCATTGCTCAGGTGTGATTTTGGCCCATTCTTCCACACAAACAGTCTGATCTTTAGCCCTTTCCATTGATGTTCTCTTGGATTCCAGTCAGCTGATCGGCTGGGCAATTCTAGCAGATTTATTTTCTTTCTCTGAAACCAGTTGAGTTTCCTTGGCCGTGTGTTTGGAATTATTGTCTTGCTGAGATGTCCACCATCGTTTCATCTTCATCATCCTGGTGGATGGCAGCCGATTGTCATCAATAATGTCTCGGTACTTTTTTACATTCATCCTTCCTTCAATAATATGAAGTTTGCCAGAGCGGTATGCTGTTCCCACCTCTAGCTTCACTGTTGGTCTGGTATTTTTGGGGTGATGTGCAGTGCCCTTTGACCTCCAAACATGGTGTATTATGGCATCCAAAGAGTTCCATTGTGGTCTCTTCTGACCAGACTATATTCTCCCAGTATTCCACAGGCTTATCTAAATGTTGTGCAGCAAACTTTAAAGGCGCTTCGACATGCTTTTTCTTCAGCAATGGAGTCTTGATGGTGAGCGTGCATACATGCCACGGCGTTTGATGCATTACTTATTGTTTTCTTAGAAACAATTGGACCTGCTTATTCCAGGTCTTTCTGAAGCTCTCTTGCGAGGAGCACCTGGTTGTGGCCGGTTTATGGTGAAATTAAGTTCTTTTCACTTCCGGATTATGGCCCCAACAATGCTCACTGGAACATTCAGAAGTTTAGAAATCCTTCTGTAACCAATGCATCAGTATGCTTGCAACAATAAGGTTGAAATCACACCTGAGCAATGCATGAGACTAGTTTCTCAAACAGGAGGCGTCTTGAACCAACAAAGGCTTTGTACCAAGTATTAAATACATTTCAGTCAGCGTGTTCAATACCTTTTCCCTGTGTCATTCCATTTTATTAGACATAATGTGTATATGTATATGGATGTATGTGTATATATATATATATATATATATGTATGTATGTATGTATGTATGTATGTATGTATGTATATATATATATATATATATATATATATATATATATATATATATATATATATATATATATATATATATATATATATATGTGTATATGTATATATATATATATATATATATATATATATATATATATATATATATATATATATATATATATATATATATATATATGCAGTGTGTGGAAATACGATTAATTGGATTATATTCACAAGAAGACATACTTGTGTCCTTCATAAATAAATGTACTACTTAAATCTCAGAGGATTATCTGTGAATATAACCCCCCTCTCCCGGCTACATACAATATTTTATGTTTTAAAAAATGTAACAAAATATTCAACTTGTCCATCACTTGGATGTAAGTAGTATCTTCCGCTTCGTAGGAAATTAATGAAAAGCTGAGCCATGTAAAGAAAGCAACAGTGTTACATGTTGTCATCTTTGTTGTATCCTTGCATGCATCCACTTTCAGTAAATGTACAAGGTTTATTCATCAGGAGTGATATTCTCCCTCGGGCACAAAAGCCCGAAACATTCTAACCTCTCATTGAAACTGTCCTGCAGGAGTCCATCTCTACGTGCCGCTTCGCTCAGCGCGTGGCTCTCATCAAGAATGAGGCGATACTGAATGAAGAACTGGATCCTGCCCTGGTGAGCCGACCCAGTCACTTCCCCCAGTGACTACAAATACCATCGCTTAGCCACACAATCACACCACAAGGCGCTGCCTCGTCACGGCCAGACCCTCCTCGATGCTTCCAGACCTTGACTTGATCAGCCATTGAGTTGCAGTGAGGATCCAGCTTCTAGACGTATAGTGTCCTCTTCGGGTTTCCAAATACCAAATGAGTTCTTCCAGTGTCACATGTGTCATTGTGAAAGCAGCAGTTTTCCACCGCCAACACGTGGACGCCTGTCCATCTTTGCGTTATTTCGGCTGCTCACAGGCTCCTGTTTAGCATTCTCTCTCTGTCTCGTTTACATGCCTCCAATTCGGTTGTGGCATTTATTTATTTTTTATCCCAATAGCTTCCAGCTGGAGACTGGTGTGTACAAACGTCTTCACATGCAAGCAAGCACAAACTGCACCACGTTGTCAATCTGATGGATCAGAAAAATGCGAGTGGGAAGTCTGTTTACTTTCAGTCATTTTGTTTAGTTGCTGTATATACTGTGAATGCATGATTTATTTTGGTAGGTTAGAGAAGAGGCCAGAGTAGGAGATGGAGAGCAGACAACGTTTTGGTGAGGATATGACATCAGATTGTTACAACATATATTTGTGACAGATGCCTCTGCATTTTTTTACGCACAAACGTTCATATCATTTTTTTAAATTTTTTTTATTGTTTTACTTTTTAATGAAATGAAATCCCATTAGAAATTGCCTGAGCAGCATCGCCAAGTCAACCTCTGACAATGGTTTCCCTCCCTCACTTACTCCTTCCACAACACTCACACCTTCCTGCACTGTAGTATGCCAGGAAACAGAGCTGGTAGCTGTTATAAAGGGCCCTCGGGGGGATATCCAGTAGTAAGTCTTCACAGCTACTTTCGCTTCCTCCCCTCCCACCCTGATCTGCCTGAGGATCAACTGCTACTGTATTACTGCTGGTGAGACTTGGCTGGCCACTTGCAAACCCTACAGAGGTATTTTTAAGAGAGTCTGCGGCCGGGCGCAGTAATTGTGACAGTGTCTGGCTGCTCCCAATCGGGTCCGGCACAGTTACAGCTCCAGGCGAACCCAAAGCTTCGCGGGCAAATTTCTTGTCTCCGTTTATGTATGTTTCTCATTTTGTCCGTTGCTCCAGTCTCTCTGTCTCTGCCTCTATCTCTCTCCATGGTTTACTGAGAGAGAGAGAGAGAAAAAAAGAAAGTTGAGCCAGCAGTGCAGTTTGCAGATTAGAATGATGTCATTCACTGTGGTTCGGGGTGACACTCAGACTCCTATCTTTGGCCTGCACCCATCTAGAGGCACGCTGTCTTTAGGACATGCTGGCTGCGCTAATTGATTTGAAACCTGGAGATTTTTTTGCCCAATCTTGCAGCCAGTGTTTGGTACATCGCTCAGACCGCGTGCTGCCTCAATGGTCCTATACTGTAGCCTACAGGCTCCACAATGCACTTCTTCAAAGCCCGAACAGCAGGAAACCAGCCAGACCAGACACAACATTTAACTCTCATGGACAGGGTAAGAATGAGGTGTTGAAAGTGACTTCATAATGAAGTCAGCCACAGTGAGCTCACCATATAAGGTTGGTCTCTCTAAGAGCACTAAAGTCAGTCTTAATCCTCCATTTAGGCCAGGCTGATCCTGGTCTTCGGGAAGAGGAAATTATCGACAGTTATCGGATCTTCCAAGATGCTTCCACCATATTTTTGGTGTGTAATTAAGGGACTCTTGAGCATTGTGTGCAGGAGGTCGCTTAGTTTGAGTTGAGCTGAATCGCCATCAAACTTCTAGGTAATTCCTAAAGGGTCAAAAAAGTTGATCTTAAGGTGTTGTTATGCAGCTAAGCGCAGGGTAATAGGAGGCCGGGTGACCCCACCCTGAACCTGGACTATCCTTCACTTAAAGAGACACACAACATGTTGCTTGAGAATACAGCTCTGATTAGCGCATACCTGTGAGTCAAACAGAACCTTGCTCAGAGCCCACCAGAGAGACGTGTTTGAGAAGCGGGTGTGAGAATTCCTGAGGGGTGGTTGCACCCCCTTGGATCCCTCATTCGTCCCGTCTCAGAGCCTGGCCTTCGTTGGGCTGGAGGAGTTTGTAAGTGGAGTGGTGTGTGGTTCAGTCTGGTGCTCCTCGCCTTAGTCTGAAGTGCATAAAATGAATGCTGCCATGCATGGAACATGTGTTATCATTTTGTTGTGGCGGATATAAGACCCATGTTGGGGTATGTTGAGGTGTGGTGGGCTCTGACTCCTCTTCCTTCATAAAAAGAGGCCCCCATAATAGAGCCAATAACCTGCAGTGCTGTTTACTGTGGGTGGGTTTCTGCACAGGATGAATAGTATATATTCAAAGAGAGGAATTACGGTTTAATGTTAGTTAGTTAGTTTAATGTTTCAAACTTAATTGACCCTTCGGCTCTGTTCCACAGACTTTAACGCAATCATTTGAGATGTCCCTCATAGCCAGACTGGTTTTGTGGATTTAGAGCTTTTCGTGGTTCAACATTGTGTAATAGTGATACTAGTTAACAAAAATCAGAAATCACTATATTCTATAGTCTATAGGGAGTGCAGTTAGTGACAGTGTGGGCTCCATGGTAGCTCTGACAGCTCGACGGAGTAGCAGCGGGAGGCGGCGCCGTTTGAGGAAAGTTAATTACGTAGCATGTTTGTCTCAGCACATAGAAAGTAACGCAGAGAAACATGTAGCGTTGCATGTTGCATGTTACACTGACTTGGCTTTCCATAGGACATGCTGGCATCATCGGTCACATGGCCTGAGTCAGTTTTAATTCCGAGTGTATGGAAGCCTGCCGTGGTGCTGTGGTACCAGTGTGGGCTCGGCGCTCTGAAATAGCCGGCGCGATTCCGCTGACCAACGGCCGGTGGTCAGCATTTCAGGATGCAGCTGGGAGAATTACATCAGACCAAGGGCTCCAAAAAAGAGATGCAGGGAGCGGCTCTGGTGAGGGATGGTCAGCTATGATGTTAAAAAATATGATATGGGGTGGATTTGGGGTGAAACTTTCATTTAGCTAAGTGGCACCTACCCAAAACCACACTTGCAGGTCTGTTTCTTCTCAAGAGCATCTTGAGTTGACAATGTCTGGCTGTGTGACTGCTTTAGACTTTCCAGTCGAAACATGTGTTTGCTTGGAGTGGATGACTCAGTCTGACCTTTTGACCTCGATTTAAGTGTTCACTGAACTTCCTAGTTCCCTAGCAACTTTGTGTCAGGAGTCACCACTTTCTGTTGTATTTGCTCTCTTCAACTGGGACCGTTCCAGCCTTTCAGTCTGATTTTAGTATTTTGCAGTGTGGTCACATTCAGTGATCGTTAAGTGGGATTTATACTGAAGAAGTGGGTCATGAGAGAAAAAGAACAATCGCCACTTGTTTTTTTAGGTGGTTTCACTTTGTTGTGTTGTGGTGGGATTTGTGCAGAATTTTTATTACAACTGGTCTGGCTTCACCATCGCTACACCATCCATTTGTTCTGATGTCTCCCTTCCATTAGCATGTAATTACACGTCTGTGGTCAGATGTCATGTAGAAAAGGTCATCCGCCTATTGCACTGATTGATCCTTTTTTCAGGAGACTTACCAACTAACTGAATGTCCAGTTAACATCTCATATTATTAGCTGCAGAGAAATCAAGCTGTAGGTTTTATCAGGCTAATCATCTGTTATGGATGTGGCCTCTTTCACATTTAATCATAGCGCCTCAAGTTCAAGTAACGGCACACTGCTAATAACCTGCTCAGCTTCAAAATAAGGGCACATGTCAAGTGGGCTCACCTCTAACCTTTCGCTCCTGTTGTGGACCAGGAGATTCAGGATTTAATCCCATTTAACAGGTCTGTTGCACGAAAGACAGAGAAAGAATGAAGAAAAGCACTGAGTGCAGAGAACTGAGTGCTTGTAAAGTAATGGTATTACCATCCAGTGGGTGATACATTTGTAATCTGCAATCTTTTTTTTTTTAAACAAATAACATTAACTTGGCAACTCCTGTTTAAATTAAGTCCTACAGCTGCACAGTTGATTGATCATTCCAAATTGTGCACATCTCATTGTCAAAAGGCATTTCTGGCCCAAACAGCTCTGGGGATTCTCTAAAAGGAACCGCCCACTGCCCCACAGCTAAACAACCATGCAAGATGCAGTCACGGAGCTTTACAGGATGGGTGTGGTCCGAGCACGGAAGCCGGAAGCAGGGGGTAGGAAGTGGTATCGGGGGCATTGGTCCCCCAGCTGGCCTGATTATGGGCCGTTGCTGGTGTGATCCCATCACAAAATGAGCTCAAGTTTTTTGATGCATGCTGCTGGGTTAGCCTTTGTGCTACTGGGTTAGCCGTTTGTGCTGCTGGGTTAGCCTTTGTGCTACTGGGTTAGCCATTTGTGCTGCTGGGTTAGCCGTTTGTGCTGCTGGGTTAGCCGTTTGTGCTGCTGGGTTAGCCTTTATGCTACTGGGATAGCATTTGTGCTGCTGGGTTAGCTATTTGTGCTGCTGGGTTAGCCTTTATGCTACTGGGTTAGCTGTTTGTGCTGCTGGGTTAGCCTTTATGCTACTGGGATAGCCTTTGTGCTGCTGGGTTAGCTATTTGTGCTGCTCTTGTACCAAATCTGAAATAGAAGCTAAAAAAGTCCCTCAAAATAGATGTCTAAGAAATACGAGTATTCCTAGTTCCTGCGGTGTGGTCACATAAAAGGGTGTTCTTAGAACTATGTAATAGGTCCTCTGGTCCAAAAACACTTATTTAGGGCATTGAAACAAACAGGGACCTGAAATGGTTCTGTCTCATCAGAATTCATATTGTTTTGCTCCTCCTACCTACATGTAACTTAACGTCTGATCTTAACTCACTGATCCTCTAAGTGCTAGGTAGCTAGACGCCTGCTAATCCCTGCCTAGACTGACACATGGCCACTTAAACTGACCTCCGTAGACATGGACCCTTTCAGCAAGGAGAACCAGAGCGCCACAGGCTTATCTCCAAAGATTAAAGGTTACTATGTCAACAAGGCTGGGGCCAGGACTCTTCTCTTTTTCATGCCTCAATTGGATTTTTTGTGTCTTATATTATGCTAAACTTAAATAGCGGTCTCTGGCCTACCTGTGCTCAGCAGGTGGAGAACGCGGTACCTGGGTTACACAGGTTAGAACACATGTTGCTGCCAGTATCAATCAGTGGAATGGCGCTTTGGGCTGTTAATGAAAGCAATGTCCTGGTCCCGTCACATCGTCTCTCTTCTGATCAAGTTTTTTTTATTTTTTCCAAAGATTGCTATCTAAGTACTTATTTTAGAATCTATGTCTGTACTCTGTGAGATATTTTTATTTTATACATATATTTATATATATATATATATACGGTAACCAGACCCGGACAGCGGTTCCTAACAGCAACCACCCGGTTGGCTCAGTGTGCGAGGCCTTAGCCGAACATGTGCGGACAGACGGCAGCAGAGGGTTTTTAAGTGTACTATTTTTCTTTTCTTTTGCTACTGTATCTTTTTAATGCAAATTTATGTTTTTCTTCTTTCATTGGAGCATCCAGTTGTCTGGAATCACTTACGTTTTTCCTCAAAATGCATCGGCAAGATAAGCCGCAAGATCACTTTCAGAAGGATTGTCTCATCAGTTGGCGGCGGCGAAACCGCCTCAGTCTGCTTGCGCACGAGCAGGAGGTGCCAAATGTGCTCCACATTGTGTGTGTGTGTGTGTGCGCGCACATGTAGTCCACCATCTCTAACCCTGCCTTTTTGCTTTGTGTGTGTCTCAGCTAATAGCCCGTTTTAAGAGGGAGATCCAGTCTCTGAAGGAAGAGTTGGCCATGATGACAGGAGAACAGAGAGATGAGCAGCTTACTGTGGAGGAGATCCAGAGGTATGTCAATCAATTATGCCCTGCGATGAGCAAGGCATGCATAGCGAGTGTCTGTGTGTGTGGGGACATGGCCTATATTACTGATGTATGATTATTGCGTAATGTTATACCCAGGCTAGGCGCCAGAATGAAGTGGCTGAGGGGGCTGTTAAAAATCAGGAGGGGCAACTTTTTTCCATAAGATAAAATTGATTGATTTAACCACGCAATAATGTTGGAAAGACAAAATAACAGCAACAGCAAAAGGCTACTGTTTCAAAAGCAAATAATGACTGTATTAATCAGAGAACCGAACACTATCAGAGCATGACATATACAGTATGTTAGACTGTTTGTGGCTTGCCTCCCTCTCTCTCTCTCTCTCTCTCTTTGTCTCTCTCTCTCCCCGAACTGAGTGACGTGTTTGTGTGTCCGTCTATCGATCTCCTCGGTTGCGTTTCAGCATTGCGGACGGCGCCGTAAAATGTAAAATTGCAGCACAGCAGGCCGATATCGTTTGGCTCGTTTCCAGAAAAAGACGCAAATACAATTCTGGCTTCTAATCATGAAAATATTTGTGTGTGCGTGTGCGTGTGCGTGTGCGTGTGTGTGTGTGTGTGTGTGTGTGTGTGTGTGCGTGTGCCTCCGCAGCCTCAGGACAGTGCAGGCGCGCTTAGGGCTGCGTTGGCCCCGTCAGCCTTCTAGGGTGTTTAGACCCGGGGACGAGGCAGATGGACTTTTTATTTTTTTTAATCTCTAATTTGTATGTGTAATGCTCAAAACCAAATATGTTTCATGATTCATAAGTGTTTGGGGTTTGCCTCAAGTGCCTACATAACTTATGCTGTTGGCCATGCACTGATGCTCGAGTTGAAACCTCATTCACTGAAGCTTAACCAGATCTAATGGAGTTCCCCAGGGCCCTCCGCTTCAGCCAGGGCTGCTTTATTCCTGCTCTTCCACTCAGATGGCAGAGGGACCAGTCAGTCAGGGCCAGAGTTCAGGCCAGAGGTTCCATGGAGGACTTGGAACAACCCCCCGTCCCCAGTGCTGATGTATTTACCGCACCTGGTCCCATCACTCCGCCTTTTTATCATTTACTTAACATATCACCTTGCACCTTCGAAAAAAAAAAAAAAAACTTTTGGAGACTGTCAAATTCTGGAGTTTGAAAGATGACGCTTTTTCTCTGACAAAATATTGTACATGGCAGTGAAGGGCATTCTCCAGAAGCCAGCTTTGTATCACAAAACCACCGGTGTCTCACGGGGCCCTGGTAGAAAGACCGCTACGTTTGTTTTAAGTCCTTCGTCATGTAAACCCAGCGTGTTTCTGCGCCGAACAAGTTCGCAGTGGAAAATAAAAACCGCGCACTGCCGTGCCCACATCGGATCCGTCTGGACGGCTGCCCGTCGGCCTTTTCCAGTGGCCCGTCCCAGAGCTGGAAGAACCAATGTTTGGACTATCACCCAGTGATAGTTTATCAACGGTCCGGCCCACTGGAGCTGGAACACGCGTTTAAGTAAATAGTTTTCTTATGACCAGAGCCACATTTTAAACATTGGATATAAATATGAACTATTTGAGTGGCTGCCGAGCCTGTCCTGAGTGTGATGGAGAGGGACTGGAACAGGGTTTCAGCTTTGTTGGTGTTGTTTAAGAACACCTGCGTGTGTTTGTGTGTCTGTGTTTAGGTTGGAAGAGCTAGTCAAGGCCTTCCTGGAGGACCCTGATCCAGACGTGACACTGTCTTTGGGACCAGACATGAGAAAAATCCAGCACTGTTTCTCCCTGCTGAAGGTAATGTGTTTACACAATCTGCATGCACGTCTCCCTGTTTGACCTGGTGTTGGTTTTCTTCCTCCTGTCCATAAATAGGTCCACCATCATGCAGTGTGGCAGCAGCAGATGTCTTCTGTCCAGCGAGTTTGGATTCTGTTGGTCAGTGTTGGTTGTGGATGTTTCTCTTCACCGTAGCAGTGTTTAGAGCACATCGGATCAGTGAGGGGTCCAGAACTGATCTCTGCATCATCCATCAGCTCAGCAGTGACCAGCTGACCAATCCCCTCCTCTATATAGCTCTAACGTATAGCTTAACGTGGTTAATGCTACTGCAGGTGGTTACTGTAGCATCAAATAGCATAGGGTCACTTTATCTTCACAGAAAACATGATCTTATCCTCAGGCCTAACCATACCCGGTAACTGTAAATCATGTGCTTTATTCTTGAGGCAGTGAACAGTGAACATATCTGAAGAGTCTTTAATGCCCAACTTTATCCAGTGCTGTTGGCTTTCCCACGGCTTGCCTTAAGTCTAGACGCTTTGTTGTTTAGCAGGTCTCTGCCGTCTAATTAGAGGCTCGGTGTCATGTGACATGCAATCGTCAATGCCAGGTCTTCTTGAGAATTGACAGGTCAGCTAAAAAACTCAAGACAAACTTACGAACAAAACATTAGTCTGAACTATTTTTTACGTTATATATATATACTATATATATATAGTCAGTGCAGTATTTCTGTCATAAAAGAGTCAAATAAATGAGTGCTGAAACATTTCAGCTTATTGATCAGTCAACAGATCAACTGAAAATTCAGCACCAGAAAGTCTGTGGAAGCAAAAACTGGTAGTTTGAGCTTGTGAAATGATGTTCACAAATAAGTTCACCTTTAGGGCACATGGACATCTGTAGAAAGAGTTTGCTGTCTATTCACAGATCGCCGCCTGCCCGTCCCAGAGGTAGTTATCCAGAAGGTCTTTGCCAGAGAGCTTATTAGATCCGCCCCCAGAAACTGAATTTAATTCCAATAGGTAACCAGTTTAATTTCTCACGTTTATGATCAACCAAAACGTTTTAGAATTAAGCGAGTTACAGTCGTCTTTGTAGAGAAGTCTGCATCTCTCAAGGCGCATTTGTTTGCTAGCGGGTCTTGACCGCTCCAATATGGCGGGCATGCAGACACATAGGCAGCAACGTTTACTTCTGTATGCTGATTGGATAGTCGGCTGAGCTCACTGTTGAAAGCATTCCTGCACACATCTTAATTGAACAGACAGAATACGTTTCTACAGCTACAGAAACGTGTTTTGTAGCATCTAATATGTGTGCATCCAACGTTTTTGCTCAACTGCAAAACACATTGATAAACTTGCATTTGTGATATTTCTTTTCTATTTTTTTATTTGTATTTACTTGCACACCAAAGGTAAAGAACAACTTCAGGCCTGTGAATTTTTTTTTTTTCACAGGCAAGTTTTAATGACCCTTATTTGCTTGCATTCAAAAGTATTGAAATCAACTCATGACCTACGTTAGTTATTAATAAGCAGACACATTTACTGGTTCCAGATTCTAAAATATGAGAATGTTAATTATTGTACATGGAACATTTGAAAACACATCTCTTCTGGACTTTTTTTTCAAAAACAGTTTTCTGGCTCGATACCCAATGCACTGACACGTTGTCATGCGGGCTGCGGCGGAAGACGTTTGCACTTGCATGTTGTTCGCCAAATGTTGGCAGAAAACATAAACTCTTTTGTTCTTCTTTGTTTGGGAGAAAATCCGACATGCCACGGAGTGCATTCAACATCCATCAACCAGCAGCCGCTGGAACCGGTGCTGCTAAATGAGCGTTCCTGCGCTCCGCTCTGGTTGGAGCCAGAGCGGAGCGGGCCACCAGAAGCACTTCCAGATCCCACTCCGATGTCTGTTTATCTCTGCTTCAGTTTGTTATGTTCCGCAAACTCTATCTCCTGTTCAGTTTACATTCCTGCGAGCATCACTCATCATCATTTGGGGCGGCTGTAGCTCAGGGGAGAAGAGTGGTCCGTCCCGTAACCGCAAGGTAGCCGGCTCCATCCCTGGTCTCCCCGTAGCTCTCATGTCGACGTGTCCCTGGGCGCCTCACAGTGGATCATATCCCCTTGGGGAAATTCTTCTCTGCATTTGACCCGTCCTTGATTAATAAAGGATACATTATCACCCCAGTCACACTCCACCGATTCTGAAGGAATTTTGGATCTGGTTTGAATTTGATTCCTTTCTTTCTTTCTTTTTTCTTTGCTCCTCAATGCTGGCTAGCTGCTCCCCGCTCAACACTGCGATGTGTAAGAAGTGCAGTTTGACCTCCGTGGTTTAGCAACGCATCTTTGTTGTCACTCTGCAGAGCGGAGGCCTCCACACAGTGCACACTGCACTCGGTACCTTCCTCTTCAACTGCGTCTCTCTCCATGTGGGGAAATCTGTTAACATGTTTTCCACCTGTCTTTAAGCCTGGCGCATCATTGAAACAGGAGTTCAATGACAGACGGGGAAAAGAGGGCCAATGTAATTCATGTTGAGGGAATATCACAGGACTAAGAAGATGGCAGCTTTCCAGGATGATACCATGTGTTTTCCAGCTCGTTTACATTCATGGAATTAGATGGTTGTTTATACTGAATGTTTTTTTTCTCCACAGCAAACCTGCATTTGCTTGTTGCGATTGCATATATGTCTCAATCTGTCACTTCAACATATCATCCCTAAAAGAGAAGCCATTCTCTTAACTTCCATTCACGGTCAACAATCTTTCTTTTTTGTGTTTTGGTACAGATGATGATCATGGACCAGCGAAGTGGAGGAAAGAGATGCGGCGATGGGCAAGCGTCACCAGCAGTGGATCCAGAGAGCCCCCCCTCTGCAGCAGAGGTGACCAAACTGAAGGAGATGATGACGCAGCGTGACAATGAGATCAGTATCCTTCTGACGTGAAGCAGCTGATGGTTTCATTATCATGGTTTGGAGGTAGCTTGTCTGACAAAAACAATAAGGCTGTTATTGATCAGCGGGCTGTAAAAGTGTCTCGTGTAAAGCTCCTGACCGCCCCTGGGTTCGATTCTCTGTCACAACGCCTTGTGCTTGTTTGTGTTTTATTTATTTATTTGCTGTAAGAGAATGTGCAGAGCATACAGAACACAGTGCATTAAAGATTAAAAAAAAAAAAAGCTAAGAAAGAAAAATACACAAATAGATGAAATAAAATCAAGTAAATGAATAATTCCCCCCACCCAAACAAAGAAGAACATAAAGTGAATTTGACTTCTTCTTCTCTCCCTTTTAACCTGTGGCGCTTTGTGGCGCAGAACTGAAGCAGATGGCGTGGAAGGGAAAAGGTAACGGTTAATAGGAGCATTCCGGCAACACCGTGTATGAGAAGGGAAGCTGCACCCTCCCCAGTGCATATGGGAAATTTGCATTTTAAATAGATCTGCCAAAAAGAGTCGGCTTTGAACTCTAAATGTCCGTATGCGTCCAGCCTCACAGATCAATCACACCTACTGTTGATAGTCGAATCCTCGTGAGCAGAAAGGTTATTTATCCAGAAGTAAATCTTCCTCTGTTATTGCTCGGTTGGATTACATCGCTTCTGCAAACGCACGAGTTATGAAACACAAGCAGCCTTGCATTCATCACCGGGGCCCCAAAAACACACGCGGAATGTTGCTTTAATGTGCACGTTCCGATAGATCCTCATCTACCGACTGCAGTTCATCATGGTGACTGTTAATCATAATTATGGTATTTGCATGTTGAATATGATATTTCTAATAGCTTTATGGGATTATTCCCCCCTCAACCCCTCTCGCTGCGGCTTGTCATTAGATCACGGCGGATTAGTCGGAAAATTGAGACGTCTGCCTGATTGTTTGGCCACAAAAATCTCAGCCCTCCAAAACAAATAGAATATTATCACGCAGATATTTCACCGCGGTATTTC
Organism: Taurulus bubalis; assembly: GCF_910589615.1. Lineage (NCBI taxonomy): Eukaryota > Metazoa > Chordata > Actinopteri > Perciformes > Cottidae > Taurulus > Taurulus bubalis. Next base: position 45,201,183 of record NC_136589.1, on the reverse strand, counting down.
TTGGACCGGGCATGCGTAATGTGAATTCCTCTCCTCTTTGTGGATTTTTCTCTCTCTCTCAAAATGTCATACGTCGGTTTTGACATGATGCAAACGTAATTGCCATTGCGCGTGTTTCAAAGCACACATTTCGGCCAGTAAAGCACGCGCGCCACCGACCATATTTCTTTGTGAAGTTTGTATATAAAGCTGCAGTAGCCTAAACTGTCAATCCCTCAGTCAGGGTGGTCTGTCTGCAGCAAGTAACTATAGTCCGGGTTGACCGACCCTGCAGGGGTGACATCATTTCCAGCCAGAGTCCTAATAACTAATAAGTAGATTCAGACCATTTCTACAACTTCAGCTTGCATCCGTTAGCTAATCACCATGCTTTCCATGCCTGGTAAAACCAAAAGGTTTCTGTTGCTAAAGGCTCACTGTTCCCAGAAAGTCCTTGCAGGGTTAATTATGCCAATTTCCCTGTAAAACCAAAAGGTTGTATCTCCACCCGCTGGCCCTGCGTGTTTCCATGCACGGTAGACTCTGCATGGGAGTGGGGCACCTGGTAGCGCTTAGTCCACTCTGCTAGAGTTATGACACGCCCACCGCCAACATGATGACGGAGCAACAGGGAGAACCAACAAACACTGCTGATTTAAAGAGCGACGTTGCGTTCGCACGTGAAAGTTCCAGGTCGCTCTCCAAATTGCACACATTTTTCTGTCACTGTGGTAAAATGTTGTAGTACAGTCGAGTGAAGTGTGTCTTGGAGCTACACCTGTCTACACATTCATTTTCTTTCCCGAAGGCTTTTTTCACAAGCCCGTCTAGAAACCTTTCCGCATGATGCCGCTGCTGCATGTACAGCATAAGTCTTTATGATCTTTATAGTCCTGTATTGCCTGCAGGCCAGGAACTCCAGTGTTCTGTGATGAATGACTGTTTTGTCAAAGGAGTCTTGTGACTTTTATATTACAGCGATATAACTCAAAAAGGCTGTTTGAAGGCAAAGCTTAAGCAGTGAAAATATTCCAAATATTGTCCCGTCCACACACACATTTCCTTTCTTACGGCCCTTTCCGATGCTCTCTTCAGACTTGCAGAACACAGGAGTATAAATACGGTACTAACCCATCCAGTTATTTCCAAATTTGGGACAACAAACATTGACTCGGCTAGTGCTCGCAAACCTTATTGATTACCTTACTGTGGTAACCTAAGCCACTGCTTCATGTTAATAGCAGAAGGATCTTTTCCATTTGAAAACCCTTGAAAAGAGCAAAGATGGACTTTCCATTTAAAGGTCCAGTGTGTATAATCTACTGAAAAAATAGAGAGTGGGTCCTCTACAGCAGTGGTTCGCAAATGGGGTATGTGTCCGTGAGATTTAAAACAATATATATTTAAAATTAGTATTTAATCAATATTCAATCAAATAAAAGTGTAAGTTCATAAACTGAATTATATATATGCTATATTAAATCAGACCATGATTGCACAGTGCTGGTATTTAATATTGTTTTCAACCAAAAATGTTTTGTGCTGGTTAGGGGGTACATGGCTAAAAAACTATTTCCCAGGGGGTACAAAGGTTCAGAACCACGGCTCTACTAGTAGTGATTTCAACCACTGGAAATTGTCCAATTTCACTTAATCAGTCAAAACAAATAGTATTTATTTGCCGCAAATAATTTTCCATTGTTGAGCGTCTGAGCCTGCAATGTAGTGGCTGGCCTAGTAATTAAATACTCTTCCATGCCAGTAGGTAGCGCAATAATTACCTACCACATATGCTGTATTATGCTACAATGTGACAGGATTTTTTTTTTTGTAAAAATGTGCCGTGGCTCAAAAAAGGTTGAAAAACACTGCTCTACAGGATGTCCGCCATGTTGGTTGCACAGTCATGTTTCTACAACAGCCAAGAACATACATACAACCACTGGCTCTAGAGAGGGCCTATCAGGTTTTGAGGTTACCTGAAGGCCACCAATGTTCTCCAACACGCTTGGAAAGAGACGGGTGAGCGGCGGAGTGGTGAGCTGGTTACCCACCTGCTGCCACTAAATCCTACACGCTGCTCCTTTAAGAGTCACCCAACAGCATCCCATTCACAAGATATCTTTGATATGATCGTTGATATTTAGCAGCGAACTCTGAACTCTTGGTCTCTTGAGTCTACTGGTCTAAATATTGTCTTCTGGCACTTGCAATGTTTTCAAGTAAAAGATGAATGGTAATACTCACAACTCTCAGATTATTCTGTTTTTTGTTCTATTGGCTCACATGAATTCAATAGGGATTTGGCTAATGCTAAATCAAAATGGCAACAGTAATAAGGCACAGAAGTTATCTCACAGCATGTTTACTGCACTGGCACAGCTTTCCTGGATTGTTGTAACAGCTCTGGCCATTGTTCAGTATGATCTCTTTCATCGAGACACTACTGCTCCAAATTCCACTCAATCAAAAGTAATGCCGTTCGATTTATTGTTCAAAGACTAAGCATGCAAAAAATAAAAACAGCCTCCGGGTCTCATAGCTGCAGTAGTTTATGGACTGGGCTGGAGATGTTTGGCTCCTTATTTTTAGCCACACAAGTAGCGTGGCTCTCGGGACTTTGGTCAGCCGGTGAAATATGTGGACGTCTGCCTGAGGGATTGGCACCGACATTTTCTCCCAGACAATGCATCCTCATGACTTTGGTGTTTCCCCGACTTCACATCCAGGGCCACCAGCAGTTTGATGTTTTCTGCGTTATTGGTAGGGAATTTTTTTTTCTGGGAAGACAATAGAGATAGCAGGGATAATAACACTGCTTTTAATTGTTCTTTAGTGCTTGCTGTGTAATCATCATTACTTGCTGTCATTTAATTGTGCATAAAGAATGTAAAGTTGTCAAACAAAGATGCAGCAAGAGTCCCGGTTTGCTGCCAGCTGTTTGAGCGCATATGCAAATGAGTGCTGATTGAATGAAATGCCCTCAATCAGTCCTTTTGCAGGTCGTAAATGTCTTGGATTAAGCTGATTATAGCTTTTATTTGAATGGTTTGGAGCAGGGTAGGGCTGAATAGAACAGGATACTGCTTTAGTTGTAAACCTACTCACCACTCGGTGCTCTGTTGATGCAGGAGTTTAAATCAGCGCTGGCAAGTCTTTGGTGTTGTTTGGACGACTGGCTTCAGTCTAGTGGGTTCTTTTTTAAATCTCTGTGTACTGCACATTGTATTAGTTACTGACACGGGAACTCTGATCTGTTTTATATTCCAGCAATCATGGTGATTTGTCTTGGACGCGATATAGCGCATGCACATTTGAAGGCTTTACAAAAGCAGTTTATTTGAGCTCCATCGACCACTCCTCCATCAGTTTTCATTCAGTCCAGATTTAAATACGTTGTGTCACCTTTTCTGGTAACATTTCCTGTGTTCTGTAATCACCATGCTGAATCACCATGATGCTCACCAGAGGTCACTTACAAGTCAGCTCAGCCCAATAAAGCGCCAGATATGAGGACTATAAAAGAAGCCACATATGTCTGAATATTATTTTATGGACCAAGGTTTTTGAAGGATCCTCAGCTCTTCACACTTAATGCCACACGAAGCACCTTTCAGCACCTGCATGGGACACACCAGGCTTTTAACTAGCTTCCAATGTAAACCAATTCACGTCATTATTAAACAATCAGCACAACTGAAATAGTATAAAGAGCAATGCAGTCCGCTTGGGCGGGAGGAGAGGTTGGACGGGGCAAACAAACGCAGGACTTTTACCCAGGAGACTGCTTTTTGTGTCCAGTGTAAAATCAAATCTCAACATTGACTTATTTTAACCCAAACCACAACCTTTTCTTCAACCCAAACAAGTAGTTTTCCTCCTTAAACTAACCAAGTACTCTTGTTTCTAACAATGAAGTTGACCTGCGTGGTTTATTTTGAAAAGACACTATGGGTGTAAACGAGGGGAAACTGACACTAGAGGTGAACCTAGCGTCATCGTTTGAGAATTGGGTGTAATGATTATGTAAAGCTCTAAAGTGTATTGTGCAAAGAACATATAATTGCTTCAATACGGTAATCGTGATCGAGCATCTCAAACGATTTTTCATACAAAATCGGAGCAATTTGTGGCACCAAGTGAGATTTGGCACTGCCCCGTCTTTGTAGCTGCGGTAATTTTAAAGGCATTTTCTCTATTTCCTGTGATGTCTGCTTTATTGGACGGCATAATAGAGAGTGACAGGGAAGATGAGAAGGAGAGAAGGAATGCACATCGTGAGTGGAGTGCGACCACATTTCTAGTGCGTGGCATGCAAGCCGCCCACAGATCCAACGTGCAACCCCTAAAATAAATGTTCATCCCATGCTAGAGGTCCACGGTGGTGTTCAGCATAGATGAAGATATCAGACGCCAGAGATCTGAATAATGGGAAAACCTGGTGAACAACAGTCTGAAGTAATGACTTGTAAGAAACAATGACATAGGACCCACAGAAATGTCCATATTTCTCTGTAAAACTTGGCCTCTGTAGGTCATTTGGAATCGTGTCGGGGTTTAGATCTTGGCAGTTTATAGAAGACTGCATGGTTCGTTTCATTGGAAACTGCAATTGGAGACTTGGTTCCTTCGTGTTATTGTTCCCCCTGACATCCCCTTTGTATTGGCTGACAGGAGTATGAATTAATGTCTCCAGCCCCTTCAAAACTATGTCCATTCATCATCCAAAATAATGACATTCTGACTCTTTCGGGGGGTTTTCTGCTGACCACCACGGTTTCTGCCCGACCACAAGTAGATGTCTGCTAATCTCATGATAGAAGAACGGACTAATGTGTTGTCTCTAAATTATGGGTTGTGATTAGGCCATCAAGCACACTTCCCTTTATAGCGGAAAAACAGGCACACAGGGAGCTGAATGCATATTTTACGAGACTGTAATGTTTTATTCATATAGGTAATGTAAAGGAACACTTCTTTTAGTATAAATTGAGCTAAGCTTCTTACCTGCTAGACGGTGACAAGCTTTGATTTCTCGCTTTCGGTTGACATTTTAAAAGCAATCTTGGCAAAGTTCTGTAGAATTGACTTGAATTTTCTTCTTTTATCCCCCCAACGCAATTCTAGTTCACACAATTACAACTTTCCCTCCATCAGCGTTTCTGATTGCAAAAAGAAAATTGCCTCTGTCTGGAGCCGCGGTATCGAGATCCCCGGCAATTGTGAGCTGAGCGTGGCCACAGCTTGTTGTTAGCTACGTTAGCATCACGGTAGTTAGAAAGACACAACTAACCATAATACCCCTATGAATACATTCATGAACAAATTGACACCTTGATTCGTGTTTTAGAATCGTCATCTGCATGTCCGCTGACACGACATCCGCTAACAGGACGGGGTTTACGACCTATAATGCAGCCAGCCAGCTAGCCACCAAGCCGGCCACCAAGCCACCAGCCAGCAAGCAAGACGTTGAAATATAGTCTGCGAGTCAGACTCTGGGCGCATGGCAGCACTGCATGGTCATTAAAACCCCCCAATGAATCCAGCGGCCTTTAAGAAATCACAATGTATGTGTATATTGTCGATTCTGTCAATCAACTGTCATCCTCGCAGTGGCGGGCCGTGCGTTTTCGACCTAGGCCTTCAGTGCCGTATAGTCCACATCAGGGACGGATCAGACCGACCCACTCAATACGGCGTGCTGCCCACTACACAGCGCGTTCATACAGACTGTCATGTGTGGACAGCAGACGCTCACTCTGCCATACGGCACTATTACGGGCATGGAGGGAGGTCACACGGGGTGTGGACCAACCTGCGGAGCTATTTTAACCACTTTGACAAGAAAAAAAGGCGCTTTGTTAATGGTTACTTTAATTTGTTCAAACCATAGGTCTCTTCTCACAAGGGTTACGGTATTGTAGCAATTTAAATGTAGTTAAACAACCATGTGGTTGCGGAGATCATTTTTGTTTTTTTAAATGAGGCTCTGGGGACTTGGTGCGCAAACAGTGGACACTCCGTGGAGCCAGCCTCCAACCTCGCCGTTGCTGCGTAATTAACGGACAATACATGTTGTTCAAATCAACAACCAGTCACATTTAGTTATAACAAAACAATCCAACAAAACCACGGCACTAAAACATTGCACACACAAGACATGTCTAGCAGCTGCTGGCACCTTGTCGCGTGGAGAGGCGCGGCCCCAGCCCCGACTCCACCAGCAGCAACAACAGCGCTGTAGCTTGTTTATGATTAAATACGACTGCAGATGTAAAAAAAAGTAACATAACCAGCATTTCACTCACCAGATGCACATAACCCTATTTGCGAAAGGCGTCATCAGTAAATCTACCAGCAAGTCCGTTTCTCAGGCTTCAGCCTGAGATTCTAGGTTCTAGCTTCTAGCTGCTGCTTCTTCTTCTTCTTCCTCTTCTTCTTCTTCTTCTTCTTCTTCTTCTTCTTCTTCTTCTTCTTCTTCTTCTTCTTCTCCTCTTTCTTTCGTTGACAGAAGTCACGCTGCCCCACTGACCAATCACAGCAAATTTTAATGATCCTACTTGTTTTTTCAATCCAGTACTTTGTCCAAAGGAAAGACAAGTAGAATGCTTGACTCAGTGCCGACAGGTATCCTCGTTAAGATGCTGAAGAGGGAGAAAAAAAGGGCCCAGGATGCTGCTGCTCAGCTGGCTCACATCCCCGATGGCCAGAGCCCGGCCTCCCAGAGGGCCCCGAGGTTGACGGCAGCGCCACCGCTGAGGGAAGGAAGCACGGACACCATCTCAGCTGACCATGGAGGACGAGCTACACAGTACATGAAAAGAGGTACTTGAAGAAGCTTTAGTCTCTTATTTATTTTCTTAATTTTAGTTTGCAGACAGGCTTCTTTAATGACAGTCCGTCTTTCTGACCCCGAGGACTTTGCAATGAACTCGGCGCTTGGAGCACAGACAGGTGATCTCCCTCCATAGGAATGTGGGCAGCTCTGTGTGGTCACGCTAATTTTCAAGGCGCCCGTGGGGCATTGACGAACCCTTGATTTCTGGATTTGATGGTCTCCCTAGACGTTGTCTTACTGTCTAAACAATGTCATCAGTGGGATTGCATGCTTTTTGGATTTTCCCCTTCAGAGGTCAGTCCCGAGGCCCAGTGGGATCGCGTCAGCAGAGCGACATCAGGCAGCACAGTATATCAAACCTGTAATTTGGAAATCTCGCGAAAGGGATCTAATTAAACAGAAGCCTCGGTGACTGGCAGCGTGCTCCCACATGTGGCGCTGAATGGAGTGTCATCACCGTGTTGCAGTTGATTCGGTTTATCTCCACACAGTTTAGCCCACTGCGCGTGCCTTCCGAGGGTTTAGGTGTTCAATGAAAGTGTAGCGAAGACTCTGAGATGGCAGACGCTTCAGACCGCAGCTCCTCTTGGATTGACACGAACTTGGTTGAAACGGATTGCGCACGTTGCCGAAAGTCGAGCCAATCAGGCTCTGAGATCGGCTCCCCGGCCAGCGGCAGCATTTACTTGGCTTTTCCTGTTTAATTTCGGTTAAGTGGAGCCTTAAGTGTGATGATGAACCTGAGCCCTCGTAACGAGCTCGGTCATAGCCGCCGGGTGCGGGCGCATGAGCCAGCAACTCATCACGCTGAGGCTGCGCTCCCGTCTGTGCTAACCGCAGCTCCCCTCATCCTTTTCTCTTTTTTTTTTTTACATTTTTGTGTAATGCTGCCCGGTGTGGTAATAAGGCCAGCACAGAGGTAATTGCAAACAGGGTCTCTGAAAGAAGAGCCCATTAGAAAACAAACACGTGCTTGAACCCGGTCCAGTCAGTCAGTAAGCGAATCAGTCATTCATGGAAGGGACAATGAGGAGCACTGTGACGGATGGCTATGAAGCTGTGGTTTATGAAACCCACTGATAAATGAGTTGCCATGTGTGTTTCAGTCGCTCAGAATGGGATGCTGTCGAATACGGCGCTAGCTTGATCATTTGAGTCGTCTCGCCACAGGGTCTGTTTTCACCTGCCCCCACAAGTCCTCCCTTTTCTCCCTCTTCATGGGACAGGGATGACCTCCTTCTGTGTGGCATCTGCTGCTTTACCATCACAGAACTTTATAATGCTGTCTGTGTGTCTGCTTTTATATACTCACATCATCACAAGGTAGTTTTTTGAGTCTTTTTTTGTAGTCATTTTATGTTTCTTTGTGGCCATTTTGAGTCTCTTCCTGGTTGGTACGTGTCGCTTTGAGTGACCGTTTGTGGGTGAAGGCCCCTTACACTTTGACCCCTAGTAGGCCCCTCTCAGTAAGCCATCCATAACCGTAGTGTAGTGTGTGATCTTGAAAGAAAAGATTGCAGATTTAGTATTCACATTATTACAATGAGCATCTGGGGGCCATAATAACCAGAAATATGAATACCAGTCAGTCAGTCAGTCAAGACTCATATGGATCCAAGCACAGGTAATTTCTGTCAGACTCACAAACACAAGACGTGGTGAAGAATCCTACTGGCTCTCGTCTTAATTCTGAAGTTACTTTTGTCCAGGACACCCAAAAAGTCAGCTATACTGCACTCAAATGACATTTTTATGGATGGTTCCTCTTATATTGAGGGATAAATTGTTACATGTCATAGCCTACAAACACATTTTTTTGTAGGTTTGACCTGGTGCTGACACTCGCCCAACTTTCATTGTGACTGTAAAACACCACAGAAAAGCAAAACATAACTCATCAGCCGGCCCCGGATAGGCTGATGACAATGGATGGAGAGTCCGCAACAATATAATATATTTAGCACTCAGCGCCTCATGTCACCACAATGTGTAACGGAGTTATCTGTGGTGTGATGAGGTCGATCCAACCTTGTCAAGTGAAGCAATTCCAAGTTTGTTTCTTAGAAATGTGTGAGTTTAATCTCAGAGAATATCAGATTCTCTTTTCTCCATAAATTTACAATTTCAATCTTGGAAACACTTTTTCTACCTACAATGGCCCTAATAGCGTTGTGCAGGGATTACACACGTCCTCATTGACCCGCACAGTGAGAATCCCCCGAGGGTGCTCACATTTGCGGTGGCTGCTCTAAAGGCACAATGAGTAGGAATTTTTGGTTGCGGTTTGTAAACACAACATTCCTAGTCCCAGCGGGTGAAACCCAATCACAGATTCCCTCTCCTTTTGGAACACTTTGTCCACTTTTTGCCTCGCTATATATACTCTTTTTTTTCCAGCTCTGTGTACGCTGTTCTCGTAGCTTCCTCTTGGCTTGTGATTTGGCACCTGGTCGCTACGCTTACATATAAACAGGTTGACAGCCAGAAACGTCCCGAACGCGGCAAAATAAGAAAATCCAGGCCGAGGGCCGCCGAGTCTCTGCAGATACAGCCTCCGCCACACACTCCCAGTGGGTCCAAAGTGATGGTTGATAGGCATTATTATCTTTTACATTGTTTTTTTTGCTACTCACTGTGCCTTTTAATTGTTCATCTGTGTCTCTTCTCTCATCCCTCATACAAACATGTATGAGGGTGCTTGTAAAGAGGAAAGTTCAACTCTTTGTTGGTTCTTGAGTTTGTTGGTTCTTGAGAAAAATGCAATTTCCTCAGCTTCACTAATTTCCACATTGCATTGGGAGTCATGAACTGAGCTTGTGTGATTACATCACTCTCACACACGGACTATACAATGACTGAATCCAGTACGTACGCTTGCCAGCAATATTGGTGCTGTATATCATTGTCCATTTTGTTGCCCCCCCCCCCCCCCCCCCCCCGTCCCCTCAAACAAACCCAAGGTCCTGCAGTCCCTCGCGAGCTTGTCCACTCTGGAATGTCCGTCCACTTTTCTCACACTTCATCAGAAACGTCCGCCTCTTCCTGCTCTGCGTGCCGCCAACGCTGCGAGTGGCACACACTCGCCGTCCATCAGCCGTTAACCAGTAGAGAGCGCTTGATGTTGTCCAGAAAGGACTGCACATTGGGAAGGAGAAGCTTTTGAGAACCAGAGAGGAAACCACTCACACTTCTGACTTCGTTGATTTCTTAAAGCTCCAGTGTCCACGTTCAGGAGGCCGTGACATTGTTACATATTTAATTGCCCTTAACATTGTTAAATATTAGAAACACACAATTGACACAGTGGTTTTAAACAGTGCACCGTGCTGCGTATCATGTGCTCCACATCTGGAGGGCCTATATTCCATGGCCCACTCGGAGACTCATAACCAAACTATATGCACGCATTAGATCATTGTTCTTTATACTGTCCTAATTTAAAACAAATGCCCTACACTTCTCCTCTCCTCGGGCTCGACGGGTCACTGAATGTTCATGCGTGTTTAAATGTAGGTTTGATCGGAGGGGCGCCGTAGCCCTCCGCCTCTATGGTTACGTTGAGGGCAATTACTGCCCCCTGAAGATTAACTGTGAATGTAATGATGATGACCGTTCCATGGAAACCATTCATGCTGATTGAATGGCGTACAATCCACTGTACTCTTTTCCATAACACGTCCTTCTGTGCTGGACGCTCGGCTTTGCCAGCATGGATTGAAACGTGAACATTGGGGAGCTTCTCATGCCAACGCGCCGGCGACAGCAGTGGCCAGTGGTATAATGTTTTTGGGTTGTCTGTCCGTCTGTCCCTATGTGCCTCTTGGCTGGTTGGATTTTTAGTGGTCAAAGGTCACTGTGACCCAGTGGCGGGCCGTCAGGGCCTGCTAAGCCTTCTCTGCTGGCCTAAACAGAATCACAAAGTTATAGCTATTTTATAACTTCATTTTTAAATTAAAATAAAAAATACACATGTATAATAATTTTTCCCTATTAGCTTATTTTCTCATTGCACAGCTCCTGTCTTGTATGTTCCTCCTGCCTGTCTGTCTGCTTATGGCCAGCGTGCTGGTTGTGCAGCTTGGCACCAGCGTCCATCACGTTCTCGCGATATCTCAGGAACGACTTCAGCGAATTTCTTAGAATTTGGCCCAAACATCCACTTACATCCAAGAAGAAACTGGTTAGAGTTTGGGGTTCAAAGTTGAAAGGTCACCGTGACCTCACAAAAGAAACGTTTTTGGCCATAACTCAAGGATGTACATGCTAATAGTGACATTTTCACACAAATGTCTAAGAGTATAAAATAATGAAGGGGTGATATTTTGGGCAGACATGGATGTAAACTGCAACTGCCTCACAGAACAGGATGTGCACCGGGAATTGCAAAGTGGACTACTCCGAGATCCCTTTTCCTGAGGTTAATTTACTGACTTCCTCCACAGGCACAGATGCACTGTGTCTTCTTCTTGTGCTCTTCCGATTGTTTTCGTAGTGTCAAAAGTTCTCTAATGGATGGACAAGGTGTTACTGTTGTAACTCAGGCTGGTGTGGGCCTGTATTTAAGCTCACGGAGAGCCGGAGGAGACCCGAGACTTATAGGAAGATTTCGATCCTACTGTAAATCCTGCGAGCATGTAATGAGACGCTGATGGTTCTACCAGGCCCTCCACACGTTTCTGTGATCCGAGAAGGAGCTCAAGACAAAAGGACACCTCGGCTGGTCGAACACCCCCGTCCCCGCTCAGGAGGTAGGAACACACAGCGCACCAGATCTGTGGTTATTTTACTGTCCAGTGGACTGTCTACAAACATGTAGCAGCTGGTGTCAGACGGCTTTTCGTATGAACTGATGGCGCAGTGCAGTCATTCATCTGGTATTTCATTTCTAAAAATGTGTTGAAACAGCAACAATAGTCACAACAACACATTCCTCCCCTGTAAAACCTCCTGCGGTTTGTCAGTACTCGAAGCACGGAGAAGAGGAATCAGGAAAGTTGGCCATCGATCGGTGCGATCTCATTACCCCACAAATGATGTTAGTCCAACATAATGTGATGTCATATCACTCTTAGATATCCCTGGAATGTTTTTTTTTTAATTTTTTTTTTTTACAAGAGTCGACTGGAGTGCGTTTCCCTCCAGAAACCCCTTAAACCGGTTTGTTGAGCTTGGCTCTTTCAGCACACTGTACGGCCGTGAGATGCCTGCTGGTTTCAATCAGGACTTTCCAAAAATAAAGAAACAAAAATTCTTGACTGTCCTGCAATTAATCTCGCATGAGTTACTGTCCTGTGTACGTTCTTTGGTCAGAACAGCTTCATCACAAAGATCCACACGATTTAACAAGAATGGGGAATTTGGAGATCATTGTGAAGCTTTGGGTTTTCCACTGTAATCTCGCTGAATAACGCTGGTCTGTATGTTTTCTATTATAATTTTAGGCCATACACAATCCAGTGCAGTCTTGCACTCAGGGGAAAAATGTTGGTTTGTTGGAAACGCAGACGTCGTTACTGTAAATTAGATTAGCTGGGTTGAGAGAGAGAGCTTTGATAGAGTGATCTAGAATGCACGACCAAACGTCTCGGAGTCGTTCACTTTGTGTGTCACCACAAAAGAAACTTTGTATTTTGGAGAACGTGAAACGTGACCAGCGACAGCACAGACTGATTACGCCACGCTACATGTAGCGGCTCTTAATAATCACCTGCCAACATGATTCAGTGTCCACGTATCATTTTAGTCTCCTTTGGGAGCAAACGGGTCTTATTCACAGCAGGGGGTTGACTTCTGAGGCCCTGGGATTGTGCATGCATGGGACACTTAATGGAAGGAGGCCATCATTACCTCCGCCAAAGGTGTTGAGTTTTCGGTTCCTTTTCTTTTATCCGTCTGTTTGTCAGCAGGGTTACGGAAAGACCACCGGCCTGATTTTCATGACACTTGGTGGAAGGATGTAGCATGGCCGAAAGAGGGGCCATTATATTTGTGCCAGTCTAGTTATTAATGTTATTAGTTACACCTGTGCTTTTCTGCTGTGACATGTCAACAATATGCTGTTTTAAAATGTATTCAGCAGTATGAAATGGGGTTGTTCTTTGTGTGTTGCCGTACACATTTGGGTTTGTCTTATTTTACCCATCCCCTTTTTCACACAACGTATACATTTTCTGTATTTTATGATTTTTTTTTTCAAGTTTTCACATTGTTTTTTAACATAGTACAGTCAAAAGATGAAAAAAAACCCTCACTTAACTCTTTTCCAAAGACAAAGAGAATACATTACATGAAAACATTTAAAGAAACTATCCCTGTTACCCAAACTTTATCTAGATATATACATTTCCCCCATTTTTCAATATGTTAGTCACACTTACAGTAACAGTACTTTTTCAAGACATCTGCTCATGATATGCTACTTTTCAGTAAACCAGTCCCGTAAAGATAGACTTCCTGGTGTCTTTTACGCCTTCTTTAAAACCTTAAAACCAAAAGTCTTGGATCACCAATCACTCTCGAAGGGCAGGAATTATAGTGCCCTTTGAGTCTAGGGCCCAACACCTCCAGCACTCCACTCCACTCAAGACCTAGACTGTGAAGTCGAGAAGGGGTCCAATAAAATGTTCCTGGACATTTTCTTGGAGTTTCCACAGATCCCCTCCCACTCCTGTGTACTCGGTGAAAGGCCCGAGTCCGTCTCCCAGGCCTCTTTAGAGCTGACTGTATTGGCCTCATCAAAGATCTTAAATAATTCACTGAAGCCTCGTGGCCGGCTTCATATGCCATAGTGATGCCAACAATATCAGAATTGTAAAGGATATTTCTTTTCCTTTGCTAATACGTGTTTTAGTTTTAAACTGTGCCAGACTTTACATCTGAGAATCTAGTCTGATGTTCCCAGGTACACACTCAGTGTGACCCGTTGTGATTTGGTTCATTCCTTTAGTAAACGTATTTGAAGCAGATGTACAGCACTTTAAGAACAATGCTCATCACATAATATTACAAGCCTATAAAAAAAGAAATCAGCAGGATGTTTTGTACAAAATGATATAATTTGGCAAGTGGCCAAAGTTAGGTGGGGACCATCTGCCGTCTTATGCTGACATGCTCAGAATATGCTGTTTATATTTGTGTTTATGTTCTCTTCAAACAGTGAATGGCTGCCTAATAGGCCTTCAGTTGTGTGATTAGTGATAGTTGGGAGGTCAACCGTATCAGTGGCGCTCTGGCTCGCATCTGGCTGCCAGACTGGAGTGTACCTGTGTATGTGGGAACGCACACAGCTCAGGTCTGATGTTCTAATCTACACATGACACGTGACACCTACCTTCCCCTAGTTAGTAGATGACAAGCATGCGGTCTTGTTAGGACAGTACGATGTATGATCGGTTTAGGTTTTTAGGTTGGACCTGGTGATATGAACAGTAGCTGCTGATTCTCAGAGTACCGCTGATGTTTTTGTGCTGGATCTTTTTCTCTCAGGTCCACAGCTGTCTATGGGAAAGCAAGAGGCCTTTGAGACCTTCATAAGGGACAATGAGGACCACCTGACCCGTGAGGACAACAAGGAGCTACTCAAACAGCGGTTAGTGACCAATAGCACAAGTTGTGAGGCAGTTTTCATACATTCCCTTTCTTACGTTGCCCACAATTATTATTATTATTAATGTAATACATCAACACACTGTACATGCATCAACCCACTGTAAACGCATTAACACAACACACTGTACATGCATCACATCAACACAACATACTGTACATGCATCAGCACACTGTACATGCATCAACACAACACACTGTACATGCATCAACACAACACACTGTACATGCATCGACACAACACACTGTACATGCATCAGCACAACACACTGAACATGCATCAACACACTGCACATGCATCAGCACAACACACAGAACATGCATCAACACACTGTACATGCATCAACACACTGAACATGCAACAACACACTGTACATGCATCAACACAACACACTGTACATGCATCAACACACTGTACATGCATCAACACACTATACATGCATCAACACACTGTACATGCATCAACACACTGTACATGCATCAACCCACTGTAAACGCATTAACACAACACACTGTACATGCATCACATCAACACAACATACTGTACATGCATCAGCACACTGTACATGCATCAACACAACACACTGTACATGCATCAACACAACACACTGTACATGCATCGACACAACACACTGTACATGCATCAGCACAACACACTGAACATGCATCAACACACTGCACATGCATCAGCACAACACACAGAACATGCATCAACACACTGTACATGCATCAACACACTGAACATGCAACAACACACTGTACATGCATCAACACAACACACTGTACATGCATCAACACACTGTACATGCATCAACACACTATACATGCATCAACACACTGTACATGCAACAACACACTGTACATGCAACAACACACTGTACATGCATCAACACACTGAACATGCAACAACACACTGTACATGCATCAACACACTGTACATGCATCAACATACTGTACATGCAACAACACACTGAACATGCATCAACACACTGTACATGCATCAACACACTGAACATGCAACAACACACTGTACATGCATCAACACAACACACTGTACATGCATCAACATACTGTACATGCAACAACACAACATACTGAACATGCATCAACACACTGTACATGCGTCAACACAACATACTGTACATGCATCAACACACTGCACATGCATCAACACAACATACTGCACATGCATCAACACACTGTACATGCATCAACACAACATACTGCACATGCATCAACACACTATACATGCATCAACCCAATATACTGTACATGCATCAGCACAACATACTGTACATGCATCAACACAACATACTGTACATGCATCAACACAACATACTGTACATGCATCAACACAACATACTGTACATGCATCAACACAACATACTGTACATGCATCAACACAACACACTGTACATGCATCAACACAACACACTGTACATGCATCAACACAACATACTGTACATGCATCAACACAACACACTGTACATGCATCAACACAACATACTGTACATGCATCAACACAACATACTGTACATGCATCAACACAACATACTGTACATGCATCAACACAACATACTGTACATGCATCAACACAACACACTGTACATGCATCAACACAACACACTGTACATGCATCAACACAACATACTGTACATGCATCAACACAACACACTGTACATGCATCAACACAACATACTGTACATGCATCAACACAACACACTGTACATGCATCAACACAACACACTATACATGCATCAACACACTGTACATGCATCAACACACTATACATGCATCAACACACTGTACATGCATCAACACACTGTACATGCATTAACACAACACACTGTACATGCATCAACACACTGTACATGCATCAACACACTGTACATGCATTAACACAACACACTGTACATGCATCAACACAACATGCTGTACATGCATCAACACAACATACTGTACATGCATCAACACATAAATATACATATTCATAATGCTTTAAACTAAGCAATAATCATAACAGATTATAAAGCATTTCAGACTACTAAGTATTTCCATTATTTTTTATTCAATATAGTCATAATTACATTCACACTATGCTCCTTGCAAAAAAAATTGCATTGTTATATTTTTCATTGTTGTAATACTTTATCATCTTTATTACAAAATAATGAAATCCTTGCAGGATCAACACACTTTGTAAAATTCTATTTTTTTCACTGAAAGCAGCAGTGACCACTTAAAGCAACTTATACCCACATCATAAGGCATTATAACGAAAGTTACGAAGGTAACTACGGTTCTATGAATCCTGGATGACCGCCAGAGGCAGTGTTTCACACTGGATATGTTCAATATCGCGCTTAAGCAGTTCAAGTATTTATATCAACAAAGTCACGTGTGACCTCGGGTGACTCCCAGCCGGGTATAACTTCCGGCGTCATCCCGAGATCGGTTCTGCGGAATCTTCTCGCGAAATCACGAGATTCCGAGTGACCAAGAACTCTGGCTCATCCAGATTCATAGAACCGTAGTTACCTTCGTAACGTTCGTTCTATTTCATCCTTACTGACCGCCAGAGGCAGTGTTTCACATTGGATGACTTGATGAGATGATGAGAGGAATTTGGGCCAAGAACCACACCCAGTGAGTGAGGGGTGGCCACGTTCACTCTGTAGTCTCTGTTGAAAGTGCTGGGTAATGACCCTGATGCTGCAGCACATGTATCCTGCACGGGAACACCTCTCAAGGTTGCCCTTGATGTGGAGACAATCCTGGTAGAATGGCACCCTACCCCGGATGTCAGAGCACGGCCGTTCGCTCTGTATGCACAGGCCCCGGTCTCCACTATCCAGTGGGACAGGCGCTATTTAGAAATGGCACAGCCCTTCTTAGGTCCATCCTAAGACAGCAAAACTGGCCCAATGGTTGGCCTCAAGGCCCCATTTTGCCGCGTCCCCTATGGACGCCTAGGTTCGGCCATCTGCCATAAGACGGGAGAGAGCACCTCTGGTGTCTGCCCCGCATGCGTGCAACTCCCTCAGAGGGAAGGAAGAAGAAGGCATTGCCAGCGCCCTGTGGATGACAGACCCCCTAGAGTCGTCGACTGCCCCCCGCCGAAGGGGTATAGGCCGAGGAACGGGAACCAGGCCCGGGAGCATGGGAGGGCTGCTCGCCACTGTACTCAGTAAAGAAATTGGCGGACACTGCCAGTAACCTAATGTCCTCCTCTGGGACCGGCTCGGCCGTGGATGGGTCTGATGCCTCAGTGCTCTCCGCTCTAGGGTGGAAGGCGAGAGACCCTCCCTCGGGCTCGAGGCCAAGGGTCATGGCCGTCTTCAGGCTGGAGAGGAGTTGCACAGGTCCCACATCCGGCAAGGTTAAACCTAAGCACGAGTCTGGGGGGACCCTGCCCCCTAATCGATGTGGATTACGAAGTCAGTCTGAGCGAGGCGCTCTGCTGACTGCTAGAGAAGGGGCAGGGAACAGTAAGAGAGAGGAAGTGAGGACACTCTCCTCCCTAGTATGGTAGCAGTAATTACTGATGTCCTAGCAGTAGGCCAAGCGAGAACACTCTGCTACTGTGGAAACAAGTCCTGTGGAAGCAGGTCAGACACAGTCCGTCTAGTGTGAAGGGAGCGCTTCTATCTCTTTCTAGAGCACTCTCTTCGCTAGTACGGCTCTCTTCGTAGTGCGGTAGCTGTGATTCCTGGTGTCCTACCAGTAAGCTTCAGCGGGAGCACTGCGCTACTGTGGAACAGGAAAGGCACAGTGTCTAGTGTGGGGGGGGAGCGAGAGCACTCGCTTCACTAGTCCAGCAGCTGTGATTATTGGTGTTAAACCAGTAAGCTTCAGCGGGAGCACTGTGCTACTGTGGAGGCCGGTCCTGTGGCGACGGGACAGGCACAGGCTGTCTAGTGGGGGGAAGCAAATCAATTTTAAAAAGAGTATACCATTAAACCAGTGTTACAATTACGGGAAATATAATACACTATGAACCTTGCAAAAAAAGTCAGTGACCAACAATTATTTCGTTGACCTTGTAAGCCATAATAAAATCCTTTTTTTTTATGAGGGACATGCCAACAGAGATATGACACATGTTATGCAATACTTTACAATTAATATGTTTATAGTTACTTTACCACATTCAATTCTTATAATAACTTTGTTGCTGCCATTGGCCATCCACACCTGCATTCTTTTGAACAGGTCAGCCGAGGCCAGAAGAACTGGGGAGAAACTGAAGGAGGCCAGAAACCGAATGAGTAAGTCGTCTCAACAGATGTCGCCATCCAGAAATCACATTACACTTTTTTTTCCATCACTAGCTTTGTCCACATGGCAAACTATGAGGCTACGATGCAAGCCCTAAAGAGCACAAATCTTTTCTGGTCACGCTCTCTGCAACCCAGAAGACAGCCGCCTACCTGCCTGGCAAACGTTAATGAACAGATCTCTGTTCCCCCGGACCGGAGAAATGTCGCTCAGCACATTCCTGAACTTTTCCAGAACCAAGAGGCGTTCTGATTTCCCCCCACCTACTGTAGTCTCCCAACCTGTGCTCTTTACTAGCCGGGCTCCGGCTGTTTCATGACGACTCTGTGAGCACCCCCCTGTGTTCTTCTCGGCAACGTCTTTGACAGGCGGCTTAGCTCTGCCACATTGAGACCTGGCTTAAACCCCAGCTTCAGTCAGAGCTCTGTGGTGAAGCCTATATACATGTATGTACTGCTGCGTGTCAACACTTTGACACCGTGGATAGTCCAGCAGCGAGCACGGAAAGAGTAACAGAATATTTTACTCAAGTGAAAATACACACCTGTCTTAGTTGAGACCCAGCATGCAACTCTTGGTCACATGGCATTGTGGGTGTGTTTTTATTTGGTCATATAGCTGGCTGGCTGGGTGGTGCATTAACGTTGTGATGAATTAAGGTAGATGTGACTTTTGTTTATCTATCCCAAATAATATCTCAATAACGGTCACCTTAACCATAATCCATGCTGACAACATCCATAGCATTATTGTGCATATTTTGAACTGTTCACAAATTGTGAGACCTGGCCCAGGACCAACCAACATGAACCAACATGAACCACAAATATAGATAGGAATCAGGGTGCCCATAGTTGTATTTTTAATTGACCTCAATGTAGGCCAACACATGACTGTTTTTTCTCCTCCTCTTTATAAGAGTTTGATTTTTATAAACAGGTAAAATAGCAATACAAATGTCAATAATTGTCTTTATTCTCGTTCTATAATTTCATAAATACAACAAACTATAGTTGTTGTATATATAATATGACTATTTATAAAACTTTATAAGCTGTGATATAAAATAACTTTTGCGGCTCCAGACAATTTTTTTTTGGTGGAAAAAGGGCAAAATGGCAGTTTGGATAGGAAAGGTTGCTGACCCCTGCATTAGACAAACGACAACAATCAACACAGTCTCATTTCCAACTCGTCACACACTGAATCGTGGTCAGATCCCTTGGCGTCAATAGGTTCAGGCAACTAAGCTAATTGGTTAAGTTAAAGATTGTGGTTTAGGTTAAAATAAGTACCCTTGTTTTGTCTCATGTTGGGTACTATGGCTGAAGTAGTTCCCGACACCGAGGGCCACGACCAAACGTACCTGGTGATGAGATCGAACTGCTCTAGACATGCAGCTCTGTGGAGCTCTGTGGGACAACACTTGGTTTTAAGCAGTAAGGGACTTAAATGACTGTCCTTTGCCAAACGAGTTCAATCAATGCTTATTCAGCTGACTGGAAAGCTCTCCGTACTGTACGGTGAACCGGTATCGTGGTGTCTGGTGCCTGTGCTAATTCACCGCAAGTGATGCGTTTAACGCCAATCAGCCAAGGCTTTCAGCGGGCAGGACGAGGGGAGAGACCGTAGCGACGCAGCAGCCACTAGGAGTATGGCAAAAGCTAAGTCGCATTCAAGAAAGGTTCCTGGAGTGGAAGGTCCAAAAGCGATAGACGGCGAGGACAAAAGATCACCATTTTCTGTTGATTCTTTAGTAAGTTTTAAAAGAGAAACGCCTCATCATAGTTGGACATGATGTCGCAGTACACATCCCTTTGCTCAGTAATGTATCATAATGAGTTACAAGTCCTGTCGCCACCGCTTTCAATGCGTTTCAAGTATTTTCCTGCAATTTGGTTGAATTTTCCAGTCAAGTCACGGCTGGTAAAAATGTGCTGTTAGTGTTCAATCTGGTTTGCATTTACTATCGCAAGCTGCATTTATGAATTTCCCTGGATTGTGTGTGTCTGTGGCTCATCTCACATGCCATTTGAAATGGATAGGTTTGCCTCACACCAGCGCCTGGCATCGTCGCTGCCTCAGATCACGCTTGGTGGTTTGGTAGCATTCGGCTATTACCCTCATTCATGCCAGCGTACACTTATCATCCTCGGAATTAAAAAATAATAATAATTCAGCACTCTGTGAGGTGCTGACACAGCCGTATATCAGACGTGTCACGCGAAGACATCGTGTGTAGGATATCAATTCTTCAAATGTGTTCCGCAGACATCATCGCTGTGTGGGTGTAGTATTTAGAAATTGGATTTACTGAATGAATGTGTTTTTAGGATAGGATTTAACATTAGAATCCTTCGACTCATTCACATTTGGAAAGATACCCAAAGAACATCTTGACGCTATCATATATTATTACACTGTACGGTGCACGGGGCTGCATTCTTCCGAGATGAGAGACGGTGTTTATAGTGGAAGGTGTTTGCCTCTTCTGGATGGAAAGTAGAACCATAACGTTGAGCTCAGTGTGCTTCCTTGCCATCTTGGAAGCCCTTCTTGGAAATTGTACACTACCTGCATCTCATGGTTAATGTAGAACATGAAAACATTCTGCATAATATAGACAAAAGCTTTGCGCAGCGTTTTCCTGATGGCTGTACCCAGCATGAGGGTCAGTAGCAGGGGAGAAGCAGAGAGGCGGTAGTCCGTGGAGATGTCGGTATCTAAACATTACCCTGGTTTACAGAATTGTTCTTGGCCACAGTAAATGAGTCTGGAATCAGATCACACTGGAGGAGCAGATATACGTTCCAAGCCCTTAGGTCCAAAAAGTGCAAGGATCTATATTTATTCAGAGGGATCAGCGATGCACATCTTCTACCTCATGAAAGGTATAGGGCAGCTGGAAATGAGCCGGCAGCTTTGGATTTCTCTGCCAGATGTGTGTGTGTGTAGGTGGGGGGGTGGGGGGGTAGTAGTATGCAGTACAGTCCAAGATGAAGCATCTGCTAACAGCTTTGGGTACCTCACTTTCATGCTCTGCTCACCTTTGCTGAAGTGACCCAAAGACTTGCCGATAGATTTTCAAGGTCTATTTGGAGCCTAAAGCGTGTGCCATTGCCAAGAAGGTTGTTTCACCGAAACCCTTGAGAAGGAATATAGCAGGACGAATGTGGCTTGACTTCTGCATTGCATGTGGTCTTTGTAGCCAGCGGCCACTGGGTTTTACCTGCTAATAAGCAGCTGCTCATCAAATTAATCGTATGGAATTGTTTCCTTTTATCTATGCAACTCTTGTGGCGGTAGTTTATTAGTCCAGTTATTTTGGTGCACTTAAATAATGCTGAATCCAAACTCATAGGGAATTGATGACGAGGAATTGCCTCCACGTGGCTCTCAACATGGCGTTGAATGGTTGCTAACTGCACGGACAGTGCAAGCGACAGCAATTACTTCAGTGTGTTCATTCTTCGTATGGACTTGAGGCGACGCCCGCCCGGATATTGAGAAGCTTGATCGTATGTATGAGCTTTGGCTCTTGAGCTCTCCGCGGCAGCGTGCGGCGTCTCACATTTAACCTCCAGGCCACGGAAATCACCAGATATCTATGTAGCTTGTAGCTCGACACCGGTCCTTTAAAGACGGCGGCATGGCCTCCTGACGACGTGGGAGGAAACCCTGCACGGTTTGGAAGAGGCTGTGGAAGAGCCCTCAAGTGTAATGACACACTATTTATTACACTATTACTTGACACGTATGCAAATTGATCTTTTATGGAATCTTATTTTGATACAGTGTGGCCAACAGGAGTGTGTTCCCACACCGTAGTTAAGATCGCTTGAGCAGAATATTATTCATTTGAATTGAGATGTTATCACCTATAAGTGTATCATGACCCTGACAAATATACAGTCAGGGTCATGAGTATGTTCTCATTTCTAATTTATTAGTCTAAAGCAGGGGTCGGGAACCTTTTTGACTGGGAGAGCCATAAAGGCCAAATATTTCTAAATGTATTTCATTGAGAGCCATATAGTATTTTTGACGTATAATAAATTAAATATGTCTTACTTTTAATGCGACTTCTGGTGCTGCATGGTTTTGCTGATGGCCTTGTAGTCTGGTTCATACGTGGTGAGGTTGACCCGGACATGCTCGCGAGCCATTGGTTCCCTACCCGACCCACAACTTCAAAACTAATTTCTGTTTACTTTAAAATGACACAGTATTATTAAGAAATATATGAAAAAAATATGAAAAAAATCAGTTCCAAACTGTTTTTTTTTTTTTCAACTCACTTGTCTGGGAGCCATATGCCGTCACCGGAAGAGCCTTATATGGCTCGTGAGCCATAGGTTCCCGACCGCTGGTCTAAAGTGGAGACTTTCAGCTTTATTTCAATAAATATAACACAAATCTGTCCCAAAACAAGTGAGTTAGAATAAGTCCCTGTTGAATTTTGGTTTCACATAGGACGGTCTCCTGAGGGAAGTCATTGTGTGTTTGACCCATATGCACATCCCGATCTGACCCATGGACCCTTTCATACTATGTGTCATGACTTCCATAGCAGCCGCCCTGCACATCATGGCTCACGATAATGTGGGTTGTATACGACTTACGATTCATTACTTTTTTGTGTCGCTATAATGCCGAAAAAAACACAGCAGCGAAGTGCGGCCTAGGGCTGCCACTCCAAGGTCTGTGAAGTATGGACAATCAAAAAGTCATCGATAGATTTAACTTTTGGGAACGAATTGCGGCCCGAGAGCACCCGCGTTCAATCAGCAGTCCTGTGACCTACGCAACAAAGGATTTCTTCCCGCCTGAAACACATAAACACGCCTCCCCCCGGCCGCAGGAGAAAGAACGACGTGTGTTTATCGCGGCGAGCCATACTTTGCCCCCGCTAGTGTGTCTGCTATGGGCTCCCTGCACCCCTTCACCCTGTCGGCATGGCCTACTGCTGGCAGGACTCCCTTTCATGTACCTTGTGAAAGAAAGGGCTTGTGCATCCGTTCGTTACGGGTCATGTTTGAGAAAGTGGCGTCTGACAGGAGACTGGGGCATCTGACCACAATGTAAAGCCACAGGGCGTCCCGGCTCATTTACATTCCCAGCTACTTTAACTGCAGACTTTGTGTGAAAACACATGGCTTTGTGAGGGGGTTCCCAAACTGGTTCATGCTCCGCCGGCGGATGGGGAAAAACGCCGTCATCGTGGGCACAACATGTCCCTGCGCGTCATTTGTAATGTTTCACATCATCCATTCACATCTCCAATCAGCTGAACCCCCCCTCTCCCTCCTCCGCCCCTCAAGTAGTGCGGTCGACATTTAAAGAAGAGGGTGTCTGTGTGCCGCATGGGCAGATTGCAAACCGTTTTTAAAAACATGAATCGGTGAAATGCTGAGAGTTGACGTAAAACTCAACTTGAAGTCTGGCATAAGGACATTGTCACGCTGGACCGACCTCTGTGAGAGACGACGCTTTACCCAAGGTCGCTTAAGCGGGACAGATGTTGGTCTTAAACGCTCTGCGTGTCTCCATCGTCTCTTTGTCAAAGCGAGAGCTCTCGTCCAACTGTTTTATGGCACAAAGAGAGGTGTTGCATGAAAAGGTAGCTCCCCCACCAAACCCCCCCCCCCTCCCCCCCCCCCTTTTTTTTTTTCTTTTCGCCGAACGATGCTTCATCTGGATTTCTCGTTTTCGTAGCTTGGACCTCGGGCTTTCAGATTGGCGACAGGATCGTGTTACAGACAGAGCTGCAGCACCGCTCCGTCTACGTGTGCATATGAGACCTGAGGGGTTGTAATGGAAACTCACCACATGCCCAACTGACATTCAACGTCTCTTTTATCTTTGTGTCTGCCTCATATAGTTATCCTGGGCATTCACTTAACTTGCTATCCGACACACTATCAATGAGTTTTTTTTTTGTGCCTGAGTAGTAAATGTATCCCTGATTTAGTGTGGATGGAAATGGCCTCAAATATGGCCGATACAATATTCTTCCCTCCATTTACTTTACGGGTGTCCTTTGCCACTGAAGCGTCGCCTCACAAATTCAATATCTTGAACGGGGCAATTAACTGCAACAATTAGAGGGAGGAGACACATTGAGAGCAGAAGAGACACAGAGGACTTCCCCATGTGTCGACCCGGTATCACTGGCACAAGAGAGGCACAAATCTTTAGAAAACAAATCTAAGGGATCTGTATCAAGATGTTTATGTTATTTGTACTATTGGCCGATATAGAGGGTTATCATTTAAACAATGACTCCATCAGCTTCATATCGATCTGGTAGGATGCACTTTATTGAGCAAGACAACTTATGTAAAAAAAAAAGGTTGATAATGTAAAGAGACCAAAGTACCGACCTAAAAACTCCGCCCACTTTTACCAACTCTTTTCCAATGGAAGTAGCCCGAGCTCCAAAAGTCGCTCCGTCTAACGAGAAAGTCGGCAACACAGAGGGTCCGTCCCTTCAGGCCGCTCTCCGAAGCCACTCCCCCTCAAATTATCATAATGAACATAACAGCTGCGAGTGTGCGACAAGTGCGACAGCTGCAGATACCGTTTTTTGTGTATTCTTTGTCAATAATTCCCAGGTGCTTGTGTGTTTATAAAGTGTCATTCTAAGGCAGGCAAAGATAGTTTGAATATAATGTGTATAACACGGTTGAGGAATTGGATTGGTTAGTTCTACTGAAACAGAAAAAACAGTACATTTAAAAGAAATGCTGCAAAGTCTTTGCAAAAATCTTCTCTCTCTCTTTCCTAGATGAGCTGAAGAAGCACTTGGCGTTGCAGAGAAGGCAGAGGGCAGATCTTGGTAAGATCTAATCGACGATGGATATTCCCACAGCACAGAATGCAACCATGTGTCTGTAGCAGAGCGGCATGATATCCCACTGCATCCTCCCACACCGACAGCTAAACAATGCACGGGCGCATCATCAAAAACAAAATCCCCACACATCTGCTCTCTTTCAGATCTGAGAATAACGTGAGACTTCAGGTTTACACTCTCAACTTTTATTTGAGAAAAGTTTGTCGTCTTTTTGATATTGAGCTTCCTTCAGAGCGGGGCGTGTAAACACTGCCAGCTACGTCGTGAGTGCTCGTGCACTGTACGTGCAGCAGCGCCCACTTCAAAGCCTCGTGCAGTCCTCGCTGACTGGGAGCTTAGTGGCCGCTTTGGCTTAGTGACCAAAGACCGTTCTTTTCTGACCGTTTTGATCAGTGACATGAACGCTTTGATGAGGAAATCTGGTTGCAGAGCACACAAACATCTCCCTTCCAGTCTGGGATCCAAAGGCTTTTCTTGTTATTTCCAGTCCCCGGATAACAGAGACCACTTGGCCTCTGTTATCCGGGGCCAACTACTGAAAAGCATCGTCTCACGCTTCGGAACGACCGCAAAAGAAGGAAACACTACGACTGCGTCTGTGATTTCATCCGCAAGTGTAGCCGCCTTTTTAAAACGCTCGCCGTGCCTCGTGTCTGTCCAACGCCACCACAGGTGTCACGGAGAATCGCCCAGAGGTCGAGGACGAGGTCGACCCGGTGGAGGAAAACCTGCGCAGAGACATCGAGCAAGAAAAAAAGGCGTGAGTGTGGTGAAAGTGCACCTCAACGTATTACATGGTAGACGCTGTATAGTTTCTCCCGAGACAATGCTCTGATCGATTAGACGCGGCAGATCTGGTGCAAATGTGGACATGAGATGAATCTGCTGCTGCTAATGTCCCCCCTCAGTTACCAGAGCACCGTTGGCCGGCTGAGAGCGCTGCGGACAGAGATTGAGCACCTGCAGCTGTTGCTGGAAAGGGCGGAGGTCAAGCTCCAGGGAGACTTCCAGAAGTGGTGGAGCCAGGAGGCCTCCAGCGTGCAGGTGACTGACCTTACCTTCGCCCACCTATCTACGTGACAACAGCACATAAAGCTTCTGCTAGCATGACGGCCGGAGTGTCAAAGATATGTTTTCTGAAATTAGCCGGGAAGGCAGTGTCCGTTCATCTTCGGATGGGTGTCTGCAGTGCGTCGTCTGACTCATGGCCCCCGCGGACACGCTAGCGTTGTGCGCGTAAGCTGATCCGCATGTGTCTCTGACTCGGGAGGCTTTCACGGCACCAGCGTGACCCTTGCAGCCTCTGTGCAGCGTCATGCTGCTGAATGGGCCCCTGGTGGGAAGATGTGTCGGAGGGAAGATACACGGGAACTCGTTTTTTTCTTTTGCAGAATTCCATGTGACCCCGAACAAGGCCCCGAGAGCAGCTTAGTGAGCAGCATGAATACACTCTCAGCAGAGTTCTAACCAGGACAACATGTTCAGGGGGTTTCTCAGCAACACAGCGGGGGATAAGGAGTGAGTCAGCGTTTATTTCAGTCCGAAATAACAATTTTGTGTTTGTGCTTAAATGCTTGGGATGGTCCCCGATGTTTTGAAGTGGGGTTGATTGAGGTCTCCATAGTCGTGTGTCACTGCTGAAGGTGGAGAAACAGACCTGGGAGCAGAGGTGTGTACTGCTGTAGATGTATTTTAGACTCCTAAAAATCTGTATTAGTGTACGCTATATTTGGACTAATTAAACCACTTGACCGTGCCATCAGACAGCCCTTCCCGGTGGGGAACTGAAGCCGCTATCTGTCATATTACCTCACAGAACACGGGAGTTGCTGTTATTGTGTGACTTTGGTTAGTTTCTGCAGAGTGGAGCCGATGCAGAAGTGTCTTAAAGCTGCATTCTCTCTCATGTCAATCAGGGGTGACTCCTCTGGTTGTATAGAAGGCTATATAAATGACTCTACTTCTCTCTTGATTTATTCCCTCAGTAAACATTGTAAACATGAGTTTATGTCTCAATCTTTAGTTTCAAGTCTTCTTCAATACAGCATGATGTTCATTTAGTAAATTATGGGCCATTTACAGTCAAATAGACCATAAAGCAGGGTCTGCTTTAGGGCGGGGCTACAAGGTGATTGACAGGTCGCTACCCTACCAGAGCCGTATTCGACATCTCTACGTCACTCAGTTCACAGGTTGCAAAAAAAGCCAAGATGGCGACGGCCAAAACGTTGAACTCGAGGCTTCTTCACGGTGACCACTTATTATCCACAATCTATGTGTATAATAAACTGTGAGGTAAACTTAGATCAGTGATTTTGTGAGAGGATTCTTGTGACTTTGAAGAGAGCGTAGGTACGGGCTTCAGTTCCTTGTAGGAAAGGATTGTTTTAGGTGTCTATAGTACCCCGTCCACAGCAGTACTGCTGTAGGTATTACACTGAATATGGATACGTTCCTCACACAAACAACACATACAGAGAACCGGGCCTCTGGTCTCTCACACACGCTTTGCTTGGCCTTGATGGCTGTTGTGCACATTGGGGAAGTCAAACACAAAGGAGATGTTAAGCAGCAACATCTGACCTGCAGACACGGCTGGCGCTTTGCACAATATCTCACTCCCATCTGAGCATGGTTTTGGGGATTTTTCACTGGAAAGAAGAGGAAGTCTGACAGACAAAGCTGACATGTGCAGTTCTGGACCTACCAAGCAGGAAGCAGCCCCCCCTTCTTTTTTCTTTTCTTTTTACAGCTGTTTTCATCCATTTATTGTTCTGTTTTTGGAAACCAGCACACATGCAATTGATCAAACTTTGAGTAAAAGGCGGAGCAAAAAAAACGGAGGTCTTCTGTACGTCACATGTGGCCCCGTTGGGTTTCACTGTCACCAGTACGGAATTATGTTTCTGAAATAGTTCTGCGGTTTCTCAATGCTTGTGACTAGGAGTCAGAGGTCACGGCCAGATGTCCCGTCGGGTCGCCACGCGGAGCCTCGCAGCCGCCTTCGCCGAGCACGGCGGGACTACGGTGAGACAAATGTTTGGTGATGATGACTTTGTTTGTTGTCCGTCGTGTCGCTAAGCGTTCATTTTGAGCGTCTACTGACCCACAGCTAACATCATGTCCTGCTCCACCCATCAGATACTTTCTGTGCTCATTATTAATGACCGTATGCTCAGGGGCCTCTCGTGGTTGCCGTGATTTACACGTTTGGAAATCATATTCCGTTGACTGTCGTGTGCCCACATTGACGCCTCACTCCTCTCCAGTAAGGGGCCTTAAAGCGACCAAATAATTGCTTCAGTAGCAAAATGCATTTCCAGCCATCAGTGAGGCTAAAGATGTCTTTTACCTCGTCTGCTGCAGGCCATATTTTACACACACACACGTCGTCAACTGTGTTCTCCTCCTGAACGGGACCATCGGCTCACTATTTGGCGTTGTGGCGTTTACGAACCTCCCATGCAAAAGTTGGACTGTTGTGTCAGTGGCCTATTCATGCAGCAGGCGCTTTCATCCTTTAGTTGGGTATTCAGTCAGACCTGTAACACCGTCACTACAGTACTTCCAAGTAGAGGGCTCCTGCTTGATTTATTTTATTATTAATTAGAACATCTGGAATTACTGTTATATACTGTTGGGAAACAAATGTTGTATATTAATGATAAAGCATCAAGGCCACATTGTCCCTCCATCATACTTTCATACAGAAACTCACATTCTGTGTGGCGCTAGAACGGTCTTAACTTGACCCTGAGTGCCTACAACGTTACAGCGTCCGCTACGTTGCACTGTGGCTCCCTCTTGTGGTGAAGACGAGCACAGTACGCCTATGATGGGTTCCCACTGTGGCCCCACTGGGTGAGTTTCACGTGCTGTGTCGCTCCGTATGTTCATGAGCTGCTCTCCTCCCTTGTGACGCAGTGCACCTGGTCTGAGCCGAGCCGAGCCGCAGCCACATCCGGACCGCTGCGCCGCTTTTCCAGATCTCAGGTCAGCCTCGCCTCACTTATGCAGCAGGTCACGCTCTGTCCTCGTCGTCGTAGAATAATTGCAGCTGTTACGTTTCCGTGCATTTCAGAAGGGTCGTCCCCAAAAGCCCGGCTCCCTCTGCGGCCGTCCCAGCAGGACAAGGGCGGGCGACTGACTGCGCTCCTTCGTCTGAGTGGAGGTACAGGGAGGGCCTGCAGATTTGGTTTCTCATGACATCATAGCACTTGTAGTGGCTCTCTGGGCCTTTTGTCTCACCAACTCATTCAACATGCCAAAGGAAAACCTTGGGATTGAGGTTTGCTGTTCAGAGATCAATAACTTCACTGGTCTCTCATCATTAGATAAGGCATCTGAGAACACAGTATAAATATAAGCCGTGTATGTCCACCAGTGTGTGTGTGTGTGTGTGTGTGTACGTTTACATAGTATTTACACTACATATCCCACATGTTTGCAGTAGCTCTTGAGTCTATACATACACACTGGACCTGGAGGTTTTATAGCCGCGCCGTGTGTTTTCTCTGCACTTACGAACGCAGCCATGACATCTTTATTTCTTTGTGAAGTAATGTCTCCAAACTCCACGAACCAATCAGAGACCAGGCGGCTCGCTTGAGCGCCGCTGCTGGAACTACCGTTTTACAACCTCAGTAAAACACTCGGGGAATAACATACGCGCTTTTGTCACTGCAGCAACCGCTGGTAGCACAGCGATGCTATTGTTGTTCTTTTTTTTCAGAGGCTCCATGATGTGTGGAGCTGTTACCTGTTAAGGTTGTTCAGCTCATTGCCTTCTTTCTTGTGCCGCACTTTAAAAAGTGGATCTGATGTCCTTAGAGGTCAATAAACCGCCATAGGATATCAATATTGGTTTCCACATTCACTGACTTTTATCTTTTAACCAACATCTATCCTGATCATAACTACCAAATATTCATTTAAATTCATAATAGCAACAACATTGATTTGAAAATGGCTCCACCTGCTGGAAAATAGTAAAAACTATATTTCTGAAGACAGGGCTCTAGTGCAATAGAATGCATGGTAATGTACTGTGATGGTGGGAGTGTCTGTGTTTTGGCATTCAGGCATTAACGCAGCCGAAATGATCGGAAAATGTCAAATTAAAAAGCTCGAAACGCTCCCAGTGAGGCCCAAGGGTGGAAGCTCTTCAAACCTGAACCATTCAAACATTTTACAGCATTGGTGTTCATCTACGAAACGTAAGGGTTTTCTATAAGTTTGAGAATGTGCCCCTGATTTGTGATACAAAACTGAAGAACTTGTGCTGATATTATTCTATTATATTATCATATTCAGAGCCCTCTCCACCACCAAGCTCTCATCCGCCTCTCTTCCCCTGACTGGAGACCAGCAGACTGATGCTGACATCCTGGCCTTTGTCAGAGCCAGACAAAACCTCCTGAACAGGACAGGTGAGCCACACACACACGCACACACACACACGCAAAACAAGATTCTTTCCCCAGTGACTGAGCTTTGACAGGAAAGCCCCTCTCGTTGGTTGTTTGGTAACCTCTGTGTGCCGCTATCCCTCCTATCAAAACCGCTTTAAAGGCCACTAGAGCATGCTGGGATGTGTAGGGAACTTGTCATCGTCTTCTATGCAACCAGACTTGTTCCAACCAGAGGCTGGACATTAAGAAGAATGCTAGTTTAAGGCTCTTTCACGTTGGTGTCACTTTTCAGACCAGGAGGTTGCCGCCTGATTTCAACTGGATGTCTAATCTTTCTTGTTTTTTTATTTTGTATTTATGTATTTCAGGCCAACCTCAGTGATAACATGAAGGGCCTGAATGTATCGTCATCTGACTGCTAGAACCACCTGATCACGTCGGACCTAAAAACATGAATAAGACACGATCAAGAAAAGACAGACTGTCAATCAAGATGTGTGAAGAAATGCTCTCATCAGGGTCCAAAACATACTGGCTTTCCCCGACAACACAAGGCTCACATCCTGTCTGACTTTATTTGCACACACACACACAGACTCACACACTTGGTGGCCTCCCGGAGAGGCCAGTATAAATCACAGCCCACGCCGGCCATTTGATCTGAACAAATGTTGTCCCAAGATATCAGAGGAAGGAGCGGGCGACTGGAAAGCAGTCGGCTCCAGTGTGTGTTTGAAGAAGAACATCGTCACAGGAAGTTTCCACCTGCAGAAGGACAGATGCATTTCTCACTTCTGTCTGGCTGCATTTGATTCTAGGTGCAACACATTAAGTGTAAAACGTTGTAAACAGAGGTATGTAATATATGTACAGTAGACTCCTTGGTTATTTCTGATACTCTGTAAAAAATGTCAGCGACAATAAAAAAAGCTCCAACGTATAATACTTTGCAGTTACTAGCCGACATTGTTAATGATATTATTCACCATGTGAACTTGACCCGCACACACACACACACACACACACACACACACACCAGTTGTTTGCTCCCAGCCTTTCTGCCGGTTCTGTTCCTTTTTGTGAACAGCAGAATGGGCTCAATAGAATAACACATCCTTCACAAACTTCAGCCGTGAAGGGTATAGAGACCACTCAGATGTTTGGTTTCAATCATTAGTTAAAATACTTATTCCACATTACACCAGTACTGGTATACCAGAACCCTTAGTTACATTCCAAAAACGTGTTCTCCTTTAAACACCAGTCTGTATTTAGTTTGCAACTACTATACAGCACATGAGATGATATCAGAGAAACGTATGAGCAAAATCCAATATTGTGTGGCTGTTATTTAATGGGTAATCTGGTCCTTAAAATATAGCCGTCTGTGCTCCCTGCTATTGAGGGACGTTGGGACGTGGAGCCTATCCCAGCATGCACTGGGCAGAAGGCATGGAAACGTCCTAGAAAGGCATCTGCACAGGGCTTCCTTGAGAAGCAGTATTTGAAAGTCAAATAAGGTTAAGATCATTTCTTTGCATGGAGTATTCATTCTGTATACTCAATGATAGCAACACTTCATGCAATAGTTCAGTGCAGATGAATAGCAGTCAAACTGAGTTATATATCAGTTGAATATCAGCGTTTGGTCCGGCCTTAAACAAGCAAGGCACAGTTTAGTATGAGATGTGCTGGTCCACATCACTGTCCCATTAGACAGTCGATGGGCTTCGACCGCCGCCCCGGGGCCCTGACGTTCCCTGTTCCTATCAACAGACACACCCACCAGAGACAGGAAACAACCTGTGAAGATCGGAGGCAACTTCTTTGCATGGCTTTGCTTTGATTTGTTTGAAAGATGACAAGCAGCTGCACAATTTGCATCCAGTTGCCTGGGAGAAGAAGCCCTCTTTGATCAAATCATCTGTTATTTCTCTTCGACATGAACTTGAACTTTTACAGTGCCTCTATTGTCTTCCGACATTGACCCACCCGCTCTCCCACTGAGCCACAGACCACAGGGACTGACTTCAGAAGGATTTCCACCTCCGACTAAACAGCAGCGGGTAGCTAATGGCTAACTATCAGATAGCTTAGCTGAGAGAGCCAGCTGATGTGTCTTGATAATGGGAGTGTTCTTGGGATGACGGGCGTGTCGGTATCTTGGTTTCACACCAATTTCACCATCCCACATATACAGTATACCAGGCTGCTGTTCCATTTCAAATGTAATACTTTTTTCACCCTTTTGGAGTTCAGGTTTATTTTAGTAGAGTAGATCTTTTTTTCCCAGCTTTCCATGCATTCATTTGTTTTTCTTTATCTTTGTTTACACACATGCGTGGTATCTGTTTCTCAGCACTATGCAGCTGTATGTCTGACGTATAAAGCTGCCAGGAAGCCAAAATACAAGAAAAATTGGTGTACATATATAAACATTTACATATATTTATTCATTCTCACTCTAAATATTATTATTACAGTTCTAGAATTAGCTCTTTGGTTTATGGCCCAGTGTCTCCACAATCCAAGTCCCCTGATAAAATGAATCCCCTGCATTGTTGAATTGTTTTCAAAGGCTCTGGGATCAGCGCTCCACGCCTGTGGGTGCTCGGACAACCAACAGCAGTCGGGTAAAATATTAACTTTTGTTCCGCTGACAAGATGCTGCCTCGCTTCTTTATTAGTGGAAACGGTTGAAAGTGTATGTGTGTGGGTCCAGATGTCACGCTAATGGGGAGGAGGGGTGGGATCGTTACCCGAGCAACCCATAAATCAAAGCCCAGACATCTATGGTACTCGGACCAATCAGAGTGAGAGCACTAAATTGAGGTGTTTTACCTCTAGAGGATCATCCAGTTAGCGCTGTCACCCAAAGATGCCAAACATCAACCGTTCCTCCATGTGGCTGTGATTTAAATCTGGCTGCAAGAGTACTTTAAGCATATTTTTGTCTCCATTTTTGACTATTTCCTATTAGCTCTTTCGGAGAAGAATGCCACACACTTCAGTAATGGACGCAGTCTGTAAGGAGCGACCCAGTGGATCTGTTTACTATATCAAGATTTTGATTGTTAGTCCTTTCTGAAGGGATTGACCTCTTCTCTGACCTTGAGCCTCCACGTTCGGGTCCCTTTCGGTGCTCCAGGAGGTTGATGGCGAGGTTCCAGTTGGTGCGGGTCAGACTGAACTGGACAGTACTTTTGATTGTGGCCCACTTAACATACCTGCTGGTTGGGGCCACCATTTTCCAGATACTGGAGCGGGAGGCTGAGAGCAACAACCGGAACCACTTCCAAGTGGAGAAGTTGCACTTCTTGGCTAACTACACCTGCCTGGACGTACCCGCCTTGGAGAAGTTTGTTCAGGTGGACTTTTCTTCTTCAAGGAATTCATGTCACATAAGTGCAATGGGGAGTTCTTATCACAGACAAATTGAAAAGATCAATTTTATGCTGAGGTGCACAGCAATAAATGGTGTTACAGTAACCTGACCTGATAAATCAATAGGGGGGTCATGAGCCAAGATATTTACGGAAGGGATTGATCGAGTGTATCGTCGGCATACGTGAGGTGAGTGTGATCTTATTCTAGGATTATAATACAATTCTTTGTTCGCAGGTAATTTTAGATGCCTGGGAAAAGGGAGTGCATCCCTCGGGCAACTCGACGAACCCCAGCAACTGGGATTTCAGTAGCTCCTTCTTCTTTGCAGGCACAGTTGTCACCACTATAGGTGAGTGTCTTTACATTATTCAGCATTTGAACTGTCCGATTTAATGAAGAAGTAATGACAGCCCTGTTGCCTTGTCCACAGGCTACGGTAACCTCTCCCCCAGCACTGTCTCTGGTCAAGTGTTTTGTGTGTTTTACGCCCTGTGTGGAATCCCACTGAACCTGGCCTTCCTCAAACAGCTGGGCAAGTGTCTCACCGTCCACCTGGGTCGACTGGAGAGGGGAATGGTCTCAGTTGTTCCACACAAGGTACGCACGCTTTAGCCAGTAGCCACTACTGAAACATCTGGGCTATGGTTTCTAGACATGGTTGTAGTCATTACCCGCTACATTGGTATTGTTTTTGCCTTTTAAGCAACATTCTCACTCCCAACTCGACAGATCCCGGCACATGGTCAGTGCCCCTCAGCGCCAACGCTCGGTTCCACTCCAGCGTCACTTTCCTCTCGTTACATGCATGGTGTCTTTTTAAAATAAACTTCCATCTTCACAGGAAGTTAGGTTTAGGCAACAAAACCACTTAGTTAGGGTTAGAAAAGAATCGTGGTTGACTTTAACCCGACTGACTAACGGCTCACGTATAAACAAGTCAAAGTTCCTTTTGAGTTTCACACAAACAGCGGCCTTAGTGTGCCTGCCCTTAGCGGTTTTTATACTACGTCAGTTGCTCTGACTGTCTAATAATGTTGCGGTTGGGTTTGCATTGGAGTCTCATACAGACGCTAAAGGGTGCATCTTTAGCGTCTGTTTAGCTTTCTATTGCTAGCCAAGTCTACCTACGGGTACAAAATAAAGTAACCTAACCTATCCGTGCGTCGATATCAGACACCGAGGGGCACGGACCAAGCGTCTGTGTGGGACAAGTTCGGAGGGAGAACAGGTGAACTGCAGAGCTGGTTTTGACGGGAAAAAGACGGGATTGCCCCATCCCCACTTTACGCGACTGGTGTGATCCCATCCCATCTAGTTTTTGCTTTGCATTTGTTCGCCATTACTGCGGAGATCAAACCTATTAAATCTGCCCAGGAAAGAGCTTTGTGTCTTGCCCAGCTGATGCCTCTGGACCTCACCTGTCTCTTTCCCAGCAAACGGTTGAGACTCTGGCCGTGAGCTTGTTCCTCATCACAGGCAGCCTGCTGTTTTTGGTCATCCCTCCTCTGCTATTCAGTTATGTGGAAGGCTGGACGTTCGGCGAGGGCTTCTATTTCTCCTTCATTACCCTCAGCACCATTGGTTTTGGAGATTATGTGGTGGGTGAGTAGAGAGAGCAAACAAACACTAATGTGGTGGAAAGACCACGGCGATGCCCTTTAATGCTTTGAGACATTTACTGTGTTGTAGTTTTAATGTTTAAAGGAAGAAAATTCTGATTCTTGTAGGGACCGACCCGGGCAAGGAGTACATCTCTCTGTACCGGAGCATTGCAGGCATATGGATCATCTTTGCCTTGGCTTGGCTTGCTCTTATCCTCAACATGGCAGCCAGAATAATGGAGCATGTGATTGGCCTGACTCATCCAGGCTTCAAGAAGCAAGAGGAGGAGGAGGAGGAGGAGGAGGAAGTGTCAACCAGGAAACTAGAAGACGCGTCAAAGATCTGACAGTGGACTGTAGATGGTGAATCTACATGTATTGTCTTCTTCATGTGAGATTCTGTACATACAGTAGGAAAGCAGATGTGGCAGCTATTAGCAGAAACTGCTTTTGTAAGATATTTTCTCCAGTATATTTATTCCTTCTTTTGATGCTTTAATTATGCCTCACCTTGTCAAGAATTGTTTCAATAC
Organism: Taurulus bubalis; assembly: GCF_910589615.1. Lineage (NCBI taxonomy): Eukaryota > Metazoa > Chordata > Actinopteri > Perciformes > Cottidae > Taurulus > Taurulus bubalis. Next base: position 45,164,692 of record NC_136589.1, on the reverse strand, counting down.
GAGATACAAGCACCAGAGCACCGAATGTTTTCTCTGAATCTTTTAGGGTTTTTAAAATACCTTAAACTTCACTCTCTCTGACTGGACCGGCCAATGAAAGGAGCAGAAGTCTTATTACTGGGGAAGTATTGCCATCTGTGTCCGCCCTAACATGACCATGCTGCTACTACTGCTACTACTGTACTACTATACTAATACTACTTCTACTGTTGCTACCACTCTGCATTCCCCTAAACATAAAGGTGTAAATGTTCTTCTGTTGGCCAAATATTCAATTCAGAGAACTGAAGACTGCGTGGCATTTTTGCGGAGCTTTGGTTTGTAGTTAAAGTAGTTAAGGCTATTATGGTATGGATTCAAATGTAGCACATTTATCAGCTTAATACTCATTATGTGAATTCTACATACAACAAAAAATGGCAAGATTTCAAGCATCAAGATTAGGAATACTTTTTTAATTTGTATTTTATTATTCTCAAGCTTTTCATTCTTTTTTATTTATTTATTCATTTATCACAGTTGAAGATCAATCAGACACAAAATTGGATGGATGTTCCTGATTTTTTTTCTTTGTTAGTTATCAGGTTTTTCCCAAATAATGTACAGATGGCCTGAAAAATAGTGTAAAATTCTATTTTTCCATCTTCAGTCAAAAGGTTAAATTGTAAATTCCTGCTGAGCTATGACTCTGTTTTTGTTGTTGTTGTTATTTTTTACTCTCGTTGATGTATTTTGCATTGTCTGTTATCCAACAGTTAGAGTTACAAAGCGTCCATGTGTATATATGTATGTTTTGTGTTTGATCACATGAGTCCACATCTGTGTTTGTGTACTGATGATTAACTCCGGTGAATCGAGCACGGAGGGCTATCTAAAGCAAACACATTAATCAAGATGCCGGTGTCTGTCGGGGCGACCTGAGAGCACACAGGACTGATTCCCGTAAGGCAGCTGGAAACCGGGAGGAGGCCTTCTGCCCGCCGTTAGGCATTATGTCCCTTTCTGTCTTAAAAAATTGAATGGAACTGACAAACCAACTACTGTTCCTGGTCTTGAAGGGACCCCAGTCAGCCATGACTCCATGACCCCATGACAATAGCTCATTTTGTCCAGAAACTCAAAAATGTGGCTTCACCCATCTTAGTCGTCACCTCCAGCCCAACCTTGTGCTGGTGTCTCTCCCTCTTCTCAGTTCGCTCCACTAGATTTGCATGACAGGCCACTGAAGTGGCTGAGACAGTAGCGCGGGTGAAGGTTCATTTGCCTGCAGTGCACGGGAAGACAGGAAGCCGAGCAGGTAAACCCTCACTCCTCTGGATCCGACGAGTTCTACCAGGGCGGCCAAGATGAGTATGAAGGAAATGTTGTCGCGGGTGCCGTCCATCCTCATGCTCGGGGCGGTCTACGTGGCCTACGTGCTGATCGGCGGGGTGGTTTTCTGGAAGTTGGAGGGGGATCTCGGTCAGAAGGACATCGGCCTCCTGCTGCTGAAGAAAAAGAGTCTGCTCACGAGGTACACCTGTCTGAACCAAGAAGGCCTGGAGGCGGTGGCCCAGGTGAGGCGCGGGACGTCAAAACGATGACAGGTCGATGAATCCTCACCCCTTTCTCCCGGGGCGAGGCCGAGACACGGAGAACGGAGCTGTGAATCTTTTCTGTTCCTCTTTGCAGCCGGCATACAGTTGATTACATTGTGCGCTGTGTCTCTAAACAAGCACTTTTACTAATCTGAAATACATGTAAAACTCGTTTTGAGCGATCACTTTTATACGCTTTTTACTTTACCTTCTAATAAATCATTCTACAGGAGGGGTACAGATTTTTAACAGCAGTGGGACTATTCAGCAGTACAGTGTACAAGAGCAACACAATAATCTGCAAGGGAAATCAGTTCCATGCAATGAAGGGCCATTTGCCGTCACTTATGTCAATATGTCCATTATGAGGCACAGAGGAAACTTACTCCATGCAAATACCAGCTTCTGCCCTGACTTGATTTACACAGCAGCAGAGTTATGCAATATTTTCCTTGGAAACTGATGAGATTGTCTTTAGACCTTGATATCCGTTTCTGGAAAAATAAATAAAGCATGTTATGTTGCACACGCTGTTTGCAGAGGAAGTAAAACAACAGATTGTTGATAATTCTGCCGGGCCATGAGAGAAAGCCCTTACATTTGCATTGTAGATTCATATGTGTGCGTCCGCAATGTACATTAAGGCATGAAGATGCACTTTAAATTCAATAAAGTCCATTTATTGAAATATCTGTTTGGGATGAGGAGGTGTTGCAAATTAATGAACTTAAGCCTAAAAAGGACAAAATGTCTGCGTCATTTAAACTGACTTAAAATAATATGTTTATATTTTATTTTGGCACTTTGTTTACATAATGCTTTGTTTACATGATTCCACTGAAAGACCAAACATAAATTGAAATATTTCCCATACTAAATACTAGTGGGACATTTCCTTTTACATTTTTTTCCCCCAGTCGATTGTGATGCTTTGCATCAAACAGATGATACAGCAGCAATGCCCCTTGTGGACACCAGGGGAATAGTGTGTATTTGCCCCAGAGGGCAAACATAAGAAAATGGCTCAACCTGCTGGAAAATAATAAAAAGTACAATTTAGAAGCCAAGACATGTGTATCCTGAAGGCTTTGAGCATATCTGAGAGTATGACTGTGTATTTTGGCTACTCAACTTTTTATAGACGTATTATTGGATTAGTATTACTTCCAAAATTTCAAAATTGACATATACATTAACACAGCCAAACAAAAAAGAAAAAATGAAAGCCAAACATATCCCCAGTGGGTACACAGGTCTCAGACTGTTATGTATTTATTTTGGAAATATTTCCCACACTGGTGATGAACTCAAGACTGTTATGTAACAGACTTGTGTCAACATCTGCTCTCCCTGACACAGTGCTGAGCGGGGTCTTCTCATGCAGACCCCTGTACTGTCCTGACCTAATAGACCCGAAAGGTTTTGGATCAATATGTAGAGGAGTTACATAACTGTAAAGCCATTGAGTTTGACCATTATGACCCAGTTTGTCATTTTCTATCCGTTGCAGGTTGTCCAGGATGCGTCCAAGGCAGGCCTCAGTTTGAAAGGCAACTACACGGCTGACGGCTTCTGGAAGTTCACCAGCTCGGCTGTGTTCGCCGCCACCGTGGTCACAACCATAGGTTAGTCGCCACGGGACAAAACCCAAGAGATCTTTGATCCGGCACCGGATCTGTCCACGCAGCCCACCAGGGACGACTGGGATTTGATATTGTCAGCTGTTCACCTGGTCAACGCACAGTTTTCATTTTGTTTGGAATAACTGAAGCTGGATTTTAGAACCCAATTTTGTTGTATTCCTTTCTGAATAAGCCTCTCATTTAGACTAATTTGGAAAATTACCATTTCATACACACGCTGTTTTATTACTTTTTTTTTATTATTGAAATAACGCATGTGTTTTTGAAGTTTTCCAATCAAAAGTGCTTCTCTTTCATAATTTCTATATTTTCATTGAGTATGTATTTCAAGAGGACGCTTGTTCGGGGGCAGGATCTATTATGGCAAAAAATTAACCCTGAATGAGGACTAATTGAATAACATAAAAAGCTAATTGGATAAAATAATACTTTGGATTATCATCAACAAAAACATTATTGTAATTTGATTGGCGCAGCTCTGTGAAGATGAGATGCTTCCTCGGCTCACCCCTGAGCCTTGGACTGTCGGTAAAAGGAGTTGACTGACCAATGAAAAGAAAAGGTCTCACAGGTCTTCCCTCCAGCACAGCGAGATAACGCACTAACAGCGTTCCATGTTTGCAGGTTACGGGAACATGAGCCCCAGCTCCACCGCCGCCCAGATCTTCTGCGTGTTCTTCGCTGTGTTTGGCATCCCGCTCAACATGGTGGTGCTCAACAGGGTGGGCAAGTACATGCTCGCCATAGAGAGGAACATCTCTGACTTCCTCGAGGTGCGGACCGGGCGGAGGGTGAGGAAGGTCTTTAATCACCTAATCTAATGATGAAGTCTGTCTCGGGCCGCTCTGGGAGCTACAGTAAAAGTCGGGTTACAAGCCGCTTCTACTTCCGGTGGGTGTCCCCGCTATAGCAAGCTAGCAGCAGCGCAAGCTAGCAACAGCGCTAGCTCCCCGCTGCTGCTGCTACTGCCCACGTCCCCTCTGCCCGAGTCGGGTGTCGAGCCGGGGCTGGTCCCGCTACCTTGTCGGGGGGGGCTAGCTGAGAGCTAGCAGGAGCGCTAGCTGGCTACAGCGGGGAGCTAGCTGAGAGCTAGTAGGAGCGCTAGCTGGCTACAGCGGGGAGCTAACGGGGACACTGACCGACGGTAGTAGCGGCTTGTAACCCGACTTTTACTGTACTCTTTGGCACACTTCTCTCGGCAGAGGTGTACCCGCTTCTTCGTCCACCTGGTGTCTTACCTGGGCGGAGCGGTGCTCTTCTTTGTCATGCCCATGACTGTGTTCCAACTGCACGAGGGCTGGACCTTCTCCCAGGCCATCTACTACTGCTTCATCACCCTCAGCACCATCGGCTTTGGAGACTTCGTGGCAGGTGCGGCCAACGGATCGTAACCACGGCGAGACCATTTACTTTCCTCGGAGGTGCATTTAACAAAAATAGTATTTGATAACTCAGCTTTGTGTTCACGGAGTCTTTCCTTTCCAGACAGCAATCCGGACAAAGTATACCCAGAGTGGTACAGCGTCCTCATGGCCTCGTGGATCTTCTTTGGCCTGGCCTGGCTGTCCCTCCTCATCAACCACTCCATCGACATCCTGGAGAGGCTCAACAGCCACTTCAAGCAGCGGTGGGGTGGACAGAAACAGCAGGGCGAGGCCGGCGGCGCAGACGTCGACAACCCAGACACACAGGTGGAGGAGGAAGACGAGATCAAGAAGCCCCCGATAACGCAGTAGACCAGAACAAGGTGAAGAGGTCAGCGAGCGGAGCTAGTTATAGAATTGTCTGTCTGTAGATCGGGTCTTGGGAAGCGGGCGAGCCGATACCACTGTGTGTGTGTGTGTGTGTGTGTGTGTGTGTGTGTGTGTGTGTGTGTGTGTGTGTGTGTGTGTGTGTGTGTGTGTGCGCGTTATGAGACTGTGAACTGTCGAGAGTCTGCGATGATCCGATGTGCGGACGAACAATGGTTTGTCAGTTTTGATGCCTTTCCCCTTTACTAGAATATTGAATCATTTTTGTTGAGTCAGGATCCACAGCATGCGACATGCACACGCTGTTTCGTTCTGTTAGCGCCTAACTGTAAAACATGTGACCCTTCGCTCCAGGGCTTGTTGATCTACTTGGTTGAAAAGAAGAGATTAAAGTCTCGGAAAGGATACTGGGTCAACACTTCCCCGGCCCCCTGTGTGTCCGTCTGGTTGGTGGTCAGTAGAAAGCTGCAGTCAGTCTGTCCGCTGCTCTTTGGCCTCTATACATGAGGCTCACCTCACTGACCACAAGTCATTTGCAAACTCAGTTGACATTTGACTGTCTATGCAACAGAATGACCCGTGCATTGTGGCAATTTTGAAACCACAAACATAACCACAGTCAATAGAAAATACATGTAAATAATGGGTTTTGTTTTTGGATAATACTGGTTAAAGCTACTGTGAGGAACTATAAACTGGGCATAAAACCATCTCAATCTAATACGGATCATACTAATACTAGCACTGGAGGACCTAAGTGAACCCTCAGCGGGCAGTTTGGCTATGTCAGATCCGGCTTCGCTGCAGTCTTCAAACTGCAGTCGAAGCTTCGATTTCGGAGGAGGAGAGCTCCACGCTCCTCCTGGTGCACTCTGGGAGCCGATGCCGACACCACGCTGCTGGAGGCTCAGGCCGTATTGCTGGGCCCGCTGGAGAGAAGGGAGGTACTGGAGAACCAGAACCAGGTCCGTGCGGGGCCGAAAGCCTGCTGCAGTAAAATTAGATGTTTTTTCAAAGGACTCGGGTGTTCGGTAGCACTAATTTTGTCCACAGGGGCCGCCAAAATGAATCCAAAATGAAAGTTCCTCGTAGTAGCTTTGAATGACCTGTTTTATATTGCTAAAGGTTGACTTGATGAAAATAAGCATTCAAAAATACAAGAATCAGAGATTTATGATCAGCCTATTTGAATGCAAGCTAAATGGGCAAAATAATTCAAATAATGAATTAAAGGCAGATGTATTTATTTTGAAAATTTTATTTTATAAAGATAATATATAGAAACATCAGTTCTTGACCATACTAAACACAATATTACAATGTTAAGAATGAATATGAAATGTGACTTGTATCCACTAGGTGGTGTTACTGTACTAACACTGGATTTAAAAGCAAGCATTCAAACCACAGGCAAAGCAACAAGTAGTGACTGTATATTGAATAATGTTGTAATCACATAAACTAACCATATTGATCACAAGCTCAAAGCCAATATATTCCTACACCTCATATTATTAAGTCTCAGTATCAAGTATACCTTATCAAGCATTTTCCATCAAATGTAATTTGTTGTCCTTATTGCATCATGAAATAAAAGTGCACAGTTGTGATTCCATTTTGTGTTTGTCTCTTTGCTGCATACCTCTCTTGGCACAAACTAGAATTGAAGAATGCTGGACAGAGAGGAGCGAAAGCCTCTCGGGGCACATATATCACAGAGTAAGTCAGGCCACACTGAGGAGGAGTGAATGGCAAAGACAGACTGTGCAGCAGCAGGAACGAGAGAGTGGAAAAAGAGGGTGCTCTGTATTCTTCCTTCCCTTTTCTCTGTACGGATAGTGGGAGGTGTGGAGGGGGAAATGGAGTGAGAGTGACAGCAATGTGACCGCTTTACAATAAAACGCCACATACCTGTTTTGCCACGGTTCAATGAGGACTCAGCATGTGTGAGAAGACTGGTGCCTCAGACTCGTTCTGTCCAATCGACCTGTGGTTTAGCCTGCACACTGTCCACAGGGGAGACACGGCTCGGAAATTGAAGTGCCGCCATCATCATAATTTATCTGTATTTTGTTTAGAAAAAGAACATCCAAGCACTGGTTCAAACTGCAGATATTATACACTCGCATGGACCTTGGGCTGCTGTATATTTCCGTTAGTAATGGGAGCCTGACACAACTTCTGTGTCTCATAAGAAACCTACCTGCTAGTTCACCAAATCCCATATTCAATGGAAACGTTCAGGGACACTAGTGGATACATTCAAAGCTGGAGATTTACATGCTTTTTAAACATGCATTCACTTAGACAACCGGCATCATCATGACAGTAATTAATACATTTTTTTTTTGGTTTTCACGTCAACTACTAAAATTGTACTGATCTGTCACCAGCTAATACATTGACACATTGTAATGATGAACAGGTTCTATCTGCAGTCTTGCAGACTACAACCTAACCAATTAGTTTTGGTGTCCAATGCTGCGTTCACACCAAAAGTGTTGCGAATTATTCGCGCGAGTAGATTACATGCAAAGTCAATGCACAGACGTGAATGGTTGCGAAAAAAATAAAATAAAAAATTCCGAATGACACGAAAAAGTGAACGCCGCCTGAAAATTCGCAACGCCAGCTAACGATAATTATGTAACTTTGTATTGGTTCAAAATGATCTCAATTCCAACGCCATGTCTTGTATCTCAAGTTGGTCATCGGACTGTAAACGATGAGCAGAACACAGAAATTATTCTGATTCAACTAACGAGCATTGGTAATAGTCTCATCTTCCCATAATCTTTGTTGACAATAAGTTAAACAAAACTTGTTCTACTTATTACAGATGCTCTTTCACGCAGTATACAGGAGGAAAGCATTACTAGTGGGAGATGATCTTCTACATCCTCAAGGTGAATCCAGTTACATGGCTGTGATTTTGTTTTCCAATACCAGTGGTTTGCAGTGCACACTTTGCTAAATCTGGAGGATATTTGAAATATATCGGTATGTGTGCTTGTGTGGGTTTTTCGCGTAATTGTGCAGCTGTGTTTCCTCTTGGGTTCACCCAGAAAGTCATACAGTAAGAACACCCCTCCAGTGCTAACTAAGTCATGCTGATACACACACTCACCTGGTCACGTTTTTAGCGAAAAGATGCTCAACCCGATTTATCATACGAACAATTTACATTTGTTAATATAAACCTCAAACACTTGTTCATCAGGCACACAACACAACAAACAACACACATCCCTAAATGCATGTATACACAAAGATCTGCCTGTTCTTTCAATCATTGACCAAATTTATAGACTCTTAGGGTTCCCATGCTTTTGTGTCCAAGTGACTAATGGTGATGCCAATTGTTGAAATTATTTCCGTTTTGAGAGAGATCACGGCTCTTTTCGTGGATGTACAGAGATGGTGAGGAGTTGCCTCGAGCGATGACATTGCAGCGCTCTTAGCGTCTGCCGTCTGCCGTCTGCAGCGCTCTCAACTGTGGTTATCTTTTAAGATGGGAGAACTTTCCAGAAAGTCTTCCAGCATAACTTCCTTGTTTAAACAGGCAACGTGCCAGACGGCTAAAATGTTTTGCAGACTTCACATTTTAATGTTGTACAAATACCACTGTGTGCTTAAGCATTAGTGACTCAAGTCTTTATTTACTTATAAGTCACTTCATTTGCTTGCCATTGTCCCCCACAGAGTGCAAATGACAAGGCATAACCGCTACTGGCGACATTAAAGCCCCACGTTACTATATGAACTACGATGGTCGTAGTTCATATAGTAAATAGGGAATTTCTTTGTTAGTCCATATTAGCATACATATTGGCAGGTCATGTTTGAATGAAGTATTTAAACTACTGGCTTAAAGGTTGCGAAGGAACGACTAAGATAAGTGACATCATACTCATATCCTTGTGGTTAACTGCAGTCAGATTGCAAATATTCAGTTGGACCCATATGTGCCTCATCAGCAGCACCCAGTTTCATAAACACACGTCTGTGGTTATTAATCATTGACCTGCAAAACATCAGCTCTCATCGTGCAGGTAAAAGAGAAACAGCAACAGAGAGATAGCTGTGGACGATAAAGCTAAATTGGGACGGCAATTCAAAATATTACTGCTGTAAAAGCTTTAGTCCTGAGTGATAAAAAAAACATCATTGACATGAACCAGAAAAAGGTCTCTGGGCTAATAATTAAAGGCATTACCACATACAGTGTGGGACAAATATTTTAAGAGCAATAATCAATAATCACATTATTATATGATAGAAGAAATAGGGGGACGCTTACTGCACTATTTCTTGCTCTTTTTACTCCAGCTTATGTTACATTTTTGCCTTTCACATTTGGTTCTAGTATTATCCAACTGATATGTTTGCCTTCTGCGTGTCCCTCTCCATCCAAGTCATTGGACCTGATCTCCCTGTTCTGAGCCAATGGGAGGACAACAGACACATCGTGCCTCCACAGTCTTGTTTGCCTTTTTTTCTTCTTCTCTGCAGCCTGGCTATGTGTCTGTGTGACACAGCTAGCATTCTGAGTTAACCCTCCGTGAGCTCCCTCCATCTCTGACTCTGCTTCACCTCCGTGTTTGTGGGCATTTTTTAACCTGACTCATTTGCTGCCCTTCTTTACTTTCCCTTACGATGCATCGACTGCGCTTTACGTAAATCCCAGCTATCACTGTAATCGGACAGAGAGGCTTGTGCTGAGTTGACAACAGTAGACAAGTTCTGCCACAAACATCTGGAAAGCACGAGGGCAGATAAGCTGAGGGCCAGACCCACCAGATGGCTTTTCATGAGCTGTACAAGTAAAAGCTAATGAACATTTCTTCCACTTGGATCATCCCAAACTATTCCACCACACTATTTTCCAGCGTCTCCACCATCCAGCGTTAGATACACTACACTATGACACGTGAGTGTCTAGAGGTTGAGAAGAGGCTGACTTAACACCGTCTGTCTGCTGAGTCACGGAAAAGGTGGCCGTGTGTCCACCTGCATGTGTTTGTCTAGTGGTGGTCGGCAGCATGTAAGCATCCCCCCCAGCTCCCTCCGCTCATCTGTGTTTGTGTCCTTATACTTACGTCAGAGCGCCTAAACAAGACCGTCTATAAATGGTCTCACTAACAACAGGGTAGAGCAAACAGATAATGACCCCAGGCCACTGTGACCTGCCCAAAACACTGTGAGAGTTCATCTTTCCCTAAAGTACTCATTAACGGCACACTCATGCCAGGTCTGGATGTTTACATGTGTTATGTGTCGTAAATGTGTGGTGCTCTGTTGGAGAATATTTTGGCACGAGGTTATCTTTGAAGGCCTTTAATACCTGAGCATGAATCAATGTTAACAAGAAGAGTCATGCTAGCCATGCTAGCAGCTCAGTGAGGATATATTTAGGCACAGCGGTGCTTCCAGCTAAATGCTAGCATCAGCATGCTAGTGTTCAATATGTACAATAACAATGCTAACACAAATGTTTACCAGGTTCATCGTATTAGCTAGTGTGTTAGGGTGGATGGATAACTACCGGGCCTACCGGGCACAGCACCAGGGCCAGAAGTGTGAGGAGCTCCCCTGGTCTTCATCTACAAAATGTCCCTCAAAGAGACACTTACCAGGCAGGGAGATAATTAAAATGACCACAAAGAAACATAAAACGACTACAAAGAGACACAAAACATCTACAGAAACATAAAAATGACCACATCGAGACACAAAATGACTACAAAGAGACACAAAAGGACTAAGAGACGACTACAAAAAGGGGCAAAAAGATCCAAATAAGTTTAAAGTGAGACAAAACAACCACAAAGAGACACAAAATGATCACTAAAAGAGACAGGGAGTCACCGGGAGAGACACAAAACATCGAGAGAAAAACATTAAGATGTCCACATCGAGACACAAAATGACTACAAAGAGACACAAAACGACCACAGACACAAAACAACTACTAAAGCCAAAACAATTGATCAATCATCAATCAAGTAATCATGTTTTTAAGAAGACATTTTTTTTGAAATCTGACGTTTTCGAATGGTTAGCCAGGCAAAACGAGATGTCTGAAGATGCCAACTTGCACTATATCTTTTACTTTTTTCAGACAAATTATACTGTCAATCATCAATCAATCAAGAAATGAATCACAGATATACACAACAGATTAATTAATTAATAATAAAGATAATCTTCATTGATTTATCGAAAAACAAATCATTCTTAACCCTTACATTACATTAATTTGTTAATGTTTTTATGGGAGCTGTAGTTATTTTCTGTGCAACATATTCATAGTTTAACTTTGTTAAGTAAACCCCAAGAACATATCTGTTCTACTGCTACTAACCCCATCTATAACAGAGCGCTCCAGAGCAGAGACGTGTTTGTGACACACAACAGACTATAATTTGTTGATTACAGAACATAAAAGTTGACCTTGACAAACCTATTGGGCAACCACCATAAATTTCAACATATTTTGAGCTGAAACAGTGGTCTGTTTACCCACTGCCTGATAACCCTGACAGCTACAGAGATTTAGTGCCACTTAAGGGGCCTTGCAGCGTGGACACAAAAAGATGACTTTTGTCTAAGCCTGTGTGTTTAGTGCGTCTGTCTCAGTTTGTCAAAGTGAACATGTTTGCATATCTGTGTTTGACGATAAAGCACAATAGATCACAGATTAGTGAACTTGAAGTGCAATCCGTGGCATAACACATAAAAACATTGCAATATTATCTGGTTGGACCTGCAGCATTTAATATAGAGTTAATGCCATTTAAGTCAATTGAAATTCCAAAAGTTGGAATCATTTGAAGTGTCAAACTTTTCAAATGAAACTTGCTTTAATGTAACTGTTAACTGGGCAATCCTGAACGCACGCAGGAGGGTCGACACAGCTGAGGTGGACTCTTCAGGGCCCTCTTTCCTACATTAAGAAATTCATCTTTGATCAAATTCAAGAGGAGGATGTTGGGTGTGTTTTTTTTAACCCAACCACCACTCCGACCTCCTCCCTATACGTGGACATCCGCTGACTCATTTAAAATGTATTTGTAAAAAAAAGCAAACATAATCCACAGCAAAATACGTTTCCCTCAAAATGGATTTCACAATGAATGAAATGATGATGACGCTACATTTAATGTCGATACATCCAATATTTGCTGAGACGTTTCACTAAAAATCACAAATGATAACCTCACGATGGCGCTAGAATGAACGTTGAGGGATCACCAAAGTCAATAGGGTGAATTCTCTTGGCACCATGAATGTCAATTCATTGAACAGTTGTTGAGATATTTCAGTCAGGGGCAAACAAGTGGATCGACGGTGCATCGGGCCAACATAGACAGCGAGTTTCGTTGTATGGGAACATTGCTTTTTCTGCCCTGCGTCATACTAAGTTCCACTAAAACTGCTATAAATACAAGTCGGTCACCAGGTTCCTTCAATGGAAATACATTTGAATGGACAAAACAACACAAGGTGTTAACTCTGTGTACAGGCGTCTTGTAGTGTGCACTATGAAGCCACTTTACACCAGCTGACAAAAAACGTATGTAACTGTCAAACAATGTTGTAAACCCGAGGAAAATTGAGGACCCACCCTGGCTACCAGAAACAACCAAAAACACCATACGATTGATTAAAGGGTGTTTTATTAGTGAGAGTTTATTGTTTTAACACTTGCAAACTGTTTTATTGGGCCTGCTGGTAAAAGTTAAAGCAACTGAATCAACAAGAGCAGCTAATGCGTTACAGAAGATGCAGTGTTTTGTTCCTGTTGCGTTACAATACAATGCTAAAACTGCAGCTCATTTCTCTCTTCTCCCTGAACTCGTGGCACAACTCTCATATGCCTTCGATATGTCCTTACATGAGGTAGTTTTAATTTTTGACAATCAAAAGATCAAAAATACTTATACTTATAAGATATAAAATGCAAGTCACAGTATAAAAGGGCGTGTTCACTTGCATGTGAAGCCTAGTATAGAGTAAAGGGCAAAGACATGTCTATATGCTGGATTATAGTAAACTTGTGACTGTTCTCATGTGAGGCTGTAATAAAACTGTTGCTGTGTTAGATTACCGTTACGTTAGCCGGTGAATGACCGCTTTGAAGCAGACCTACTGTAAAAGCACTTAGTTCATGGAATTCTTTTCAGCACTGTGCAATGAGTGCAAGAGGTCAGACACTTTGCTTGCTTTATAGCGAAGATTATGATCCTTAAAATAATTAGTGGTAATCTTTCTATCAAATGATGCACGTGATCCTGATAATGTTGGTCAACTTTGAACGCTGATATGACGTGAAGTGTGATTTGGTTTTGCGAGCACGCTCCAGGGACACTAATCTTTGTTTCGAGAAGCGCTGCTCTGTAAAAGTCACCGATGCGCCGGGAAGTCAGAGATTGAACCAGCAGCCAATGGCATGCTCTCGCTCATCCCGCAGCATTTCCTCTCCGGCTTAAACCCTCTCTGCAGCTCAGACAAGCCGGCACACGAGAGAGGAGAGCGGCAACATAAACAACCTGTGGCGTTTACTCAGCAGTTCTGCTTGCCTGTCTCCACCTTTTCGTCGGAGCGCTCATAACTGGTGCATGGAATTCGTTATTCGTGACCCGATCTAAGAATAACTATGCAAAAGGAACTTGTCACCTTGTGATAATTATCTTTTTTTTGTTTTGAAGTGGGTCAATATTGATGTTTGTAAAGCATACTCGAGAGCAGAGCCTTATCCTTATCCAATTTTCCTTGCGAGCACTTTTGGGAAATGATGGAAATGGCGCAGCCGAGTATTCTGGTAAATCTAACGGTGCTTCAACCACAGTGACCTTTCATGTCCTGTTATGTAACACCACTTGTCCTCCAACTAACCAGAAGTAAAAGGTGCCTAACACGAAATTCAGATCATAACTAGTTTCGTTCGGTCCAAATGACCAAAAATGTCCAAAAGAACTTCTTTTCACATGCTTAGTGAAAAATGGATCTTGAGATGTAAAATGGGTTGACTGCCACTTTCAGATCTGCCAAACCGGATATAGTTATGGTAGACTAGGAGGTCATGAATATCTATAGGCCTCCTCTCCTGTGTTACCACCTGGCAATTTTATGCTGATTATGCTGTTGTTTTCAGTGATTCCAGAAAACAAAGCCCTATGTTAAACTTGAGAGTGTCAGAAATTGCCTCACCACGTTCGTCTATAACTGAAAATTATAGTTTTATAGTTATAGTTATATAACTGTCTATAATATAGTTAATTATAGACAGCGCAATGGTTAGTGCTACCTTCAAAGTTGAAACTGAACCTGATATGTCTCCATTGTCACGTTAAAAGCCCTCAATACATTGCAGAGGGATTGTGTTGCATGGTCACACAAAAGCCAAGAGACACAAAACAAAAAACGCTGCCAAAGAGCTCGCTTGTTCTGCAGGACTGAGAATAACGATTTCTAACTGCAAAGAATTAAAATGGTTTCACTATTCCTGCAGCAAAAGTAATATTTCCTTGTCACAAAACACAGTTCCCAAAGGTTGTACGCAAAAGTCCACGGGCTTGATGCGCTGTTTGCATTAACACTGTGACTTGATGGAGTCTCAGAGTCAGAATGGGACCAGGATTCAGAATTTGCATGGTGAACAATGCAATAAATCCCCTCAGCAGGGCAGCACCTTGCCTTGAGGCTATCTGTCTGACTGTATGGTAATCTGCCTCTAGCATTTTTCAAAGGAATGCCGATTCACCTGGTAACAGCAAACCGTTAACGTTAGTTTTTAACTTTAAATTAAATTTAATTAAAAATTAAAAAACGTCCTAAGTTAGTAGATGTTTGAACAATATGAGGCGATGAACTATTCAAACAACTAAGTTTATGTTTTACTTTTTTTTGTGTACAATGTACTTTGAAGAGAGACAGATATCACACAAAGGAGACTGTTATGCGTTATGATTCAAATGTCTCGTTGAAGCATGAAATGACACGAATGTGTGTTCAAATACACCATCCTATGAAAATGTATTTTTGACGGAGAGCATGGACCCGAAAACATTTGGTCCTCCGATTTAGACAGTTTGGGAACACACACTGTAAAGATGCATGCTAAAAAGAAGCACACACCGACAAGAAGCAAATTAGCTGGCTGATTGTGCAGGTTTCCTTCCCACCGAGAAGCTTGGGGAAGAAAATCACAACATAAACATAAAACAATGGAACTAGGAAGCAGTTCTTCAGTCATTCCACATGGTCAAATCACTGTACACACCTACACACGCTAAATATAATCCTTTACAAAGGGATTGCATACAATATTACTTTCCAAACAGGAAGCACATACTATAAACACTTTTCACGGATTGAGAGAAAACTAAATGGCTATTCAAATACTGGGTGTTATCAATGGAATCGGGCTTTCATTTTAAGTGTAATGTACTTCAGTTACAATTATTCATTGCCACAATAATAATGAGATTGGGAATTTATATTGCTAGATGAGGTCGGAACTACTGAACAGTACATTAAATTAAGAAGTCTGCGGCACTTCTGCCTATGATTGGTTAGTAATTGTTGCCTCAGTTGGTTGGGTTTAGTCATGAGGAGTGAAATTGGTTCGGGTAAAAGTAAGAATGAGCAGGTAAACCAATCAGAGGCAGAGTAGGGCAGTTCATATCTTTGCCACGGTAGGAAAAAGTAGTGTACAGCATAATGTATGGCGCAGTATGAAGGTATTTTGCCGCGTAGTGTACAGTGTAGCATATAGAGTAGTGTACAGTGTAGCATTTAGCAGTGGGCCAGACCAGTAAAATCACAGCATAATAACGCATACATAACGACAATATTTCTCTGTTTAAATCCTTGGTGAAGGTTTTTGGATGATAAACCCTATGTTAAGGTATTTCTACAATAAACTAGAAACATAAAGACCAAAAATTCAGACATCAGCCCACTGTTCATCTTTCTGGGCTCTCCTCTGCAGATTCCCTCACTGTGTGACGCGTTTGTGACGCCACTTTCATGACGTGATCCATTTTTAACGACTTGCAACACAATGCCTTCCGGTGCAAAATACAGTGAAATGTCCAAAAACGTAATCCTCCATTTGCAGCTTGTCTCCCGATCATTGATGGTGCACCGTCTGTAGCCCCACTGACAGCCCGAGTCCAGTCCACTCCGACTCGGTCCAGCGCTTCAACGAGAGAGCTAAACATGTAATTCGCTGTAGTGGTGTCTGTCATGGCATCAACTCAAGGAACTCCTCAGTGACCGCCAACATCTCATCAACACCACGAATGAATATGGCCAGTTGAGCAACATCTTTAGTAATGTCAGTGCTCTCAAATAGCGTAGTGTACAGTGTAGCATATAGAGTAGTGTATAGCGTAGTGTACAGTGTAGCATATAGCGTAGTGTACAGTGTAGCATATAGCGTAGTGTATAGCGTAGCATATAGAGTAGTGTATAGCGTAGTGTCCAGTGTAGCATGTAGCGTAGTGTACAGTGTAACATATGGCATAGTGTACAGTGTAGCATATAGAGGAGTGTATAGCGTAGTGTCCAGTGTAGCATGTAGCGTAGTGTACAGTGTAGCATATGGCATAGTGTACAGTGTAGCATATAGCGTAGTGTACAGTGTAGCATATAGCGTAGTGTACAGTGTAGCATATAGAGTAGTGTATAGCGTAGTGTACAGTGTAGCATATAGAGTAGTGTATAGCGTAGTGTACAGTGTAGCATATAGCGTAGTGTACAGTGTAGCATATAGCGTAGTGTATAGCGTAGCATATAGAGTAGTGTATAGCGTAGTGTACAGTGTAGCATATAGCGTAGTGTACAGTGTAGCATATAGCGTAGTGTATAGCGTAGCATATAGAGTAGTGTATAGCGTAGTGTCCAGTGTAGCATGTAGCGTAGTGTACAGTGTAGCATATGGCATAGTGTACAGTGTAGCATATAGAGTAGTGTATAGCGTAGTGTACAGTGTAGAATATAGAGTAGTGTATAGCGTAGTGTACTGTGTAGCATATAGCATAGTGTAGGCGTAGGAAACTGTGTACGACATTGTGTATTGTGTCATGTACGCTGTAGTGTAAGGTGTATTGTGCAGCGTAGTGTACAGCATAGTGTACAGTGTAGCAAATAGCATAGTGTACATAGAGTGTGGCGTAGTTTTGCAGGCTACCAAAAACAGTAGCAGGTACTGTCCAATATTTTTGCTAACGAAAAACTAAAAAAGAGCGACTCGAGTAGAACTGTGCAGCTGTTCAGTGGAAATGCATTGGCTGTTCTTATCTAAGGCATCTTTAAGGCAGATGCTCTGATGTTGATCAAGAGTAACCTGATTGAGAAATAGTCTGTTAAACAAACAATTCACCGACCCAGAAAAGCGGCAGATCTGTTTTCAAAGTGAAATACACAGCTCTCCAAATTTCCCAACTGAATTCACTGAGGCTTTTTGTGGAGATAAACTTTAATGACCCTGCAAAACATTGGGGACGACTTTGTTTTTTGATAGAAAACACACAAGTATTGCAAGATTTGTAATCATACTTGTCTATTAAGGCGGGTTGCAGGATTTCAAAGTTACAATCTGAGTACACAGCAGAAGCTCTGAGCTTTCCAAGATCTCTAAAAAGATTATGTCCTCTTGAGACTTTTGGTCACCAAATAAAACATGTGTTAATGCATCCACAGTGGATACTGTGTTATCTCATTTGGCTCTTCTGGTTGTCTTATCTGAAACTCCGGAAGTCCCCGTGCATCCCAAGGGACTTTTTACCAGACCACCTTGACAGCCTTCACCAGCTCTACAGCTCAGTACGTGGTACCTCTAAACATCTGCACATGTTGGACTGCCGATATTGTCAACTGGAAGGGATCAATGGGACAACATTTAGAAAAGAAAAACAATTGTGATGTCTCAATCAGTGGGCTCCATTCTTTCACTCCACTTTTTAGTAACATGAAAAAACTGAATTTACACTCCCCAAGATGGTTAAGTGCTGTTAATCTGATTCACATGACTAAAACTCCATGACACAATAGAATGTTTGGAAAGCAGAATATAATATGACTGAATATAATATGAATATCAAGGGAAATGATAGAGGATGATATCGATTGAATCTCTTTTACTAACCCTCTCTCTTTTCTTTGTTGTGACTAATATGTTGTGTTTTTACCCTAGCTAAGAAGTTCAAGTTTTCCTCTGGGTGTTGATACTACAGAGAATGAATGGCCGTTATGTAACAAGTTGCATGTGGCAGGACCTTGTTTAACATGACCTCCGGAACATCAGCAGATCTGAAACCAGCACATAGCCGAGTCAGCTGATTTAAAAGTGCATACTTTTACACAACTCCATGAGGGCCTTTTCGGCATGCTTTCTGTGCAGGAGTGAGATGATAAGACTGATGTGACTGAAGATGTATATGGAGCCAGCTTAGCTTAGCCAAAAGAATTGAAACGGGGGGTCAGAAGGCCTCTGTACGAAGGTTCCAGCCATAACGCCAGTGAATTGTCGTTTTAAACACTTTGGGTTTTTTTCAGAATAAACAAACACAATATAACTTAAACTTGATTTAGCCTTTATTTAACCAGGTTTGTCCCATTGAGATCTAACAGCTCTTTTACAAGGAAGACTTGGCCAAGAATAACAGCTAGAGATATATACTTTATTAATCCCCAAGGGGAAATTTCTTTAACGTTTGATATTTCTGTTTTGTTTTCCCTGCCGTGGGACCCAACAAGTCTTAACTATCCCAGCTATTGGTTGGTTAAAATAACAGGTTAGCACTTGCACTGCAACCTGCACAGATCTGTAAACGTACAACCTCCTATACAGTCTACCACAGTACTCCTGTGAACATAACTCTAGCTTTTATATAGTTCCACATGCATTTTGAAAATGAGTGATGACGGGCTGCTTGAGTTTATACTTGTGCATGTACTTGCAAGAGCATAAAACAAATCAAATAAAAAAAACAGCCTTGGGCAAGTAGCAATTCATGGAAGTGATCCTGATGCAATGTCTCGTTGTCTTGCATGCCGTGAATTCTCACACACTCGCAAACCTGCAATGTTGTATTAGACCACAAGTACATTGAGGTCTTGTGAAAACAAGGATTTTGGAAGTGCAAATCAACATGATTTTTCTTGTTCAAAACTGATATTAGTAGTTCAAGTCACAGTAGTTGAAAGCCACAAAAAATTATAGCTGTGCTCTATTGAATATGGAACTTGTATGAATTAATATCATCTTCTGAAGTTGCTTAAAAATCCAGACGCAAATGTAAAAAAAAAAAAAAAACTGTAATGGACAGAATTACTTTGTATTCTGATACAAGTTATAACTTAATTAGTATATTAGCTACTTAGTTTTGTAGTGTAATAGTCGCACTTTGGTTTGTCGCGAATTTCTAAAAGTGCATTGTAAAAAAAAAAAAAAAAAAGTCCTTCAAAGTTTGGTTGAGAGTCCTATGGAAGTTTGGAGCAGCGGGACACCTGCAGTCTCACCAAATAAAGGAACACGGGCCAGGCTGCAGAGTCTGTGACCCCCCCTCTCCTCTCCTCTCCTCGCTCTGTTTTCTGGGCGGATCTTCCTCTCTCCTCTACTCCCAGTTCACTACTTCAGCGGGCAGAACTTCTTCGGCTGCGCACGTGGAGAGAGAGAGAGAGAGAATACTACTGCGGTCCCGCTCGCGCTCAGCCCCCTCCGCTTTTTTTCATGACTACTTTCAACCCTGCTGCGTCTCGGGCCCAAATGCTGTCTGCCGCGGCGCGTTTCATGCACTTTTCAGAGCCCTCTCGCGGAAGGAGAAACATTTCGTGAGCCGTGCTGAGAATGAGTCCCGCATAACTCCGGGTATTGTTGTTATCTACCCCCTCCCTCTCTCTCTCTCTCTCTCTCTCTCTCTCTCTCTCTTCTCCCCCCCTGTCCCGCGCTCTCAGAGTTGAGTCCTTGTACATAAGTATGGTAGATAAAGGCCCCTTGTTGACCTCTGCCATTATTTTTTACCTGTCCATTGGGGCAGCAATTTTTCAAGTCCTGGAGGAGCCCAATTGGAAGCAGGCTGCAACGAATTATACTGCCCGGAAGGATACAATACTTAAGAACTATCCCTGTCTGACGAAAGATGATTTGGACAAAATATTAGAGGTATGGTTCTTCCACTGAACACTCTTGTTTTCTATTGACACTGTAAAAGACATCCTACTGTAAACCATTGTGTGAACCGCTGCAGGTGTAATTTCAGTGCCAAGGCAATTTGTCTATTCGGGTGAATGAAATGATGGTATCGCTGCACCTTTTTTGACTGGCTGACTCGTAAACTGCTGCGTAAGCTTTCGCCAGACACTGTCAAATCTCCTGAGAAATGACTTGTTCTAAGTCCATGGTTGTTCCTCCTTGTTGGGTCAACACAACCCCACACTTAAGAGTTCAAATACCATGACGCCAACAAGTCATACAGGCGATTAGCACTTAAAGTTCGAATTGCCACAGATTCCCTCATAAACGCTATCTTTGGCCAGGTTCCTCGTGATGGTGATTATTTTATCATCCGGTTGATTTGCTGTTGTAAACCTTGACAGACAGTCTGTCTGGAGCGGTGCCTGTGATACCAGGGCGTTGAGGGTCAATCTGTAACCCTCAGTACATGGTGTTCCATTGCTAGTAATTCTCATTAAAATGGCAGTTGCCCAACCGGTGGCAAAGCCGGTGCCATTGCCTCTATGGCTGCACCGTGGGTGAACACATGGCAAGTCAACACAGCCTGCGATCCCACGTGTGTTTGGCCCCATGACATGTTGTTTGTCCACTTTCATCCGTTATCAAGAGGCTTTTTTTTACAGCCTCGGTTCGGTCCGTTTGTGAGTGCGACGAGAAGCTGAGATCTTCAAAGTCCCTCAGCGAAGAAGAAGAAGAAGAAGTGTGCGCAAGAGAAGGCTTGATCCATGTGTCCAGTGGTGTATATGCAACACACCACCTCAGAGGGATCCTGTTCCCTGCATGAGTAACACCAGACGGTGGTTCATTTCTGTTTTTTTGTTTCCTTTTTTGAGGGGGTTTGCACTTTCAAGTATGACCAGAAACCTGTCTCAACCTGTTCCCCCTTCATGGGCCCACTTCAGTATTAGGGAGATTTACTATCCCCTCACCATCCCCCCATTCTGCTTCCTTCTGCTGTTCCTTTCTGTGTTTTGTAAGGGGGGGGGGTTCTGAAAGGGATATGCCGTGCCACCCCCACTCCCATCTCTGTTCCAACCAAAATCCAATGCAATGAATGCAATGGCCGAATCTGTCTCTTGATGTAGTCTGGGGAATATCTATAGTTAGATTTTTGATTTGTTTTGTTTTAGTAGTTGTTTGGGTAAAAGAAAGCTGTGGAGTCGTTTAAACTCTTTGTGAAACCAAAACTTGTCCTGCTCCTGCACGCTCTGTCAAGGACAAAGGGGTTCCACAGCACCTTCAAAAGATCAGATCAAATCACATCTTCCTACCACCCCCACCAGTCTGCATAGACACCTGTTGCAAAGGCTTTGGAGTAGGTATATTAAAACGGGTAAACATCCAATATATTGCTCTTGAGTTTCCTTCTATCAACTTTTATTTGTGTGAGCAGCAGAGATCCTCTGAGGTTTCCATTGTGGAAACTTAGCCCGGCGCGTCAACGATTAAAATATATAAGCTAGCTTAACGAGAGATGGCGACACTCTTGTAAAACTTAGTCTTCTGCTGTTTTATTAACAAGGAGTTTACTATTAACTACGGGACCCTTGAAGTGGTCACAGTTTACAGATTGGATTTTATGGCCCATCAATGCTGGCTGTTGAGGAGCTGTTGTAAAAGTTCAGCGAGGCTGCACACATTAGCTCCACTGCAAACAAGAAGTGAGCGCTCGGAGCGTCCCGGCTCGCAGCGGGAAGCCTGAGCAGTGTTTGCTGTGTGGCGTCGTCCAGAAGCACATGTGGACTCGGACGGCTCCAGATAACAATGGATGTGTAACAGTTAGCATGGAAATGGTTAATTCATGCTTAAAAAGTTGTGCTGCAAATTATTGATTGCTGCTTTGTCCAACCAACCGTCCAAAACTTAAAGATATTTAGTTGACTGCTGTTATGTATGACAGTGAATGAATGTTGTTGTTGTGGGGTTTTTTTAGGTTGGGGCTCATTTTGCCTGTACACATGACATCCCTGTCCCGGGACCTCACATCGGATCAGGAAAAACTCCGCCAATAAAGATAGTAAAAACCCTTTCACAGGGAAAAAAGGGGGAGAAACCTGAGGGAGAGCAACAGAGGAGGATCCCTCTCCCCGGATGGACAGAAGCAATAGATGACATGTGGCCAGAATGAATAACGTAACAGAGTTACAGCTCATTCAATGAATATGACAGAAGTTAATCATATAATGAGTAGTAGGCATGGTCCATGATCCAGATAGCCACGATCCATGAAGCAGAAGGAGGTAGAGAGGAGGGGCATCAGCAGGCAGGACTGGCTCCAGACAGCCATGATCCATGGAAACTTGAGGCGAGGAAGTACAGAGGCTCCCGGGGGAAAAAAGGAAAGTTAGTAATGTGCATTGAAGAGACAATAATTTATCCAGAAGGAGAGAAAGAAGAGGAGAAGAGGCCTTGGTACATGTGTCCCTGTGTTTAGCATTTTTGGAGTGAATAAAAGTCAATCGCTTCTCAAAATGGTTGCAGACTTCTTTTAATCAGCAAATCGTTGCGAGCGCTGACATAAAGCAAAATTAATTTGATATTTGAAGTAATAACATGAAATAAATACATTAAAATACAGTTCCCCTCTCCTTTATATGGAATTACAAGTTGAACACATACATAGCGAGGCATTGTATGAAGTTTGAAAACTTCAAAGGTTCCTTCTCTTAGTGCGGCTTTTGGTTTTGCAAACGGCCTTTTTGATTTAGCTTTTTTGCGTGATGGTCCCATCCGTTGTGCATGACTTGAAGATTGCGTGTAGCCCCGAATAATAATAATAATAATAATGAGTGTGCAAAACACTGCTCAGCACTCGGTTGTCACATGCGAAAGGGAAACTTGGCCCCCTCGTCCGACTGAAAAGGCACAATGAAGTAGCGCTCTGTTCGCGGGGAGAGTCATGTGCCCAGGGGCCGCTCGCTGGAAATAGCCAAGTCTTTCATCCCACTTTTGAAAAGTAAATAAAAAAAGAGTAACGTGAAGTCACGGAAGGTAGCAATGCATTTACATGTTATGGGTTTAGGTTGAGGCAATGCATTGACAAGACAGTGATGCCCTTTATTGCCTTGTATGCCTAATTTGATTTCAGGATATTGTCGGTACAATGTGAGAGTCAGCATACCAACACTGATCTGGAGTGTCGAAATTAACTTGTAATGTTTATAGGGCCGACAGAAATTCAAGAATGAATAAAAACGCCACATGTTGCGTTAATGAGGCAAGTTTTTCAACCTCACGCGGAATTAAAACAGCGGCTCACAAATCCGTTAATGGTGCAATATGCTCTGCTTCACAGATGGAAGAATCCTTTCACTGTTTTTACTGCTTTTATGTCTACCAAATAAAGGAAAAGCTGTAAAATGGACACAAGTTGTCTGTACTCTCTCTTAATCAGCTTCGGTTTCTCCGTAACGTTCATTTATGAAGATAAGACGGCATCCCACACTTTTTCGGTCCTCCCATCTCTCGATTGTGTTTTTTTGGTGCACACAACGAAATCTGAGTATTGTTTCTCAAACGCATTGTTTGCCAGCCATCTATCCGCTGTCTCGGAGATCAATGTGTAAAGACCTGGAGGAGCCTGAGTGACTGTGGCGTTTTGCAAGTCGGGTCAACGCTTGCTGCCCACTGTGGGAGCGCTGGGCTGCCAGCTGTCCTGATAACAGTTGGCGTTTGTCATTGTGGTGTTCACTGTAGCTCTGTTTATCAGAGTGGGCCGGTGACAGATGCCTGCATGCTTGGCAATGTTTTCAGATCCACAAAAGCAAAGGAATCCTTTCAGAGTGTGTCAGCATAAAGCACCACATTGTGAGTTTTCAAGTCAGCGTTTCGTATTGTATGCTCAATGAGTAAAGTATTATTGCTGTCAAATCAATCAATTGAATGTGATTTGCGCTATAACTTTTAGTGCAGATTGTGTGTTTTGGAAGCATTGGTAGCAGAGAATGTTTTGCTTTTTCCACTTATAATAATGTTTCTGTCAATCAACTAATTGTTTCCGGCTCCAATCATACATACGTATGGTCATGGTATTTTCACTGAGGTGTGTCTGTTCGTATGTTATGACAGCAGCGAGAAGTGTTCAATAAAAGTAAGGCGTTAACTTTTGTAAAAGCATGAGATCTTCTACCTCAACAAGGCCGTGAGTGAGTGAGTAAGTGAGTGAGTGAGTGAGACGTTAATCATTAATGGGGCAGGGTGTTGTTTTTGTGGTTTTATTATTCATTTATTGGTCATACACAAAATGCAGCTTTGATATTTAGATTAACACCAGTTGGAGAGATACAGCAGCAAAATTGCTGGATTATTTTATCCATTTTCTTTTCTTTTTTTGTGGCAGAAGACACACTGGTTATAGAGAAGCCTCTTCCATGATTCTACTTGGCTCTGCCAGGGTATCCATGTCCGTGTAGCCTGGTAGCTGGCATGTAGAGAAGCCAGTTTAACAACCTCTTCCTGAGCCTCTTCTGACACATTGTGTCTTGTATCTTTCTCCCCCGGTGCTGGTGTCTTTTGTCTCGTTCTCAGGGTTATTTGTGACCTGAAGTGACCACGAGTTGACCAGTAGATGTCCGTTTCAACCTTGTGCTCCGCCAAGCCTATTCCGGCATATTTGATCAGCCTTTACTGAGTGAGTGCTGTAGTCTCCCTCCTAGCTTCTGCACGGTTAGCAATGCATCATATTTAAAGAAGAACAGTTAACGCGTTCACCTCCAAAGTCTGCCTTTTTTTTTTAAAGGTTTAGTTCCTTGCAGTAGCTTGCACTCTGCCCTTGTTGTATTCCTGCGAGTCAGCGTTTTGTGCGTCTCAAACTTCAGCGTTCAGACTGTGAACATGTGTAAAGCCCCCTCATTAGGTCAGTATGAGGACAGTGCAAAGCCGAGCACACAGACCACAGACATGACTCACAGACATAACATTTCTCACTTTCTTTTTTTCTGTTTTCCACGCAGCAAAAAAAAAGTAGCTCAAAATGTCACCGTCTTAGTTAATGGTGATACAATGTCATATTGGCTGCACCAGAGGAGTGATTGAATGAATGGTTGCTTGTTTTAAGAGGATTTACCAAAAGTCTGTCATTTGAATTCTAAATTGACTTTCTTGTGGCGAGACTCGACTCATTACTTTCCATTAGTACAAGCCACAGTGCTGGGAACATAAAGTACATGTCCCTTTATCTTTTCTGTGGGGAGATGTGATGAGTGAACACGCGTGTTTTAGTAACCTGCTTTTGGTCTGACTCGCTCTCCGTTGGTCGGGATGCGCAGACAAAGAGTACTGATCTGATCCCAGTGTTTGATTAATACGCTGTATGCCTCACTGTGTGGGAGAGACTGGGCTTGTTCTTATTTGTGTAAGGCAACATCAGGCTTGACTTAAAGACTGTCAAAGAAAATGATCCTGAGACATCACATTTGACACATAATACGCAAGCTTGAAATACCTCCGAAACAGCTGGCACGTTTGTTGTTGGCTCCCTCAGCGATGCCGTCTCCTGGCGTGCTGATGATGCATAAGCATAGAACCCAATTGAATTGATCGGCCCCTTTGTCACTGATAAACCATCCAGCTGTTTGAGTCAGTATCCATATTGGATTGGTGCATCCTTACCTGACACCTTTGGTGTCTGTTAGTTTAGTTTTTGTTTTTTACTATTTGTACCAAAGAATTGTTGCAGGAACATTTTAATGTGACAATATACATTGACCAGATTACTATTGCGATAAACACGTCTCTCCTTTTTGTATATTAGATGCAGCCGATCGTGTTGACTGGTTCGTTAGGCCAACGGGGAAATGCAGCTGTGGGGTTTCAAAGGTTGCTGTAATCATCTTAAACCCAGTAAGATTAGGTCAATAATGAGGTTACCCGTGCATAAATACGTAACTAGTCATTACAGTGGATTCAGGAGGGTTGTCAAATGTGGAGGTGCGTAAGCAGGACCGCGTGTTGTTTTCCCTCTTTAATTTCTGGCCATGGTTGCAACACAAACTCGGTCATCACACCGCTACTGTCATTCTGAAGCACAACTGTGTTGTTATAGGAAGACAGAAGAATGGCCTTCCCTCGTGCTGATAATTACAGAGCAGAGCTGTCACAGACCTGTTATTATTAAAGAACCAAGAATCTTCCACTGATTAAGGGCTTATATGAATTTTGCCATCCCCTGCATAATTCCCACTATATTTCCCCCCATCAAGACAAGAAGAACTATGGGGGGGCGGGATGCATTGTCCCACCACACAATTTTTTTTTTGCAAATACCCAACAGGGGGGGGAATCCGTTTCTGTTGTGGCTGTTCAGGCACACATCTGGTTGGGGATGATTGATGAAGCATTTTCTGTCTCCTTTGGATGTCAACACTGAAACTTCCTTGTAAGGAGTGATCTGATGTGTCCCATGCTCTAGTGGGTTAGAGACAAACTAAGCACAAAACCTTATTTTCCTGAAGAATTCTTTTGTATATATTCAGTGCAATTTGGGATTTTGAGAAAGATAAACAAACTTTATTAAGAGCAACCACTGAGGAATTAGTAAGTTTTTAAACAAAGCACCATCTTGGCATTAGGAAATAGCTGCTGAGGCCTTCCTGTGTTCCTACCAAACAAGCAGTGGTCGGCACCATTAAGCCCTCTTGGCGATGGGGATTCTCAAGGGTGCCTGATGTCGTTGCACCTCATCAATGCCACTGGCGACACTATCTACATATCACAGGAAGGATGTGGTGGAAAGAAATGGAGCTTGCACACAACAAACTTCCTGTCTCTTTAGCTTAAGCTTTGTTTATACTTGAGCGCGAGCATCTGCTGGCGTTGGGCGAGGGCCGAGCGCGTACGGAGCGTTTATACTCAATGAGCTGTGCGCTGCAATATTCTCTGAAACGCCAGAGGGCGTACCAACAAAATGAACTGTGAATAAGACAACGAGTGGAACTCATAGGTACGCCAATAACCTAAAGGTGTAACTGGCACAAAGCCATAAACCAACCTTCACAATGTCGAGGAAGAATTGTATTTATCTATACACACATATCTCTTATTCATTAAATACTTTAATGCCTTTAAATAATCTGTGTAAAGAAACACGTTAAGTATTACAAGCATTAATAGGAAACAAAGGTTGAATATCCTGTAAGCAATTTGATTTGCCTGGCTAAATATTTACTGAACTGAAGATTTTTGAGAGCTCCTGTTTAATAAAGAAGAAGCAAATTGGCCTTCTTTATAATATCCCCAGATATGTAAATTGTACTTTTAGTTTAATGAACCATTTATCACAGTCACGTGATCATGCAAGCCAAGTTCCAAAAGATCAGAGGTGCACGACCAAGCGCCGTGACCACTTGCACCCCACACCGGCCGTGATTACAGCGAGTATAAACTACGCTTTAGTCAGATGGGACCCTTGTGTCTTATAATTGCCAGTTGGTGGCACCCAATTTATTTGGCCTCCACTAAATTATCTTTAGTTGGAATCAATCTCATACTCCGATGTGTTTCTTTTGTGTCCTCAGGTGGTGTCTGATGCTGCAGGCCAAGGGGTCACTATAACTGGCAGCAAGACCTTCAATAACTGGAACTGGCCAAATGCTGTCATCTTTGCCGCCACTGTTATCACCACTATCGGTAAGTACTTTCTGTATGTTCAACAGTGAGGAATCTAGTTGGGATGGGAGAAAAGAGGCAGCTCTTTAAGTTGTTTTGTCAAAACTTACTTGAATGTTTCAGAGAATGAGACGAAAGTGATGTCTTACATTGTTCCATTGGGACGAAGGCTATTGCAGACAACTGTTAGATGTTTTGCCAAAGTGTGTATGAAACAAAGGTGCGGGACACAGAGGAGATGGACTTAATGGATTAAGACAACCTGTATTGGTGGCATGTTTTTTGCTATTTCCATCTCCCCCTATAAAGCCACTCTAAAGTAACTTAAGTAGTTGGTTTAAACATCCCAACCCTAATCACTTTGCTTTCGCTTTCTGAAGGATATGGGAACATTGCCCCCAAAACGCCCAAAGGCCGTGTATTTTGCATCTTCTACGGCCTGTTCGGTGTGCCTTTGTGTCTTTCCTGGATCAGTGAGCTGGGAAAGTTCTTCGGTGGCAGAGCCAAGCACCTGGGCCAGTATCTAACCAAGAAAGGATTTTCACTGGTAAGTTGATAAGAGCTTTTCCTTGTGTGGTATCACAAAACCTGCACCTGAAGTAATGATTTCTTTTTTCTTTTTTCAGAGGAAGGCACAATTTACCTGCACGGCTATATTTCTTCTCTGGGGTGTGCTGGTGCATTTAGTCCTTCCACCTTTTGTATTTATGTCCCAAGAGGGTTGGTCATATGTTGAAGGCTTGTACTTCTCATTTGTCACCTTGACCACGATTGGCTTTGGGGACTTGGTTGCAGGTAAGCTGAGAAATAAATTCTGGGTATTAAACCGATTAAACCAGGCCGTAACTTTGGATTCAAATGACAGTGGACTATTTTGTTTGTCTTTGCAGGTGTGGAACCAAATACAGAATACCCAACTCTGTACCGTTACTTTGTGGAAGTGTGGATTTATCTGGGGTTGGCCTGGCTTTCTTTGTTCTTCAACTGGAAAGTGCGGATGGTGATTGAGGCCCACAAGGCACTGAAGAAGCGCCGCAAGCTGCGCAAGCTATCTCTCGATGAGCTCCGGCACTACAAAGAGTCTCACAAGGCTGCCCTCCGTCTGCCACCATCTCCTAATGACGTCAACATCTTCAGCTTCCTGTCCAAGAAGCAGGAAGGCTACAATGACTTGATTAAACAGATTGGCACTAAAAAAGATGGCAGGAACAACGGCGGCAACGCCAACACCAACACCATAAATAAATCCAAAGATATTGGTCGTTCCAAGAGCTGCAATGATTCTCCCATGTTCAACGGACACACCATACTTAGTCTGGATCGATCGCCGCGACAAAAAAGGCGCTATAGTTTCAGTGACCGAGTCACTGTTGCTTTTTCAAAGTCCAAGAACTACCTCCTGGGCTCAGACAACGGTTTGCTGCTAACAGAGGACCACGTAGAAGGTGACTTAGAACTCGACCAAGGCCAAATGTTTGAGAACCAGCTGGACAAGGACGTACATCTGGAGGACGGAGGGGTGGGAGATTGTGGAGCAGGTGGTCGAAGGACGTGGGACTCAAAGGAGTACCATCCCCTCACATTCCAAAATGCAAACATTACTTTTATAGACGAGGAGAACTTTCTCAGCAATAACTTGGAGGAGGAGGATGATGACTCGAAAGCAAAACTATCCATTACTACATGTGATGAAAACATTGAACTATGCTCCAAGGAGGAGCATAGTTCTGAATCTGAAGGGTCTGTGTTCACTAGTGACTGTTCAGAACACAGCCACTCCTATGAGAAACTTGTGGAGGAATATGCAAAGGAGGAAAATACTGAATCTTGAGATATCACAAAGCCTTGAGCTGCCTAAAGTCAACAGGTCTTCCTGATCTCGTGTTGTTGACTTGGCTGGCATTGAAGTATTCTAATGTGAAGTGTTTGAATGGATATCAGAAGTCCCATTGCACGTTTGGGCATCTGATAATGACTGCAAAGCCGAGATCAAATTTCTATGAAATGTTCTGCTCATAGCTGAGAACTGGAAATCCCCATCATATTGACTGTCCCTATAAATCCTTGAACAATCTTCTCTGAATATGGATGGCAGAGTGTGACATCTAACCCATGAGTATTTAACATCTACTCTATTTATGGCTCTTTATGTCGTTTGAGAAACTAAATGCCACACATTTATTGTAATGTCCAGATAATAACTATTTACCATGAGTGCTTTTTGTTCTACTCACAGGCTGATAAGAATTTGTATGTGGAAATGTAGATTCCCCATAGTTTCTTCTATGCATATTCACCATATTGGTGTTTTTGTAATATTTATTCAAATGAAGGACATAGTAGCTTTTATTCAATGCCTGCGTGGGTTTATATGTCTCCCATTGCACAATTCCACCAAATGAGGACAGTTCAAAGTCTGTTTCAGTGCAGACTTTCTTTTTCAAACCTGAGCCAAACATTTGTCCTGACAGAAAATGAAGG
The DNA here is from genome assembly GCF_910589615.1 of Taurulus bubalis. Taxonomy (NCBI): domain Eukaryota; kingdom Metazoa; phylum Chordata; class Actinopteri; order Perciformes; family Cottidae; genus Taurulus; species Taurulus bubalis. Next base: position 45,134,388 of record NC_136589.1, on the reverse strand, counting down.
GGGTTAAGGGCCATTTCTCCTCTTTTTCTTTTCTTTGATATGTCACTTGTTTCTGTTGTGAAGTCCTTGCTGACTTGTTGTGTCTTAATATGTATGTTTATTTTGACTGTGAGCAATAGAAATGTGACTGCACTAGAGGTTAACAGTGACGCATAGCGACGTCTGGGTGTCTAGAACCAACTGAATAAACTTGGAAAGGAAAATCATTAATTTTATGAGCAGAGAAGTATTTATAGCAAATCTGAATATCCTGCCAGAGAAACTCTAAACTATGATTTGTTCGCCTTTTTTTGTTCCAAACCTTTTTGACTGCTGTAAAAAAAAAAAATAAAAAAAAATCAGCTTTGGAAATGATCCTCCCATTGTGACATAATGCATAGCCTTCTTGCATATTAACCTCAAATTGCTTCAGGGAACAGAACCTTTGTATTGTTGCTTTGCTGTTGACGTGTCAAGTGTCGATCTGTGTCTTCTGTGCTATCCACCATGGCATTGCATAATGGAAACGGCAACAATATTCCCCAATTGTTTTTCCCTTTTCGCTTCATTCTATTTGTCCTGTAAATACAGTCTGAAAGCCCTTTGGCAGCCGCTCTGGACGGGCCATGGCCTTGCCGCTCATGTTTGTCTTTGGGGACTCGCACTTATGACGAGGTTAAGCCAAGGTCAACTTGTGACCGATCAATGCTCTCTTGACGTATGTTGAAGTCACGAGACGCGAAGCCAGCAGTATTGGTGCTCTCAATTACTATATTGTGTTCCACGTGTACACAACACCGTGAGGCAGGGATACACAATGTAACATCTGTTGAATGTACTTGTAATCTTCTCAGTGAGTCATTATACTTTCCCACTGGGTGTTTTTAAACCCCTCCCCCTCGTATTTCATTACAAGGCCGTCACTTACATCTATGTGAGGATTCCTCTGTCTTTCTCTCATTTTCACTGGTTTTCCTTGATTCCCTGGTTCAGTGTTGTGATACAGTACAATACATTGTTATATGGTACTTTTATGGACTAAATTTCAAGGCTGTCTCCAGATTATTAACTAAGAACAGGTTCGGTTGGTTTAACCCATTGCCCCAAGCTTTTCTCTTAATGTTGCTCCAGTGTGTGCATAACTCCAGTACAGTTGTGTTTCTTTGTGTTTTGTTCTTGTTTTCTTTTTTAAATGATTAAATTATTCATGTTTGAAAAACTTTGCATGTGAATTCCAAACAAAACTGTATATTTCATGTAAATAAACATTTAATAAAACCTGAGTGTTTTTGTGGTGCTTACGTTATATTATAGTGGCACTCTAGTGATTTTTAACATGGAAGTTCCCGTTAAAGCCTTGACAGCTGCAGACTTGCACGCGGACTGCAGGCGTACATAAACAGACGTGCTTTTATACAGAGGGCGTTGTCTGCATACACAGGCACGTTCCACACATGTGCAATAGCAAAATCTGATGCTGAATTCCTCTCAGGTATGGGGAAGGACACTACTTAGTTGTGGAAAGTATAGGATCCAGTGTTTTCAGGATATCTGCATCTAATTTGGCATTCATTTGTTTTATGAAAGAGTAGCCCTTGAACACAGTTAACATTTTGACGTGTTGTTTTACATCTAAGTAGTTCATTTGGGGGAGGTAGCTGATGAAACTGAATTAAAGGGGACATATACGCTCATTCTCAGGTTCATACTTGGACTGTATTCCGAGCGACCTACCTGAAGACCCCTCTGTACACGCCTTGCAAGACCGATGACCTGTGGTGACGTACGTGAGGCCCTGCCTTTAGAAGTCCATCACCACGGTTATCCCTCAGGTCTTTCGCTCTTCACCTCACGAGTACCCCTCTGCTGAGTTGGGCTAGTTGGCTGCAGCAACGGTTCCTGTTGGTGTTAGCCTCTGGTGGCTACCTGCAGGAGTTTGCTGTCATAAGCCTTGTGTCTCGTGGTGAGCGCCGGGCATAAACGGGGGAGGAAGAAGTCATCTGTTCGCCCCTGTCCCCAGGGGTGCGGCACAAAGCATGGCCCGTCTGTCTGGGGCTCGTCCATGTTGACGGAGCCTGAGCCCCGTGCGCTCTGCCGCTAGCTCTGGCGCTCAACCTTGGAGAGGAGTTTGTAGAAAGAGCGCGGGGAAAGACCATTGTACTCCAAGATCCAGCTTTTTATGGAGCTTTTATGGTTGAAGTCCTCATTGGTGACTGGGTGGACCACGGGGTACCCTTCCCCTTCTGTACCTGTGTGGCTGAGCAGCTGGAGGTAGAGTGGCCCTCTCCTCCACTGGCTCAGAAGTTGTGGGTTTGCAAGGTGCCCATGTTCCCAGATTTTGTCTCCGTGTTGAGCTTTGGAGGGGAACAATGGTTGATCCTGCAGTTATTTTGTTAATCTAAAGAAAAGGTGGGGACTGCGTCCTACTCTGGAATTGTGAAGTGTTAAACAAACCCCTCTGATCATACAAGTTACAAATGCTCGCAGTCACAAAGCTACTGCGCGCAATTCGCTCGAGGGCTTGGTTCACAACTATTGATCTCACAGAGGAGCAAAAATGCGGATCCCATTTGTCATCCCATTTGTCATTTCAGCACTGTGTCTGTGAGCAATTCACGACCACGCGACTGGGGGGGGGCGGCGCTGGCTCCCACGAGCAGGGACGATTCAGCTGTGAGTTTTCTCATCAAGTACAGAAAGACACGCATATTGAGAAACGGGCGCTGTAAACATCTTAATGCTCATTGGCCAAGACACGTCGCATCTAAGATGTTCTATTACGGAGATGACACCAATTCGGCCAAAATCTGAATTTTTTTGTCGAAAAACGGGACGCTGATAGGCCAAGACTCGACGCATCACATTAAAGATCTTCTATTGTAAAGATGACTCACTCCAAAAAAAAAAAATGTTGTGCGGTCTGAAAAATGCATTGCGCGGCCACTTTGACTGGCGCGTGACATTTGCTAAAATGAAGCGGTCTAAACCATCTGGAGCATAGGGACGAAAACAAAAAAAGGAAGAAGAGGAAAAGAAAGTCAAGTATAGCGGTAAGTCTTCTCATCTCAGCCATTAAGATATCAAACAAAATCCATTTATTATTGTGCATCACCTAATATTGGACGTTTCATTGCTGTCACTTAGGCTAGCAACTGTTACTTTGCTAATTTGCTACGTAGGCTATTACTAGCAAATGTAACTTCACTGATAACCTACATGGATGTACATGTCAAAAGACCAGTATCTGGATAACGTATGCTAGTTATGAAAAGTACAGTTGCTGTCTACATTCATTATAAATGGCAAAAGTTCTGTTCTGTAGTGAATTCACAACTAGCAGGTGCATACGCACACAGTAACCATTTTGGGGATAGTGGTGGTGTTCACCCTTCTGTACAGTTCCTCCCCAGGAATATACTAAAATGTATATGTGTGTTTTGTTTTGTTTTTATTTTTTTATTTTTGTTTTAAATTGGCCAGATGCACTTAGGCAATTTCTTCAGAGGCCGGCACCTGCTGGAGAAAAGACGCCTGATTCGCCTCCATCTGAACTTTGTAAGTAGCCTACACTGTTGCTGGTTTTGTTATTATTATTATCAATTATTACTTTCAGAATCACATCACATTAATACTACTAATTGTAATCAGTAGCATTATTTAGCTTTGTAGCAGTGGTGGCAGTAATTGTAATTTATCTACTACAAGTTACATGGTCAGATAAAATGTTTTTGTACAATGCAACTATGTGGTAGGATGATAGAAATGACCAAATGCAATTGTGTAACGAACAGCATGGATGAACTCTGTTTAAATACAGCTGCAGGAGAAGGGACATCCAGTAGCACTCAAGGGGTCAGTAACACACAGGCCAGCAACACACAGCCTGCACCAGGTGAGTCTTTAATAGCATTTATTCAAGCCACATCCATACTTTAAAGTCCAATAGAAACATGTTGGCATGTATTACATACAATAGCTTGTTTTCTTAAAGAAGTTCAACCACATTCATGATCATTTCATTTATTATATTAAACACCGCTTTTCTGGCTATACAATTTGCTTGAATACAGGTGAAGGTGAAGGGACATCCAGGACCACATCAAGCACTCAGGGCACCAGTGACACTACACTGCCGCCTGCAGACACCTCACCCTCCGCAATTCCTGATATCCAGGGAGAACCTATAGATCCTGCTGCCTGGCCAGCCCTCTGTGATGCGGTAAGGACAGAGTTAGTTTGCAGAGGACCATACCAGACCAGTCCAGACTTTACATTTCCAAAAAGAGCTGATGGGAGAAGCTGCCACCACAACCACTTCTACAGGAAATTAGTAAATGGGGAGAAAATCAAGAGAAGCTGGCTTGTATATTCAAGGAAAAACAATACTCTGTATTGCTTCTGTTGCAAGCTCTTTTCACAGAAAAATTACCACCTCATTAGTAGTGGCCTAAATGACTGGAAGAATTGTAGTGAGGTCCTGAAAAGCCTCGAGCACAGTCCAGAGCATTCAGGGTCAGGGAGAAAGCCACTGATTCTATGATTAAAACTGAGGCACAGTCTTTGGCTGAAGAAGTCGGGTCATACCGCTTCTCAATTTGTAGCGTTGTGTGGTATGACATGCTGGCCAAAATTCATCATGTCAGCAAGGCATTGCAGTCAGTGTCTATGCAACTGGATGTGGCTCTGAATCTCCTGAGGACAACTGAAGCCTCTGGTCAGCTACAGAAGCATTGGGTTCGGCTCTGCTCAGGTATCTGCAAGAGATCTCTGTGAGGAGATGAATGTAGACACTGTCCTAAAGCAGAAGAGGCTGAGAAAAACCAAAAGACAGTTCTCTTATGAATCCCCTGATGAGCCAGAGGTAGATGCGCTAAAGAGATTGGAAATTTCCTTTTTCAATGTCATTGTTGATGTGTCAGTTACATCACTGCAAGAACGCTTCAAGCTCTTGGGTGATGTTGAGGACAAGTTTGGAGTGTTGGTGAACTTTCCTAATTTGCCAGAGGAAGAGCTCGCAAAGGAGTGCGAAACCTTCAGCAACACTCTGAGCCACGGTGACCATAAAGATGTTGAAGGGAGGGAACTGGCACTGGTTGAAGAATTTCCCTGTGTTGCCAAAAGCCGGCATGACGACAATGGAAATTCTGAATTACTTGAAGGAGAAGAAACTTGAAGAAGTTTTTCTAAATATGTGGGTGGCCCTAAGAATTGCTGTCACACTACCGGTGACAGTAGCTTCTGCTGAAAGAAGCTTCTCTAAATTAAAATGACTTAAGACCTACCTGAGGTCAACGATGAGTCAGGAACGCCTCAATGGGCTTGCACTGATGAGCATCAACCAAGATGTCTCAAGTAACATATCATTTGATGACACCATCAACGAATTTGCCACTAGGAAGTCCAGACGAGTCAAATTTTAATGCTAAATGTAAATAGCCAGCCCTCTGCCAATAGCTAACCCCCCACCCCTCTTCCTCTTTTCATTTGTTTGGTTGTTTGTTGTTTTGTTTATTCTACTATTTGTTTTGTATTTATAGTTTTATTTTACCAATGTAGTTTATTTTCCTCTGTCTGCCAGTGCTATCCTATGCATTGTGATTACCGTAATAGGCCACAGGGGTGGGTGGGAGGGGGAGGGACGTGGATGGGTGGGAGATGCTTGTTCACTGTCTGTTTGGAGGGGGGGTAAGAGAGGTGAAGTGGGGGGGAATTTGTGTGTAAGGGAAAAAAACCTGTCAAACCTTGTGTTTTGCACAATAAAAAAGAAAATGTTCTGAAACTATTCTGGTGTTTGTTGTCCATGCACCATTTATTGTTGAACTGCAATGTAGAATAGTGGAATTATAAGTGGGTGAAAAACTGCTATGCAATGTAAAGCAGTTAAGTTAATATATGTCTCTTCAGTGATGTATTGTGTGTGTCTGTGGGGGGCAAAACTCAATCTCGCTTAGGGCAACCAAAGGGCTAGAGCCGGCCCTGTGGGTAAGTGTTCATTTCCTGTCTCTCAGGCCACCTGAACCTGCGGGCGACCTCCTCTCCAAGGGGGCCCACTTTGGAGAGAATGGAGCTTGTGTGCGTTGGTGTTGCGTTCATATCGCTGTTAGCAGGTGCAAGTTGATCTCTTAATTTAGGTTAGGAGGGTTTCATGCAAAAATGTTTCTTTCTATTTCTTTCTTTATCCCTGTATGTCTGTTTCTTCAGGAGTTGTCTGGGCTACTTCCTGGAGAGAGGCCCGCAAAACGCCTATGTCATCCACTTTAAGAACGGGTAAGAGAGGGAAACAGGTGGTGCTGTATAGATACAGGAGGTCGGTATGGGAGGAAAGGGGAAATCAGTGTCTGTAGCGTAGTGTCTGATCCATAAAACAGATCATTTCAGGAAAAAACATATTTACCCACAGAATAGTTAATAATAATAGTAATATCATATTTTTGTTCTCACTTTGCAGTTATTGTGCTAAAAGGTTGATAAAAGCAGAAAAGGGAGAATGTAGACATTGCAGATGGTACCTATCCAAACAAAATTCTGGTATTGAGACATCGATCACACACAAAAAACAAGAATATTTGGATTATTTATGTTATCTTTTGTTCTGACCATAAATACCTTGAAGCTTCAATAAGGAACTCTAAATTTGTGTTGATTTTGGTGGTCTGTGTGGTTAAAAGCGGGAGTGATTTTCAACAGGCATAAGGAATACCTATAAACACTGAGCCAATCTTCTTGCCGATGGTCTTGTTTGCTTATCGAGGTCATATAGAGGCGTCCGTATCTAATACGGTTGGTTTCATAACCAGTTAAAAGTTCCCTGCAGTAAGTTGACAGCGTGCCAAATTGCCTAGCGCAGCATGAACTAGTTAAAACATATATTTAAACCAACATCTGGGCTCAGAGTCCTGACACATGAGTGTTGATGTTGAGGACGTCATCATGCAAAGAGTCAAACGCTGGGATCCAAACAAACATCTGCTCGCGATGCTGTTAAATATTCACCCGCTCACTGACACGTGCAGAAACTGGGAAATGTTTTGGACACAGTATGGAATATGCACTCTATCTCTCTATCTATTTTGAGATATCTTGTGTTCAAACACTGCAGACTCTGACGAGTGTCTTTCCTTCCTCCTTCAGTATTAAATATGTTTCCTTGTTGCACAGTCAAACCTGTATTACTCCATTTTGCTTACAATAATAGCCTTAGAGTAAATTCAAAATTGAATTGAGAGTGCAGGGCCGCCATGATAAAAACACCTGTAATCTACCTAGGAAGTTCTTCTGCAAAATTTGCATCGTGGATTCACTTTTCTTTTCTTTTTTATTAATCCAAGGGACACCTGGCATTGCTCATTATGCACACACACACACACACACACACACACACACATCAAGGTCACGCTGTCGAACCAGTGAGTCACTGCAAAGGGAGCAGAGAGCTGATATGCAAACACATAATAACGACGCTGAAAACCCAATAACGAGAAATAACATTCGACACAAACGGGGGGGGGGGATTTCTGCACATTTATCTGTGCCTGCTTACATGCGAGTATCGGTTAATGATTGGAATGCGACTGGATTTCAATAAGCATGGAGCCAATGGAGCCAAGCCGTTGACATATCCTGGTATGCCAACAAAAACATGAGATTAGCTCGTGCATAACAAGTTGTTGGCACAGGCTAAAACTGAACGTCAATGCCTGAATGGATTCGGCAGAATACCCCTCCCTGGTTCCACCAAAAGTGACGGAATTAAATCTATAAAACACTGACATTTAGGAAACTGTGAAATTAAACAAAAAGCGCATTGATATATTTCTTTTTTATAACTTTCTGACATTCGATGTTATTGCCTCCCAGTCTGATGGCGCAGTTTAAAAATCTGCAGTGGAACAATGTTTCATTGCATTTCCACCGTCAATGTTTCACTAGAATGGGTGGTGCGAGAGAACCTTTGCCCTTATAAATGTTAACTTAGCTGATGATGGTTACTGAACCCAACTAAGGAGAGGGCTCGCTGTGGAAAATGTGCTGAGCCGGGTGGAAACCAGAATGTCTCCTGTTACTGCGGGATTCCAGGCACAACATAAATCAACCCCCTTTCATGTCGTCACGTTCCTCACAAATTACGATGAATACTGAGGCCGTTGTTGTTTAATCATCCCAAAGTGAACGGGTGTGTGAGGGAGTCTGCGTGTTTATTACAGTCAGACGGTGATGAGGCGGCGAGAGGGATGAAAGAAAGGTCCTCCAACCGGTTATGGTGCAGATCACGGCCCTCGCCTTCACCTCTGAGCTACAATTGCAATAAATTCAATATTAAAATAGTTTTGTGAACTGATGTGATTGGATCAGGGCAGACACAGTAAGCTTTGTGAGCACAGTGCAGCATTTGGCGGCGAAAAATCCAGATGTTTCCCTCTGGAGTCAAAAAACAAAGCTAAAAGAGAGACTTCCGTAGTTATTGTAACCCAAACTACGATCTTCCCCTTCCTCTAATGAAGTCAGTTTGTTGCCTAAACTTAACCAAACGGTTTCCTGTGAAGACAGAGGTTTATTTTGAAAAGGTCGGATGCATGTGACGACGAGAAATGGACGTGTTGCTGAACATTCGCAGACCGATGCGCGAAAGAAATCGAAACACGCAAAGACACTTGACTGCACATGAAAGGTAATGCTGCTCTGCACCTTTCCCTCTGTAACTCCTGGATGTGCAAAGGAGCTTTTGTTTCCTCACAATTCTGCCATATCATGATGACACATCTCCGCTGACCAAGAAAAACAGTTGCAGGTTTAAATATTCAAAGCTAATTATTCTGCAATCAAAGTGAAATGTTTGACCTTTAACCTTTGGCACTGATAAACTGCTTCATCCCGACTATGTGGGTACCGATTAAATTGAAATTATTTTTTTTTCTTTTTTGCAATTCTGCATCTTGATGAGAAAGACGAAGAGTCTGGTGGCAGGTTAGAGTCGGAGCTCCAAAGATACCACGGCTGGAGTCAAACCGGCGACGTTGAGGTCGCGTCGCTTACGCAGTAACCACGGCTACCAAGGCCCTCTGACCCCGCCCACTTCTAACAAGTGAGCAGTGCGCAGACCAAATCAACTATTCCAATTGAAACAACCCAAACTATTTGCACCGTGGCAGCTGTTCATGTCGGACGACATAACTCAAAACACAAAAATAGGTTTCAGGGCCTCTAACTATGGCGTCTACACTGAGAAGCTGTGGCCAGAAAAATATCCTGCCCCTTTTGGGGCTACTTACTTCATAATTTGTACTAATTAAATTAGACCGTGGGCAACACAATATTCCTTTGAAAGTTTTAATGAACCACAAAATGCGTGAAATAGCATCTGGACTAACTGTGCAGCCATGAAAGTTGGTAAATTGCAGAAAAATAAAATCACGATACTGTGAACTTTAAAGCAAATTGTATAATACGCTCACACACGGGAGGTGCTAGAAAAGCACTACAGTGCGTGCCAGGCGTCACATTGCAGCTGTGGACGAGCGGGGCGGGCGAGGCTCGTCTCATCATCAAAAACACATCACCAAATGCAATTTGGGAGACGCCTCGGGGACGGTGAAAATTGGCATTTGGTTGTTGGACGGCACCCACAGGGCTGGTTCAGGGACAATGTTGCCTGTTAGTTTGCTCCCAAAAAAAAAAAAGGAGTTACAGTACATGAAATGCTTATCTCATGGCCGCCCGCGAATGCCCTCATGCTCTTCTTGCAATAACCTCAGGTGGGGGGGGGATCAGAGAGTCTCGTGTCTTGGGTTTCACAGCACATAAGCTTCAAACATTTCACTACGTCAGCAGTGACGTTCTGTCTGGTCGGGGGATTTCAGAGCGAGATTAGATGAGGACGAGAGATCAGGCGGCGGCTGCTCATCTGAGACAATATGCCTCCTTCTCTGTTTGCTGACTCCTTCTCTACTGATAGGAGCGGGAAACTTGCACCAAAACCACACTAAACGTTGAAAATCTTACAGTAAAACTTAGCAGAAATAAAGCAGCAACATATTGTTATTGAAGACCTCAGTGCTTCCACTGCAGACAAGTTCACAGAACAGACTTTATTTGTCATAAAAGAGTTACCACATGACTGTTTGATCTTTGGATTTATTTTACTGTCTCAACTGCCCCAGCACACATAATACATTCAACACATCTGGATATGCTGATTGCAATAGATATCAATAAAATAAACACATTTATGCAAGATGCATATTAAAGAAGTTGAAAAAGTAATACAATTTCCATGCAAGCTTTTCAGTTTCAAAGAATACCAATATGGAGTTTGGGGAAGTTGCCTTTCAGCCTTGATTTAATTTTCTGGTCCGCAGTAATGGAAATATAATATACCCTTCCCAGCAGTTAACTACCCACTATTTATATAAAATAGTAAGATAAATCTACAATGTTTACTTGAAAGAATGCAAAAGAACTAGGATTTTCACCAAAGGCCAAAGAGCCGAGCGGAAAATGAACCGTTGGTGCGATGAGCTGCTGACATTTTTGCACAGATATGTTGAATGGCATAACACAGCCAGCCACCACGTGCCAAAGCCAGCTTCCGTGACTTTGCCATATTAAACTCAGAACATCTCATTTCTTCCACAGGTTGAAGACAAGAAGCCTAATTTGCACTCTTGATGACCTGTGTGTCTCCAGACCGCGTGGGCGTGCGTCTGTGCACTCCTCGTTTAAGTAGTCTGATTACACCAGGGGTTCCTGAAACCAGCCAGCGGGCCGGCCTCCGTCTTTCACACTGCACCGCTTCCTTCAGAGTTTGTGTTTCCCAGATGTCGAGTGTACTTGTGAAGTGATTACAGCGGGAGCGGTCGGCGAGCACACTCAAAGCCGGAGCACATCTTCTTAATTCAATTTACTCTAATTCCACCATAGGAATCTCATTGGTGTCATATTACGTGCGTAAAACTTAGCCATTTCTTTGAATAACTTCCGAGAAAGAAGCAATACAAAATAAACCTTTAGAGCCCAAGGTCGTCCTGGAGTGACGCTTACGGGTGTCTGAATGAATCAATGCCATCTCTCTTTGTGCACCAACAACACGACCGTCCTGGGATAGAGGGGTGCCAGCTCACTTCCTTGCCAAAAGAGGAAGAGGGGGAACCAGATGGAGATTTGTTTTCTTTTGACTGTGAAACAGCCGACGCAATAAGAAATGGCACTGGACCTCTCTGACACCCAATTGTTTCCTGAGTTTCTGTGTCCGGCCTTCCGGACCGGAAACTTTTGGGCACCCCCCAGAGGTGAGTTTGTATTGCTGTGTTTACTTTAAGTGTGTGTGTGTGTGTGTGTGTGTGTGTGTGTGTGTGTGTGTGTGTGTGTGTGTGTGTGTGTGTGTGTGTGTGTTTTGGATGTGAGATCTAGGCATGATTTTTTGTAAGAAGGCAGGAAGTACATTGGCAAAATGCCCGTTGCTTTTAAAAGAGCGCTGGAGAGGATGGGGGGGGGGAGAAGGACACTGAGCAGGGTTGAACAATGCCACTAACAGCTGGCCGTGTTGACTGCAGGCCTTATGGAGGAGAGAAAGTAGCAACCTTGACCTCTGACCCCTCAAGACCCCACCAATGTGATACTCTGTGTGGGGTCGAGAGAGTCCAACAGTCACAAGCTACTTTGAAAGAACTGATTTTTAATTTGTTTTGGCCCTTGGAACATTTACACGTTAACTTCATAGATTAAAGGAAGGTAATGATTTAAAAAAATGGAGGGCAACAAGACAGGTTTGTCAGTACCTAGAATAAAAAAGAAAACGGGACGATGAGGTGATGCTTTCTTACAGTTGTATCAAAAGACAACGATACAAAGCAACAACGAGATCTAAAGCACAATAATTCAATAATTGCAAAATCCAGGCCAAATACCACATTTTGATGCACAGTCATGGACTTTAGTTTTTAGATTTAGACTTGTAGGTTCATTATCTAACCCTCTGTCTGAGCAGCGCTGGTCAAAAAGAATCATTTATTGGCCAACTACGTTGCCCATACAAGGAATTTGACTCAGTGAAAGGTGCATAACAATAAACATAGATATTGAATAAAACAATAAAAATATGATAAAAACAATAAACATATTGCAATAATAGATAAATATGGTAAACAACAAACAGATGACAATACTTTAGAACAAGTATAATGAGTGCATGAAATCAATTTCTCATGTGTTTTTGTGATTTCATCCTACTTCATTAACCTACATCACTGCACCCATGCAGTGTACCCTAAATATAGTTGCCATATATGAAGGGGGGGAAAAGTACATCATTTTTATTCATTCCCAAATCTTCACCAAGCAGCAACCAGAATAGTTACATGAATACAACTTGGTTGCATAACTGAGTTTGGAGTTTGACTTGGTGTCGCAGATAAGCCTCCCGTATGCCTATAGCACTACAATGGAAAACATGCCGTAAGAGTACTGTACACTAACGTAGAAAACAATACAGAGGCGCTGAGAGGAAGAGGCGCAAGAAATGTTCACCTGCCGCCCTCTAGTGGACAAAACATACCAATACACTTTACAAATACCAAGAAATCTGATTGTCAGTTTCAAATAAAACATTTTTCATGTAAAAACTGATTATTAAAAAATACCTCTTTAATTCTGTCATGTAATTGTAATTCTTCATTGAGGACCAAATTGCATCGCACCGCTTTTATTTTGAAAATGTCGCCTCCGCTTTTACCAAGGACCCGGAAGCACTCTAGTGTTATTATGCTAACGATGTGTCATCAACACAGCAGAATTAGGGTGGAAACGTCAAATGTTGTGGGGGGATAAGAGCACCAGGTTCCCGTTGACACTTTTTTTTTAGGCCCAATTTAAGACAAGTGAGCAGCGTTGTCTCTGTGAGCAGGCTGTCACCAAGGTAACGCGACAGCGGGACTTGCAGACGGACTCAAACTGCTGAGCTCCGCCGCTATCTTCCACAGCTGGACCGTTAGCACGCGGGCTAACTGGCTGATTCCTTGTCTGTCCACTTGCCGGGACGTGGAGAGAGATGTCCTGCAGCCTGTTGGAGTTCTGTCGGCTCCAGGAGCTCAAGACGGTCCGGGACTACTTGTTCCTCAGCCAGAAAGCCGAGCCGGCGGAGGAGAAGAATCCAACAGGTGAGTTGCGATGCGGCGCCCAGTCCAGGTAACTAGCGTTAGCTCCCTCTGGAACTATAGCGGACACGAGTTCAACAAAGCAAAGGCTTACTAGACTAACAAGGCGGCTAAAGGGTGTCTGTAGGTGACATGTGAAATAAATGCTCTTCACTGCTTAAAGTAACCGCCCTCTTTATGCGCAGCAGGGTTTGTTGTTGTTTTTTACCTCATGCAATTCTGTCTATAAAGTATTATAATACATATTATAAATACGACCCGGACCTGACATGTAACAAAAAACCCTACACCCATTCCTTTTAAGAACAGCTGTTCCTAATGACCTGACTAATAATCCGGACACATCACTTGATGGCTAGGTTTTGTAAAGAGAATGATGGACCGAGGTTAATCTGAGCTCTGCTCCCAACAACAACAACATCAACAACAACACCACCATCATCAGGCCAATGGGAGGCGAGGAGGAGAAACGGGTCTGCCCTTTGGTGCTATGAGTCATCCCACAGGAGGCACCTGCAGGAGGCGTAACCAGGCAGGACAGAGGCACGCGCACAGACAGAGCACTTGTTGGCCCTCAAGTCTTCATCCCACGTGGATGCGTTCAGACACACGGGTCGTGTCACCACCATGTTGCAGCGCTGAAGCATCGACAGCCCCCCACACGCCGCACTGGGGCTTAATGTCTTATGTATGTCCATGTCAACGGGGTTTCATCCTGGATTTTCGCCACTTGCTCTGTCCCTGTGTTTTTAACGCACTGTTGAATGCTTTTAGGTTATTTCGCTGCAGCAGAAGCTTCATCAGTCCTTCCCACTCATTTAGTTGTGTAGGGTTTTGGTAGACCATCATTAGCATGTCTGTGGCTTTAGCACAGGAGTTAAATAACAGTGTAGTTATTCACTTCTCTTGGAACATAAGATCACTGTTCATTAAGTTTACCGGGTCATATTAAAAGTCTGCATGATGTCAATAATTATTAATTGGTTTTCCCTATTCCCCTTTTCCCTAACAGAAAATGAGTTGTCCTGGGAATCTCCGGACTGGGAGGCATCATGGGATGGTGGAGAAAACAAAGAGGAGGGAGCCTCTTCTGCCACAACGGTCCGTCCTCTTGTGTTTCATTCGCCGGTCTAACATTGTCATAACATAGGACAAAAAACATTGACAATAGCACAAAAGCTGCAAACCACTTTGTGGAATATGAGAAACCGACCACTGACCTTCCTCTTTGCCCCACAGGTGGAGGAGGAGGCCACAGGCCAGAGGGCCCCTTGGCTGCAGGACTGTGTCGTGTCGCTGTCGCCCTGCTCCGACCTGCTGGTAGTGGCCCGCGAACAGAAGGCCGTCTTTCTCTCAGGTCAGATACGCAAACACACACCACAGTTTTGGTTTTGCCGGTACGGTCCGAGCTTCAACCTGTTGGATTGAAGTCATTTTTTGTCATTATGACGCATTCTGGCAAATTTAAAAATCAGCCTTCATCAGCTGCCTGTGCCGACGGAGTCATGGCGCTAAATTCAGGTTGCGTTGCATTAGTTATAAGCAATATGACAACGAGACCTGGTATCGAAAAGGCCTCTAATTAAGCCTAAAATGCTGGATCAGATATTGCCGAGTACGCAAGTCTATGCATACATATACATGCATATCATTTATCAGCTAAATTACGTGTGTTTTTATGGGGTGATGAGAAGAGACAAGAAGAGTTAGTGTAAAGAAAAGTAAAACTGCACCAGTTGTCGCTCCACTCTCATTCATGGGCTCTCTCAGTCTCCTTATGGTCCACGTGAGTGGGACACTTCAGTATATTTGTTTGATATTAAGCGGTTGTTTAGTTTAATATCAAACCAGTTGTACACCGGCATAACACACACAGACACACACACACTCATCTCTAAGTACACAGAGGAGTTACATATCTTGCAATTGATTCTTCCAGCTAAGTGGCGTACAGATGACAGCGGCCGAGAGGAGATGACCTTGGCTGTGTCTTGGACTGGAACCCTTAGCACTGATGAAGGGTAAGCGAGGAATGAAAATCACAACATTGTATTTCAGAGATAAAGGCAAATGACAAGGACAACTACAGAAGGGTCACATTGAAAAGGGATGCTGGTTTGACTGTGGAAACAAATGAAACATGAGCTTCTGCATAAGTGCCTCAGAGAGAGAGAACGACATCCTACTTTGTGTATGTTTTCTCACTGCAGAGAGTGTGTGAGCAGCTCCATCTGTATACCATTGGCAAGCCAGAAGAGGTAAGAAATACTCATGTAAGAAATAGAGGAGACGCAGAATGCTGTGTGTATGTGTACCTGACACTGTGCGTGTGCGTGTGTGTGTGTAGGAGCTCCACAGGGCGGCCCGATTGGACATGTGTAGTTGTGGGTTTCACTTCCGGCTATGTCCGATTCTACACGGAGGTACCGTGCCAATCTTACCTTCTTTTTAATGCACTACATTTTCAGATATGCAGCAGAAAGGGAAAATGAAACGAGTGTGTGTGGAATGTAACGCCGGTTGTTTCTCATCAGAACGGGGTTCTGCTCCTGGCCCAGCTGCTGCACGAGGACCCCGTGTTGAGGCTCAAGTGTCGCACGTACGAGATCCCCCGTCATCCCGGAGTAACTGAGCAGGTGATGCACGCATTGCACATCAGCACTGTGAAGGAAAACTCTGTTCAGATTCCAAGGAGCGGTTTGACGTTTTGGCAAATACACGTATGCTTTCCCGCAAGCATGAGCTTTAAAGATGCAGAAAATGTCTGTGAGAATAATTCTTTAACTGAGAAGCCTTTGACCATGTCCCTCCATGTTATTCAGCAGCTGTATAATTATGGATTTTCATGCATCCACAGCATGAAGAGCTAAGTATCCTCTACCCCGCCGCTCTGGTCACCATCGACGGCTTCAGCCTCTTTCAATCTCTACGTGCCTGCCGGAACCAGGTGGCAAGAGGTACTGCTGTGTGTGTGTGTGTGTGTGTGTGTGTGTGTGTGTGTGTGTGTGTGTGTGTGTGTGTGTGTGTGTGTGTGTGTGTGTGTGTGTGTGTGTGTGTGTGTGTGTGTGTGTGTGTGTGTGTGTGTGTGTGTGAGCATGTGTGGAAAAAGTGTGTGTGTGTATGTCGCGTGCATCCAGCCAGGATTGTTCACGGTATGTGCATATGCTCTGGTGTTCATATTGTTCATATACACAGGCTTATACAGTCTCTAGAAGTGTGTGTGTGTGTGTGTGTGTGTGTGTGTGTGTGTGTGTGTGTGTTGCGCGCGCTATAAACGAGCTATGAATGATGAAATTCCTTGTCAAGACATTTGGAAACCAAATGACCAGCATTTTTTTTTTTTCATCCAGCGACAGCAGCAGGTAGTGATGTGATCCAACCTCCTCCCCTGGCCTATAAGAAGTGGGGTCTGCAGGACATGGACACCATTGTGGACCACAGTAGTGTGGGTAAGAGACTCTTTTTAAAAAAAAAAATTATGCCGTGTTCACACCAAAAGAGTTGCGAAATATTCGCGCGTCCATATTACATGTTAAGTCAATGCACAGACGCGTTAGGTTGCGAAAAAGTGGAAAAACGTATAAAGCTAGTGGAACTAGTGGTTATTTACCTGGTGCGTGAAGGAAATAGTAAATGTTTTCACAGACACGGAGATAAGCCCCGCCCCCTTTCCCCAGCGATGGTTGCGATGGTTGTGAAAAAACGAATTAACGATAGCGATTTAGGCGAAGTGGCGTTGCGAAAATTCGCAACTGTTTTGGTGTGAACACGGCATCAGTGGTCGATTAATTCTACAGTCTAATTGTGTTATACTCATGATATTCTGATCTTTTTATCAGCAACTGTGCAGGAATACCAGGTTTAAATACAATAAATAAACATGCACAAAAAAGAAGAAGCGCAGCGTTTTAATGTTGATTTAGAATTAGATTGTTAACAAAAGTATTGTGCAGTGGAGTCGTAGGCTGGGAAGAGATTATTGTATTCAAAAGGGAATGAATGAACTACTGGATTCACCGCATCACTGATTCCTGTTCCTCCCCGTTCTCTCCATCCCTCCTGCTGTTAGGCGTCATGACGCTGTGTGTGTTTGACCAGATGAAGAATGCATCTATCCTGGGGGGGTTTAATGCGTCGGTCAAGGGGAGCCCCCCCGCCATGAGCCAGTATGTCACTGTGGGAGGTGGGCCGTACACCGGCTTCTACTATGCTGTAGAGGTGAGCGAGGGAGACGGAGGAAGTCGGGCTGTTTTATTTCCCACAAAGAATGGCCGTAAGGATGAATAACTCCTCTCTGTTTGTCTTCAGGGAAGCTCCCAGCCTCTCCTCTCCCATGTGGCTCTCGCTGTGGCCAGTAAACTCACCTCAGCCCTCTTCAGCGCTGCCAGGTGTGTGTGTGTGTGTGTGTGCTGCAACAGCACAAAGCAGCCAAATCAATGCTCTGAATTATAACCAGTTATCTGCTCATGTCTTAATCGTCTAGTCTCCCTTCATCCTGTCTTTTTACATCATCATATCTGTCTCTGTGTTCATGTTTCATATTTTCATCTCTCTGGCTGTTTTTCCTCCCAGTGGATGGCTAGGTTGGAACAAGCACAAGAATGAAGAGGATGCGGTTCAGAAACAGAAGCCCAAGGTGGAGCCTGCCACAGCTTTGGGGATCAGGTAACAATCATGATATCTCAACACAAACGCAGCGATGCCCTTTGTGCCTGATCGATGTTGGCAATACGAAGCTTGTTGATTTTCCCCTCCGTCGTCCTCTCTTTTAAATCTGACCTCTTGCGCCCAGATTTGGTCTCCCAGACTCCCGTCGTCACGGCGAGTCCATCTGTCTGTCCCCCTGCAACACGCTGGCGGGAGTAACGGATGACTTTGGTCGAGTCACACTGCTGGACTTGGCCCGGGGCATTGCCATCCGCATGTGGAAAGGTGAGGACGGAGCAGAGAGGAAAGGCCACGGACTAAGAAGGGAATAACATGGTGGTTTTGAAAAGTATCCATGTGGTCCCATCAAACACTCATAGTCTCCTCCTTCAAAATCACAAGACCAGTCATTGATTCAACCGCAGGTTACCGAGATGCTCAGCTGGGTTGGCTGCAGGTTCCGGAGGAGCGCGGCGACCGGGAGTTCTCTCCCTCGGCCTCCCTTCCCAGACGCCACGCTTTGTTCCTGGTCATCTACGCACCCCGCAGGGGAATCCTGGAGGTGTGGGGGATGCAGCAGGGGCCTCGAGTCGGAGCCTTCACTGTGGGAAAACACTGCAGGTACAAACAACGCTGAAACTGAAGGCGCTCTGACCGCTATTTCTGAGCCTCAAAAGTGTCACAAACTAAGCAGCTCGTGTGCATTTTCATAGGTAGTACCACAGAAGAATATACTGGACGCTCAGACACACAAACTGGGGCATAGAACACAATATAATAGATGTAAAATGTTGTTGTTTTGTGCGTGTGCACTTCCAGGTTGCTGTACGCCGGCTACCGTCTGATGGGGGTGAACAGCGTGACCAGTAAGGGCTGGCAGCTCCACACCCAGCAGGTGTGTCTGCTGGATCCCATCACGGGAGCATTGAGGACCGTGAACATCCCCTTCCACCTGGCCCTCAGGTTGGTTCACAGACATACATGAAGCTCAGAGATACTGTACTGGCATGTGTTTTTAATATAAAGCATACTACTTCATACTCTATCTCACTTGTTTAAACCGAACAGAAAGCAAAGTGTTCATTTGGCAAGTAGCAGTCTTAATGGGGGTTGTGTCCCAGACTATTCGTAGTAGGGGCGTGTATCTTTCCCTCTCAGGGACCAATGCATATCTCAATAGTCAGCGATATAGCACTACTTTGATATGATTCAGATTAACTTCATTCATGTAGTATTCTCATGAAATGTCATCGGCCATGGTTGTAATTTAATGGCATTAACCTTTTTAATTTCAACTGTTGTTTGCCTTGAGTCTGTAATGACGTGTTACATGTAAAAGATGCTCAAGTGGAACTATTTCTGAGGTTTATGACGGATGTATCGTTTTCTTGGACCGGTTCCCCTCAAAAGTTGAGACGGCGGCAGAGTTTCGGTTAATCTTTACGCCCCTACGTTCTAGTAATATTTGTATTATGTACCTCGGCTATAGACTCACTCGACTCAACAGGAGCCATTATAAGATCTTGCTAACGAATGATCATCATTTATATTCACATCCAAGGATTTCAAAGGTCTTCATATTCCCACAAAAACTCCATCTTTCTCTTTTCTGTCTTCCCTGTTTCAGTGACAAGAAAAGCGAGCGCGCCAAGGACATGCACCTGATAAAAAGACTGACGACTATACTGAGGAGCAGAGGGGTGGATCCTGGTAAGAGATGCAGGAGGTGGAGCTGAAGGGAGACGTGGGCGGGAGACAGGTTTGAATCTGTGCACTTATATGCGCCTACTTTTTCCTTTTCAGCCACTTTGGAGCGCGAAGCCAAAAGTGTGCTGCTGGATATCAAACACCCGGCCATTAAGAAGCAGGTACAAACAAAGACAAACACACTGACTCACACAGTAACTTTGTGGGAATGGTCACATTTCTCACGGCCATCCCTCCTCCTCCTCCTCCTCCTAGGCTTTGGAGTCTCTGCTGTCCAACAAGAATGCTCCTGTCTCGTGTCTTACCAACGTCACATGCGCCTTAAATGACACTCTGAAGCAGCAAGGTAGCGCAGCGGTTTATTATGATAAGAAATCTAGTACTGTACCGTGTTCTTACGGTCATGGAAAACCTGGAAAAGTCATGGAATTTTAAAATGGTTATTTCCAGGCCTGGAAAAGTCCTTGAAAAAAATAAAAACCCAAACGTTTTGGAAAAGTCATGTAAATGTGTTATATTCATGTGTTCATGACGTTCATTTACGCTGAGTTTGAAATAATGAATATGCTTTTAAAAGAAAGACGCTCAAAATATAAGCAGGCATACATACAGGCATCTATATAAATGTTTATTCTTTTAATCAAACATTGTCTCATTCATTTGTGTCATTTAAGGTTTACTGTATGCTTTGTATCCTCATTGTTAGATTAAATACTACATTTTCGCACTTTTTCATGTTTACACCAAGATTTCACAAAATGTTTAATCATGGAAATTTGGTTTAAAGTCATGGAAAGGTCATGGAAATCCATTGGTCACAATGTGTATGAACCCTGTGTACCAGTGAAACGTTACGTACATATCCAATGGTTCATCTCTCTTCATCGCAGACCCTGAGGAGGTGGATGAAGCTTTACTCCAGCTCTGCTCCTCACAGCTGAAATTGCTTCAGCTCTACACCGACATCCAGAACCTGCACTCTGGTGCGGGCCGAGAGGCCTGCTCTGAAAATGTGAGGACACACGCATACACTTGGAAAAGCTTTTTAATGGCTTCGGCGTGGACGTTTTCAAACTAAAATAAGGCACCAATTAGGGCAGTGTTGTTGCTACGTGGTCATTGTAACTATGATGCACTCGTAACACATGGTCTCCCCACCCAGCAGGACTCACTCGAAGGCCTAGAGGATGAATTGACCCGCGTCGGCCCCACAATGCAACGCTACGCCCAGCTCACCGCCAGACCAAGTGTTTCCTTCGCCCAGGACTCGCCCGACTCACCCCTGCCAGCACAAGCCTTTCTCTCCCAGATGGAGTGCACCGACGACGGCGGGTTGAGGGTCACCCGCGCCTCTGAAACCGACTGGAATCATCTCGGTATGGCAACATATGTATGCACATAGTACGACCAGACCTTTCCACGAGTTATCCAAGCAGATACCGCGATCAAGGGATATGACGCTATGTGTAGCATTTTGGTCCTTTCGGTATGACAACATTAAATTTGGCAGTGAGACGCTGGTATGGGAATCATATTGCTGTGTGTCTCATGTGTAAAGATAGGACAGGTCGGGTTTACACAAGAAAATAAGCTTTTGATGAACAGAAATCCCACTGACGCACAAATCCAAATTGAGGACTTTGCTCTTGTGTGTCCTTTGCAGGGAGCTTTATGTTCTGGGGGTGTCTGTGTGGAAAGAGCCCTCCCCATAAAATCTGTGACACCCTGCAGCAGGCCGGCATCAGTCCACAGCAGCTGCTGGTAAGATGGAGGATTGAGTTTTGCTAATTATGAAGCAACTGATGAATTGTGACAAACAAGTGGACTAATGCAACTACTATGTGATGTAGTTTTTGAAACTTTGAATGCTCATTCCTCTAATATTTATGTTTGACCCTTCTACACCTGCACCTCTTCCGTTCAGTCTCTCTTGCTAAGTGTGTGGCTACAAAGAGAGAAGGAGGTGCTCGTGAAGCCAGAAGAGGCCGTTAGAAATCTGCACACGCTGCTCATCGCCCTCAGCGACATGGAAGGTGTGCGCTTGTGTGTAGTGACTAATTTGCAAAAGTGTCGATCCATTGAAAAAGAAGACGACGACGAAGAAGGATGAGGAGAAGGCCGGTAACGCTTCTTTTTCCTGGTTTCAGGAGCAGTGGAGGAGTCGTGGGACCCCCAGTCCATCTCTCCCTGGTGGCAGCAAGTCCGCTGCACGTGCATCCAGTCCCACAACGCTGCCGCCGCTCTGCTGGCCGCCTTCGTCGCTCACCGCGCTGCCAAGGCCAGCACCACGAGCCGGGGCGACAGCAAGGTAGGGGAAGTCTCATGCACACACACACAGATGTAAACGCATTACACACACAGGCGTGCACTCATCAGTCTGTGGGTTGATCTTCTTTATTTACCAGTTGGTACTGCCCCACCTTCTTCACCAACACTAGAACTACTTCCACTCCACTGAAACCACACTCAGCGACTCCGCCCCTTTCTGTGTTTGTGTGTGACAGTTGCAGTCGGAGTGGGAGGCGGTGTCCCTCGAGCTGGAGCAGTGGGTGGTGTGCGTTCGCCAGCTGGAGGACGTGCTGGTGCTGCAGACCCTGCTGTTGGTGCCTCCTCCTCAGGGAGCAGCAGGGGGCGCCGCAGCACAGTGCTCCATCAAAACGCTGCTGGAGGGAGGCACAGGTAAGCTGTAAAGAAGAATGTCCTCAGGGATGTCTGCAGGTAGAGAAGTGAGCTGTCAAAAACACAAGACAGCGGTTCTTTCTTGTTAGTTATGCCTTATGTTAGTTTCTTTCTGTCTTCCAGTATCCATAATCAGAAGCCCTGAGAGGCAAATGAGAAGAAAAAAAATCTGATCTAAACATGAAAAGAGAAATAAAGGTTTTGCCTGGATAATCTCCAGGCAATTCTCCATTCCTTCAGAACCTTTTTTTTTGTTTTGCATAACTTGCTAACAAATGCCTCTGTACCTTGGGATAAAAGTGCAGTTCAACTCACCTGGAGGAAAAGGTGAACGCTTATCCTCCTGTTTAGATCATGGTGTATTGGTGCCTCTTGTGGCCAACATGAGTATTACAACAACAAGCAACTGATCTTGAAAAATGACCCTGACAAAAGAAAAACGTCACGTTTTCAACTGTGAAAACACACAAAATGTTTCATTATTATCCACAAGTTGGATAAAACAATTTAGATCAGACTTAAAATGGATCCCCAGAATGTTTTGTTCTCCGGGCTTCCCTGATAATCTGGGTGTGGCTACATGAAACAGATCTTATATTTTTGTCGTTCACGTTAAAGGGGGCATCGCCGATAGTGTCTCCAAGTGGGTGTTCAGACACGACTTGGCCCCAGAGCGACTGAAGGAAATTCTCCAAAAGAGAGAAGACAAAGAGGCAGATGACCAACACGAACAGAGGGCTGGAGAAGAGGGGAAGGAGCCAGAGGAGAAGAGCCCAGAGGACACGGACAGGACAGCAGGTCGGGACTAACTGATCAAAATGTGGATATGAACTGATACATTGGCTCTCATGTTCAGTAGATTTACCTGTGCGTTTATTGTTAATATTACCAGTAGCCTTTGTAGGTTCATACAGCATGACTTGAGCCGCAGTATGACAGTCCACACGATATCACAAAGCTTCTTCAATAGTCCTCTGTGTTTTCCAGAGCTGTTGGTGGCAGTGTGCCAGCGGTTCCCACACTCCCTCTCACCTGACTTGCTCTTTGCCCACTCCTGCTGGGAATATGTAGTGCAGTGGAACAAAGACCCAGAGGTGTGTCACACACACACATACACACACACACACGTGTTTTGTTAATGATAGTTCAAAAGTAAGTAAGACAGCCATTCTATGTTTTCAAAACCAGTGTTTATCTTCAGTTAAAACCTGGTTTTCCTAATAAGGAAACATGGATGACGAATACCCAATGACCGCTAGGGATGGGTATCGTTTGGGTTTTTTCTGATACCGGTGCTAAACCGATACTTTTAAAACGATACCGGTGCCTAAACGGTGCCTGAATCGATACTTTTTTTATTGCCAAGGCAATTTTTTTTCTTCAAATTGAACAATATATTAACCTTTTTAAAGTTATACTATAAATATAAATTAATAAATACATACAAAACACTTGTCTTCAAACTGCAGCTTCAAACCTTTTAACTTCAAACTATAAACAATATATATTTAAAAAAAGAACAGACACAAGCATCATGGCCTGATGGGACCGTGTGCAACAGAACTCAGACACTGTTGGATTCTACAAACTGCTGCTTTACTGGACTACACGTCACCATTAATATCAACTGGAGAGATTTGTTCCATCAAGCCGAGGACGGACGTTCAAAAGCTCGTGCTCGTGTCTGCAGCGATCTCTGTGTGTGTGTGAGCGTTGGAAGCCCCGCCCCCTCGAGCCCCGCTCTGCAAGCAGGCGGACAACAGAGAGCGATACATCAAAATCGTTTTTAACGTGCGGGTACCGTGCTACTTTTTTAGTATCTATATACCGTGCAACATTACAGAGTAGTGTAAAAAAAATAAAAAAATCGGCTCAGGCACCGGAAGAAAGCACCAAAATCTGCGTTGCTTTTCGGTCCGGTAGGTACCGGACGTGTTGTCGGTACCCAACCCTACTGACCGCTTGTTTTAAATGTGGACCTGCTTCTCTGCTTAGGAGGGCCGATACTTCTGGTTGGCTGTTGAACATTTGAAGCTAGTCTCCAGTCCACATATCCAACTAGGTGAGGAGCTCAACTGCTTCTTCTTCTTTTTCATGCTTACTACAAATATACAAATATTTCAATGTAATAATGTATAATCCATCTAATAATATTTGTATCTGTAATAGTTGGAAACGGTGTAGTTTTCCTCAGATATGCATAAAATAACAGCTCAAATATGTGAGCGGAAGTACTGTTATTACCAGAGGTGACGTTAATGTCCCCACTTAGTTAATCGGTCGCCTACCTTCTGAAAATGACCCTCACTAGTGTGACACTGGCTTTCATTGAATGTTCCTCACAGGTATTTCTGCGATGATGTGGAGTACGTTCATTGTCAAGCGTTTCTCAGCAGCAGCCTTCCTGATGGAGAAGGTAGGTCGTGCACATGAAGTACACATAAAGTACACTGTGTGTGTGGGAGGCTGCATATTACATGTTGACATTTCCTTTTCCCAGGTGGGGAAGGCACCCAAAGATCGCTTATGTCGACGGGTACGTACGTGAAGATTTGACAAGATTATTTTCGACGCAAAGTGTTTCAATTCAAGTATTTAGCTGCACGTTTTAAGGAGGTGCGTTTGTGCGTGCAGGATGTCGGCATGGGAGACAAAGCCGTGACGTCGTTCCTGGGCTGCTGTGTTCAGCTGCTGCAGATCCTCATGGAGGTGACTGGAGTATTGGTTAAGAATCAGAGCCATTTGTCTTTTATTGATTACTATGTAAGTAAAAAGATGCCAGGGAGGGCAAAAGCATGGAGAAACCTACCACTACTAACCCCACCTATACTTGATGGCTAGCGAGCTGCTTGCAGTCATGATTGGTGTCTGATCGGGTTTCTCCAATAGGAATGCTTACAATTCAATCTAGAATATATGGACATGCAAATATTGCAAAAGTGTATTTGTTAGATATAATGTATCCCTAAGAGTCCGTTCTCAGTGCACGTGCACTGGGGATTTCAAGTTGTCCAAATCACACCTGTGTACTGATGTACACGTGATAAGCTGTGTTTTTCAGGTGAGCACAGAACCCCCCCTCAGTGTCCAACTCTCTGCACATGCATGACCCTGCACGGTGGCGCTCACCTTTACATCACCGTGACGGATCAATAAGCAAAATACATTCTTGAGTGGAGGGGGACTTCAAATCCATGCATGTGTTTTCATCTGCACTTGACTGCAGTGACTGTGAACTAAACTGTGATTTAAGGTCGCAGTGGGACGAGAACCGCAAGCTATTTCTCCTCACCATCTCTTCGGGCGCTTTTCTTCACACACAGGCGGACTCGGCGGTGGAGGACGTTGCCCCTCCGGAGCCGTCTGCGGAGGAGGCGTGGTGCGGGGCCGAGGGGCCCGCCTCCCTGGCTGAACTCGCCCTGGAGCAGAGGGGCGTCCACTACCCGCTGGTGCAACACCACTGCCTGTTAGCCTCCCTGCTACATGCTGCGATGACCTTCAGTCTGAAGGTCAAACCACTCAGCCTGTTTGACAGCAAGGTGAGGAGAGGGACTGATTGACAAGTTTATTGTTGTAATGCTCATTTCAGCCACCAGAGGCTAAAGTGCACCACTCCCTCCTGAAGCAATCATGTTTTTGAATTTAAAATTCTATGTACTCTTTTATTTTATTTTTTGTAAATGTGTCCCTGTGGTATCACAAATTGAATGAAATATATAGATTTTTTTTAAGGTATTGTATCAGTTAGAAATTGCAGTATCATGACCACCCTAATCTGTAACTTGTGTTTGGAGTTCATGGAGAAATAACCCTACCAACAAAACAAAAACATAGAAAGGTGCCTGAATATGAAAACATTGTTTAAAACTATGTTTAAACATAGTAGATGGACTAATGATGCCCACGTTGTGTGTGCTGTCCCAGGGTAAGAACGCTTTCTTCAGAGATCTGACGACCATCCAGTTGATGCCCAGTGGAGACATGGACCCCGGCCTGGTCTCGCTACGACAAGAGGTGAGAGGTGGATTCACATCGAGAGGTCAAGAGGAAATTGTTTTAGTTGTTGTCATCTTATTCCATCTTTCCCACATTCCTGCTCCGTCTCAGTTCCTCCTCCGGGTGCTGACCGGCTGGGTTCAGGCTTTAGAGGATCCTTCCGGTTCAGCCCCGGACACCAAAGAGAGGGGAGCTCTGCCTTCTTCTGGTGGCCCCAAGGCCGACTGGTGGCCCTCCCTGTGTCTGGAGCTCGGCTCCCTGCTGCAGGTCAACCCCGACATCCTGAGGCGGCACATCGTCTGCGAGCTCTACAACCAGGGCCTGGACCTGCGGGCTGAAGAGGCAATGTGGCTTTCTTTGCTTTCTTTGCTTTCTACTTTTTAATCCTTTTATGCTGATCACAGTGCTTGATAATACATACAATCCAAATGCTCTGATCGGGCTTTTCATTTGAAGTGTGTGGCATCGTATCCCCCAGGTGATGATGGAGGTGGAGGATAAGGACGTGCTGGGCTCCCAGCTGCTGGTGCTGACGGGCCAGAGGCTGAGTTACTCGCTGCTCCACAGCCAGAGCCAGACGCAGGCCGCCATGGAGCTGCTGGCCCGCCTGCCGCCCACCCTCTGCACCTGGATCAAGGCCATGGTGAGGCTCCCAAACAATGTCTTCTGATGCATTCAAGAGACATTTTTATATCATCCAGAATTGTTGCCGGGTGTTAAAGAGGCACCCTGAACCCCAAATCCTCAAATCAACAATATTACTGGCTGCAGCAAATAATGATGGACACTGACAAATTAATCCGTTTTTCAGTGTCCAGACTTGTGAATAAAACTTCCCAAATTCAACGTGCATAGATAGAGTTTTAGAGGGAGACCCAATACAGTCAGACCCGAACCCGAACAGACCCCGAGGAGGATTAGACCCGGTTTAACATAGTGGACCCAAACAGTCTAGCAGCATCAGCAGCAACATTAAGCACTTTCACTGTAATAACAGGGTTCATACGGTCATGGAAAACCTGGAAAAGTCCTGGAATTTAAAAATAGTTATTTCCAGGTCTGGAAAAGTCCTTGAAACAAATTAAACCCCAAAAGTTTTGTAAAAGTCATGTAGATGTGTTATATTCATGTGTTCATGACGTTCATTTACGCTGAGTTTGAAATAATGAAAATGCTTTTAAAAGAAAGACGCTCAAAATATAAGCAGGCATACATACAGGCATCTATATAAATGTTTATTCTTTTAATCAAACTATTGTCTCATTCATTTGTGTCATTTAAGGTTTGCTGTATGCTTTGTATTCTCACTATTAGTTTAAATACTACATTTTCTCACTTTTTCATGTTTACACCCAGATTTCACTAAATGTTTGGTCATGGGAATTTGGTTTAAAGTCATGGAAAAGTCATGGAAATCCATTGGTCAGAATGTGTATGAACCCTGAATAATAATAATGTCCTTACGACGTAAGTAAAGTAATAGAAACGTATTCCATAAATAATATGTAATTATGCTTCAAATTATAATTAATAGGACTGGTTTGGTTTAGAATCCTTTGAAATACAATTCTCCTCATCAGCTGAATGACAGACTAAGGTTGACTACATAGCATCAGCCATAACCACAAAATGAAAGGTAAAAAATAAGTTTAGCAGCTGCCGGTTTAACAGTATATGTGATGTGTTGCAGGACCCCGGTGAGCTGCGGTGCCCCCTGACCCCCCTGTCCCACACCAGCAGGCTGGTCGGCCGTCTGATTGAAATCCTGCCGGAGAACCACGCCCAGTACAGCCTGGCCCTGCACCTTCTGGAGGCTGTGGATGCCCTCACCACTGAGGACTGACCTGGAGAGGGAGGGGGGAGCAGCGAGGGGGTGTGGCCACCTTTTTTAAGGAGTGGTCATAGTAATGGGGTGGAGAGATGTTAAGGAAGGAAACCACAAAGAAATGGAAATGTGTGCTGCAGACTGATGGAGGTGTTGTATGTATGGGACCCCCGTATCTAATCAAAACACTTCAGGATATAAATGGTGGTGTCCAGAAGTCACATGCAGCGCGTGATGGACGGTCCACAAAGAGAACGCTGATGAACACCTTCTCCTCCGGTCCGTCGTTGAGATGGAGGAGGCGTTGTGTTTCCAGCTGGTGGTAATACGACACCTTCATCCTCACAACTTAACTGTAGTAGGCTGTGGGTGGATGTGATAGGCTTTTAACTTTTTTAATCCATATTTTTGGCGCATGTAACATCAATGATATTGGATACTTGTGTTGTCGGATTATGTTTATGAGATGGTTATTATGGAACGGGGCATGTCTTTTCTTTGTCACTTCTTTCAATCCGAGTGTGTTGGTGTCCTCACTGTGCCATATCAAGTCAGGTTGACGTTTCTCCTTCCGCTTTCACCTTCCCTCTCACGGACAAGAGATGTATCATAAAGAAATATGGATCTTATTTTTTATTTATATATATATATATATACGCAGACAGTACTGTACTAGCTGTGCCTGTAAACCTCTGGCTCTGTCCAGCTGTTCCCACTGGACTGATCCATTGCAGAATAAAGAGTTTGCAAAAGCAAAGTTGTTTTTGTTGACAATTCTGATGACACTTAACATAATAAAGAGTTATTGCATGCCATTTAAAAAGTCATAAACAAAAGTTAAATAGTTGTAGTATAGTGTAATAAAAGGTTTGTATGGTATGTCCAAAATACATCTTAACAATAGTCAAATAGTATGTCAGAAAAATATTAGATGGCAGCAAGAATGACAAGTCATTAAAAGTTATTAATGTTTTATGGAAGTCATATAATGCGTCAAAGTTCAAAAGTAATATTGTATGTCAAAAGAAAAGTTGTATGTTGAAAAAGTCAAAGCATTACGTCAAAATAAGAAGTATGGCATAAAAGTCATAGATAGTATGTTTAATAGAAGTCATTAAAAATTATACTGGATGTCCGAAAAACACAAAGTTATATTATAGTACGTCAAAAGTCGTATGTTAAAAAAGAAGTCACAGCTTTGAGGGTATCTCCAGGATGGGATTCACACATAAACTATCACTGTATGCGGATGACCTCTTGTTATATGTCTCCAATCCGGTCTCATCCCTTGCAGTTGTGAAAGACATTTTACTCAAATTCGGTAAATATTCTGGTTATAAATTAAACTTTCAGAAAAGTGAACTTCTCCCCATGAATGCACAGGCCAAGACACTACCAAAATCTATTTTTCCATTTAGGGTGACCACTGAAGGATTTAGATACCTAGGGGTGGTCGTCACACCATCAATTAAAGACCTCTTCGCTAAAAACCTTCGCCCTCTTGTTGACAATTGTAAATCCGATATGACACGATGGTCTGCTCTCCCCCTGTCCCTAATTGGCCGCGTCAACCTCATAAAAATGGTAATTCTCCCCAAATCCCTATATTTGTTTCAACATATTCCAATTTTGATGAAGAAATCATTTTTTTCGCCAACTAGATCAAACTATCTTCTCATTTCTTTGGGCTAACAAACCCAAAAGCAATCTTACAACTTCCTAAAAAGTCAGGCGGATTAGCTTTACCCAATTTCTAGTGATGGCGAGATGAAGCTTCCTGAAGCATTGAAGTTTTCCATCCAATTGGTTCGCTCATGTGCCGAAGCTTCATGGAGCTTCATTTGCTCTACTGCGCCACCAAGTGGACACTACATGTAAAACAGGCAGAGTGATCATAACGACACCATGGCTTTGGTGTGTGAAGCTTTAAATTGAATAAATTATGTTTGTGACGCCAATACATCAATTATTAACTTATTCATATTGTGTCTATCTTTATGATATAATGGCGGGGTCAAAATCAAAACTCGGAACAAATTGGGAGAGGGTTGTGATGTGACTGTCAGTGGTTTGAATATGACTTTCAGTCAGAGCATCGGTGTAAAAATAAGTAAAAATAAGACCTTTTCCACAGTGCTGGGCTTTTTGAGACTATTTCGCCTGCTTTATAAAACACCCTTTTAGAGGCACACATGAAGCTGGTACAGAGCGGAAGGGGGGGAATCCATTGAGTTTCGCTGCCCCTTATATTTCAATTCGCACGGCAAACCCACGAACCATTTTCTGAATCAGTCACGTGGTACGGCCGGCTCGCGAGGCTTCGAACGTCACCGCATACGTCATCGACACAAGCCTCGATACGCGCTTCACCAAAATCTACCTGATTACTCGACACGCGCATCGAAGCCTCGACACGAAAGGACACATCACTACCAATTTCATTCAGTACTACTGGGCCTGCAACATTGATAAGATACATCACTGGATGGATGACAGGCAAACAAACCGCCCCTTGTGGGCCCAAATGGAACTATCCTCTTCCCTCCACTCCCTCATCACGGCGCGACTGCCACTTAAAACTCCTGGAATCTCAGAAAACCCAATAGTCACTAACTCTCTCAACATCTGGATACAATTCCGCAAACATTTTGGGCTGAACAAACCCTCGGCTCAGGCTCCAGTCTCTAGAAACCACTTATTCTCACCTTCAACATCAGACCCCACCTTTTATACGTGACGCGACAAAGGCTTACGTCAAATTGGAGATTTTTATAAAAATTGGCACTTTTCTGATTTTGCAAGACTGTCATCTAGGTTCAATTTGCCTAAAGCTAACTTCTTCCGCTTTCTCCAGATTACACTTTATTAAAACGGAATATCCTCACTTCCCTAATCACCCCCCAGGATCTATGGTTGACGCCTTGCTTACTCTAGATCCAACGCAAAAACGCTCAATCTCAATTATCTATGGTTCCATTGACTCCCTTAATCCGGGTCAGACATCTCATCTGAGACGGACCTGGGAAAGAGAAATTGGTAAACCAGTATCTGACGACCGCTGGGCTCGCACTCTGGCCTTAACCCACTCTTCCTCTATTTGTGCAAGACATGGGCTACTACAATGCAAAATGTTGTGCCGCGTTCACTATACAAACGCCCGTCTAGCCAAAATGTACCCAAATACCAATGACAGCTGCAACAGGTGCAAATTATCACCCGCCAACCATACCCATATGTTTTGGTCATGCTCTAAATTAAAAGAGTTCTGGGATCAAATATTCGACACACTTGGGACGGTACTAGGCATAACACTAGACCCTGATCCCCTCACAGCTCTATTTGGGACACAGCCGCTGGAAGTAGTTGATCTGCATCCTGGCCTTTACGACACTCTTAGCTAGACGCCTCATACTACTCAAGTGGAAACACATTCTGCCGCCATCACATAACAGTTGGTTAACTGAGATCCTAAATAATCTAAAACTCGAAAAGATCAGATTCTCACTCAGAGACTCCAGTGACCCCTTCGAAGGGACTTGGGAACCTTTCATAAGTCTCTCCTCAGGGTGATGTGTTTGTTGGTTTGTTGTCTGTACTCCAGACAGTCACACTATCCCCAAGCAATATAAAACTGAATGTAATAACCTGTATATGCTAACCTTGTTGGGACAGCTATGTTCACATTTTCTGTCTGAAATATTTGTAAAATCAATAAAAAAGATTTAAATAAAAAAGAAGTCACAGTATAATGTCAAAAGGTCTTATTTTAAAATATCATTGGCATAAAAAGTATGTTTTTTTATAGCATGACGGGCAGTGTTGGGGTAGTTACTCAGAAAAAGTAACTAGTTACTTCTGAAAATTGTAACTAGATTACTTTACTAGTTACTGCATTTGAAAAGTAACTTCACTACTAGTTACTTTACTTTCCATTTTTTTTAAGCAAATGTCCAAATTAACCGCAAAGATACCTGGACAAACATCATGGCCCTTTCATCACTTTATTTTCAATGTTCAATAAAGGGCATCTCTTAGCCTTTCCACACAGTGTATTGTAATTGTAAACATGTAAAACAAAATGGCATATAAAACTCAGCCATTAACTTGAACGAACATTAACCCTGTTCACACTGTCTGACCAAAGAAATATGCCTCGACGTGCTTATTTTCATATTTAAGTTTTTGCCTCACTTTAAAATCCACAAACAACAGGATACAAGAGGCTGTGTATGGTGGGGACATTCAGGTCAAACAGCATAACACATTGAAAACAGGCTTTTGGAAACATGAGACCCCACTAAACCAAATGGGGGCCGACTCCTAAGAACAAAACCAGCTTGTTATAGGAATCATTGTAGTGGTTTAAGAAAAATAGAAAAATTAATGGCACTTTTTCCCATAAAATAGAAACAGAAAATGCAATTAAATAAACAGAACATCTACTTCATCATTGCCTAAATAAACAGAAAGTCACTATATCCTATGAAGTTTATCATTTTTCTCTACTCTTCAAAATAGCGATTGTATCGCATGAGTGAAAGTCTCTTGAATCTTTTATCCGACAGCCTGTTCCTCCTTGGGGTCACAACAATACTGCCCAGGCTGAAAGCCTTTCCACAGTGTTGTAACTTGTTTTATTACATGATTTAATCTTATTGTGAAGAGCATGTAAACAGGAAGTGCTTTTACTTTGAAGGCATAAAGTACAGTGATACGTGCTTGTTGACGCTAACTAATGTTGATGTTACGTGTGGAAAATATATACATGTCGGGTGCAAGAGCGCGTTCTCAATGCTTTAACAGTTGTAATACTGCAGTTCACCAGTAGAGGGAGTCCGTTCATACCTGGGCCCTGTTTCTCGTACCTGGCTTACTGAGTTAGCGGGCTAATTGTCAGGATAAGATGACGTAGGTCAGGCTTTCTCGGTTTTCACTGCTTCAATTGATTGAATTTCTGATTATGAATAATGCATACATACTGATCCGCCCATGCACATATTCAAACTCATATACACATATATAGTACATGATTCATACGTGCATACAGTACGTATATCCTCATAAGTATATATTTATTCGTAAATATAATCTGATTGATCTGGGTGATGAAGCACTTCAAATTAGCCGATACATTTTCTCAACACTGACGCATTTTAAAGCTGCGTTCACGGCAACAACGTTGCAAAAACGTTGGAATATTCGCAACGCGTTTGCTGTGAATGTCTACGGTATTGACTTCCTCACATGCCTTCATGATCATCTCCTGCTTCTCAGTAGAGAGATAAAAGAGGTTACTCTGAGTTTATTTGCCATTGTACTGTTAGAACATCGTGGTGTCAGTGCTCCATTATTATCCCTTCTGAAGAGGAGCGGGCGCGCGCATTTATTTTTCTTCTTCACTCAGTCAGAACAGCGGCTTGGTCACGTGACACAAGAACAACGCGTCACGTCGCCCTGGGTTTCGACGTGCTTATTTTCATATTTAAGTTTTTTTTTTTTTTTTACAATTATCCTACAATTGTGTATTCCGTCTTCTAATATAGCTTACTGACGCAACTAATAACAACATGAACCAATAATGATAGAAAAAGGAGACGATAAATATGACATTGTGCACCTATATTCATGGCTAACTCGATGGTGTAGTGGTTCAAACTCGTACCGCTTGAACAACTACACTTCCGCACACCTGAGAGACCGGGGTTCGCAACCCTCGCAGTGTGGGAGATTGCACTATCTCGGGTTAGGTGGGTTTCCTGATCCAGCATCAGTTTCCTCCCACAAAATGGACCTATAGACAACCAATTGGGGTTGGAAGTTCAGTAATTGTCACCAAGGGGGTTCCTACACATACATGTATTATCGTGGTGCACCTGATGCATGATATGATGATGCCTGATCCCCCCCCAAGGAAAGGCAGTTACAAAAAAAGTTTTATTTTTTTTTTTTTAAATGTTTTTTTATATATATTAAAAATATTAAACAAAAAAAAATAAAATATATATATATATAAAAGTTAAAGGTAAATTAAAATATATGTATTAAAAATATATACATATAAAAAAATATATAATATATACACATATTATGTGTATTAATGTCTTAATGTATAATACTTCTTATCTTTATACAGATGAGCTTGTTTGCTCACATTGTTTTCTGAGATTTCTCTTGTTTCTCTGTAACATATACATTTTAATTCACATTAATTCCCTGTAGTATTTATTCTTATTTTTGTACTTAAATATTAAGGTAAAGTTTAGGCAAGATAAAATCAGGATTTTAGAAGTACTGGCGACTCATCACACTCAGGGCCCTATTTCTCGTACCTGGCTGACTGTATGTTTGTCTTGTCTTCATGACGTCACTGCTCTCAATCAAATAATGCATTGACCCTGAATGATCACTCATCCACGTCTTTGTATTCATTAAACATAACATCTTTGTTACTGAGCTTCAGAGATGCTGGTAGGTGGAGTTTGTTACTTGTTAACAGATATTCATCAAATCAAATTGAGGCCGGAATGGGAGATTTTATGATTAATTGCATCTTTGCTGAGTCCTAATGACGGTACAATAAAAAGGTATTTGAGTATGTTGAAAAGAATCGCATTATGTTGAAAAATGTATAGTTTTGCATGTCAGTATAGTACTTCATTAAAAAATGCCATTAAAATAGGCATATATATATATATATATATATATATATATGTCAAAGTCAAAATGTCATAGTATACCATTTATTTATAATTTAGAGAATTTCTTTTCCATACACCTTCAACTTTATGGGAACATTTCCAAGGAACAGGATTTATTAATAGCGGTAAGCGTTTACAAAAACTTACGCAAACCCGATATAGATTCTCTTCTGTTGTCACATAGTGACACTCAGAGTAATGCACTCCTCTCCCGTGTATTTACACATTTAAAAAAAAAAAAAAAAACTGATAAGCCACGTGAATGGCATCCCCTCTAAGAAAATACAAGTATTCCCATTAAACACACAGGAAGCCATCTTCGGATGGTTTGGTGCAGTGTCTTCATCCTCAGTGACGTTGCCAGACATCTTCATCGTGTCGATTGGAAAAGAAGTCGCTGGTGCTCGGGGGAAAAAACAACAAAGAACGCAACATGGACATTCAGCCTCGTGGTTTTGTAAGTGCATAATACATTTCAGCCTGCAGACCATCCAGACACAATGCTTTGTTTTCTGCTATTAAGGACATTTTTCCCCAAAAGCCAGCCGCGTGCAAAGCTGCAGGACTGGGAGAAAGAAAGCACAGCTGATGGTGAAACCTGGTCTCTGTTCAGCCCCCAAGAAGAACTTCACCCGGAAGCAGGGGAACAAAACGGCCGAGGCCATGTTCACTGGTCGTCACGGCGACTGGGTGTGTGT
Source organism: Taurulus bubalis (assembly GCF_910589615.1). NCBI lineage: Eukaryota > Metazoa > Chordata > Actinopteri > Perciformes > Cottidae > Taurulus > Taurulus bubalis. Next base: position 45,099,011 of record NC_136589.1, on the reverse strand, counting down.
GGCTGTAGTCAGTACGCCTGTGAAACGATGGTCTGGCAGCGCGGGCACAGGCAGTCCGCCGAGTCGGCGGTGTAGCGGCGGCACCGCGGGCACCTGGCGGCAGAGGTGGGCACCGCCGCTATGCTGTAGGCGCTGTCCTCTCGTATGACCCCACCTGACCAGAGAGAGACAACATGTGTATGATCACACAACTTAAATATAACGAGAAGCCGTTTCAAACAATGGGAACTAAAATGACCACCTCGTGGTCGCTAACCTCCATCAACCAGTCGAGTAACAGTTTACATCCACATCTGTACAAAAAATATCATTTCCATCATAAAAAAAAAAAAAAAAATCCTATTAAGACATTCGTGCGAGTTTATCATAATTAGCTTATCAATTCTTCAGTTCTGGCCCAGAATGTGGTTTGTGAGGTCGCAGTGACCTTTGAGCTCCAAAACCTCGAGTCCCAGGTGGATGTTTGAGCCAAATCTGAAGAGATTCACTCAAGACATTCCTGAGATATGGTGTTAACGAGATATACTCAAGGTCACAGTGACCTTGACCTTTGACCATCCAAAACCCAATCAGGTCATCCTCAAGTCCAGGGGGACGTTTGTACCAAATCTGAAGGAGATGTACCGTTCTCGAGACGCGTAGTGTTACACAAGTGTAATAACACAAGTGATAATAACGGCGCTGTGAGAAAGGTCTCTTCAGACATGGCACAAACTCTACTTGATTCCTCTCTGCAGCCGTCTCTGGACTAGCTCAGCGCTGCCGTTCCTCACCCTCCAGGTTGATGAGGAAGCTGCCGTGGCTCAGCGGGGCCTCTGGAGGAAGGTCTCTGGGGAGAGCGCTGCTCAGGTTGACCCGCGCCGCCGTCATCAGCTCGGCCAGCTGGGAGGAGGTGGAGGTGGCGTCCTCTTGCAGGGACTGGGAGTGGAGAGGAGGAAGGTTATGAGATGGACAATATAGAAAGAAAAATTTGCAACATGTGTGTAGCATATTTTATGTTGTCATCTAATCATGATGGATCGATAGTATTGTAAACCTTTTTAGGATGTTATGTCACTTCATATAATATATTATCATCATCATGTGTGCATGACTCTAGCACCCTGTAAGTGACGACACAGTGATGTGTGGAGTTTCTCAAGGCTTGCCGAAAATGTTTAGAGAAAATAGTTAAAGAACTGGAAGCCATCACTATACTTTAAATATTGGCCCATTGCCTCCGCATTTGATTTACCTCAATGAGCTCAAACAGCAAACCGGGTTCGATGGCGATGGTGAGGTCGTACTGAGCTGCATTTTTTCCCGGGATGGAAGACAGGAAGGAGTCCCTGATGGCACAGGCCCCCTCCACTGCCTCCTCCAATCCTGGGCGCCGCCACACCGAGCTGCTTTTTATCCAGCCGCTCTTAAATAGAGTCTCCCCTTCTGCAAGAGGACACAACACGTGTTCAGAGGCGGCGCGGTTGCACAGGCGTAAGAGCACAGGCCGGCTGCCGCGTACCGTCGTGTCCTGGAGCGTGCAGGTACACCTCTTCAGCGAGATGTGGCAGGATTGGAGCTATGGATCTGGTCACCCCGTCCAGAATTTCCTCCAAAACGGTCTGGCATGATCTTCTGCCCAGCGAGTCCTCTGGATCACAGTACAACCTGATCAAAAGAGGCAAAATTAAAAAAGGACCAGACAACGAAAGACAAAGAGATACGAGAGTTTAGAAAGATACGTAATGAGCCCCACTCCAAAAATAAAAATGGTGCTCTGATGCCATCGAAAACAAAAATGCCTGCGTCAAAAACTGCTGTGAAATTAAATAGTAATATTATTTTCCACTTTCACGGACTTCTTTTATACAACATCAACCAAATACGCATTCATTTTCAGAATTGTAACCCTTTAAATGTTTGTTTTTGCCAAAAGGATAGAAAAATGAAGAAAGCCCAAATTGTCTCTGAGGAGGCCATGGGGGTTGGAAGAATACAAGCACGGCTTTTCTTTTGTGGCCTTCACCTGTCTTTGATGATGCTGAAATAGAAGCTGGAGAGGTCTCTGGTGATGAAGGCTTGGAGGACACGGATGGCCCTGCCGGCATCAAACTCACTGTAGGCGTCTGTCACCTGCGCACACACACACACACACACACACACACACGCACACACACACACACACACGCACACACGCACACGTCAGCGGCTCATACCGTTGTGGCCGAGAGGAACCCGTCGTGCAGCTAGACACACCTTGATGCTGTACTCGCGGAGCTGGTGCAGCATGTACTGATCGATGTAGTGCATCTCTTTGGGGTCCACGGCCCGCACACGTGGGTCGAAGCCCTGCAGGTTGCCGAGCAGGAACTTCAGGGTGTTCCTCAGCTGAGAAGATAAAAACGGGCACACGGAGTGTGAAAGAGCTGGAACAAGAAAACGGGCCACTTTGCGCCGTGTCCTCGCGGCTCTGGTACCTTGCCGATACTGTCTCTGGCCGAGTTGAGCGCCGTGGGTCCGATCTGAACCTCGGAGAAGACGTTGGACTCCGCCACCCACCAACGCAGCACGTCCGCCCCGTAGGCCGGCACACTGGGGTCCTGAAGAGGGAACAGTCACTTCACGATCACAGAACGCTGTTCTTTTCTTCGTGAGAATAAATCCAAACCTATTTATATAGCAGGACAGTTTCTCAGAGCATCTCTCCCCTGACCTACCTTCCCTCCATTAATAACTACATCGGGGTCCACAACGTTGCCCAGAGACTTGGACATCTTCTCTCCTTTTTCAGTGACAGCGAAGCCATGGACCACCAGAGACCTGCACACATGTGCAAACATCAGCAAAAATAGGATATTGTATTTATTACTCTTAAGTTTAATCAAAATATATGCAGTATTTTTAGCGGTTTAGTATCCTTTTTTGTGTGTTATCTGTGTCATCAATTGTTGCCTAAAGAGTAACGCCACCAATTTATGAACATCAAGTTCGGGTTCATTACTGTGAAAGCCGTCGTATAATGGCTTCTGTGGCTCCGAAGGAGATTTCTAAAGGTTGATGATGTCATTGGAATTATCGGTGCATAGGCTTGAGACTTCAAATATTCACCAGAAGGGCTACATTGCTCAGGGAAGGCGTGGGGTTTGAAAGAGGTGGGCGTCTAGGAATGAAATGGTGGATTGTACGAGTCACTATCAGTTACACCAATGACCAATCACCACCTTCTTGTAGGTTTGTAGAAGCAATGTCTACCAGACAGCATTTTAGACATGTGTATCCACTATGTTGCAATACTCCTATGGAAGTTGCAATTCAATGTATCTGGGACACACTGGGACAATGTACAGTGGCACGCGGGGCACTCACTTGTAAGGGGCCTTGTTCCTGACGGCTACACTGGTGAGCAGCGAGGACTGAAACCAGCCTCCGAGCTGGTCCTTCCCTTCCACATATGCGTCTGCCCTGGAGTCGGGCTCTGGAGGGTTAGGGTCGCAGAGAAAAGAGGCGCGAGTCAGTTATTTCTACAGTCACACAGATTCCATAAAGGAAACAGTTAGTGCACGTGAAGACCGGCCCAGAGGAGAGAAACGTCTGGAGAAGACAAGAGAGACCAGCCAGTGTTAGTGTGGGACATCCAATGTAGCATGTGTGCACTCAAAAGGTGACCATAGCTGAAGACTCCATAAGCATGCCTTGTCCAAACAGCCCAAAATAGCCAAAGAGAGGAGAGAGTGTGTCCACGTTTTGGTGTGCATTAACACATTCACACGTGCTGTGAGGAGCATTAATCAATATGCTGAATTGGACTGAAGGACTTCCAGTATTTGGGCGCAGGAGAGGGAAGATGAGACCTGGGGGACATTTGCAAGGGACGAATAAACCGAGACGGAGAGGGACAAAGACACAGCTGCAGGCAGAGGCCTATGTGCAGGATGGTGATCAGACAACCTGCGGCCAGAGGTTTGCGCAGCTGAGCGGGGAGCCAGCTGAGACGCGACTCGGGCTCCTCAGAGTCTCCCTCCATCTCCTCTGGGAAATGACAACACAAAAGCAAACGGCGACTTTGAACGGCTTCCCCTTACCAAGTGATTTGGTCTTGGATTCATTTTCACAAGCATTATGAGAGAATGGGTTATGGTCAGCGAGGCGCGACACATAATTAGTTGCCATCCATAAAGTCACGCCCACAGAAGCCCTGAGAGGCAAGTGGCAAGAACTAAATATTGTGGTGATCCATTTTCTCAGTGGGATGGGAATAGTTGTATCTTTTATCTAATAGTTTATGACTTAAGAGGGTTTTGGCAGGATAATCTCAGGAGCTACTTTTTTATTTTACACTGTTCTAACAGATGAAAACAAAAGGTTTTGACAGGCGTGTTTGTCGTTGTTGTAATACTCATTTACGCCACACGAGGCTGTTCCAAATAGGACTAAAAGCATTCCCGTTTCCTCCCAGGTGAGTTCACATTTACATACCGTGCTAACATACAACATATCTCGTGTTTACCTTTTGTGACATATGAAACTCCCCTGGAAGAAAACAGGAATGCTTTTAGTCCTACATAGAACACAGGGCAGTGGCGCACATCGCCCCCTGTGGCCGAAAGGCGCATTACAACAACAAACACTTTCACCTGCAGACCAACGACTGGAGAGTTGATTAAAGGCATTTGGAAAGCTGGCAGTCATTGAAGTCATTGTTCTGAGAACAACCCTGATGAGTTGAGGAGCAACATCCTCAATATCTATGGACAATATCAAATAAAAGAAAGTAAAACTTGAATCATTAGATTTGACTATTTCTCTGTGTTCTTGGTACCTTCTAGCACAGCGGCCCATGAAGCTCCGCTGTCAAACCAGATGTCCAAGACGTCTTCTCCACGAACGTAGTCCGTCACTGGACCAGCTTTACTCTGAGAAGGACACGCGATAGAGAAAATGCTGATTAGTCAGTTGGCCCACAGAAAGCAGGCGACAATATTAATAATCATATTCAAAGCTAGGTTAAGAACATCTGGAACTCAAACTCCAGCATCTGACAAAAATATCTGTGTTTAGCTGTGACTTATTGTTCCTGCTGGGAAGGTAGAGTTCAGTGGAAGATCTGAGGCGTTCACCAACACAATGAGCCAGAGGAAAAGAAGCCAGTTGGACTGTGTTACTCTAATAGGTTGATGTTTTTAAAACATTTGTAATGCATTTTTCTGAGCTCTGGTTATCTTATTTTTGCCTTTCTTTAAAGTAAGCTGTGTCCACTTTTGACAAAAAGAGGCATTAATAACTATAATATTCATCATACGGGGGGGATTATCTCTTACCATGGCTGATATCATGTGATGCGTCACTCTCCTATTCTCTTTATCTCACAGACACACTGACAAACATGCAGCACACTCACGTTCTTGAGCACTTTTTCTGGCAGCAAAGTTTCAATAGGAAGCTCCCACCAACAGTCACTGCCCTTTTCTTTGAAGAGCTCTGCTAGATGGGACACGGTGTGTCTGCAGAGACAGGAAGGAGGTTAATAATAATACAACACATTTACAAAAGGGCTTTACATGGTTGAGCCAGAAACAAAAAAAATGTCAGGAATAAATAAATAAAATAAAATCAGACAACTACAGACCCCAAAAAAGACAAGATCCAAACAAGCCTACTTGTTGATGAGAGCCTCTCCCGTCTCTCTGTGGTAGAAGACTGGGATCGGGACGCCCCAGCTTCGTTGTCTGGAGATGCACCAGTACGTCCGTCTGTCCAGCATAGTCAGCAGGCTGCCCCTTGCCGACTCTGGCAAAACACGCACCTTCTGCAGTGCCTCCTACACACGCACATGCACATTTATTTTTTGCAGCTAATACAAACTCAATACAAACTAAAAATATGTCTCCCAGCTTTACCTTGGCCTTGTCTTTAAGCGACGCCGTGTTGATAAACCACTGTTCACTGGGCCTGATGACGACGGGCTGCTTGGTCCTCCAGTCGTACGGGTAGCTGTGGACGCACTGCTCCTCCTTCACCAGAGCGCCGCTCTCCGCCAGCATTGAGATCACTAGCGCACAAAACACGAAGCACAGAAAGAGATGTGAAAACAAAACCACGCATGCACTCGCCCACCCACACCACACATGGGCTAACTAAGTGTGTCCCCCTTCTGTACCTTTGTCAGTGCCTTCTGTCATCACAGACAGATTCTGTAGCTCAGGGCCGGCCAGGTCCGTGAACTTGCCGTCCTCGTCCACCATGCACTCCTGTGGCGGAAGAAAAGCACACATAGTTACATAGAGACGCTTTGCTTCCTTGTCCAGATAAATGACTGAAACAATGAATGAACTATCAAAATTGTCGCAGTCACAGAACGTACCACAGACAGTTTAAACTGTGACGCCACACTGTAGTCCTCCATGCCGTGAGCTGGCGCCGTGTGGACCAATCCCGTTCCTTTCGCCATAGTCACGTGATTGGCTGGCAATAGCGGCACTTCCTTGTCAGGAATTGTGGGATGTTTGCAGATCCCGCCCTCAAGTTGGGAGCCTTGCAACAGAGGGACAGGAGGACATCAGGGTGGTTATGTTTGGAACTGACGCGAAGCATGAGTGCGTGTGTGTGAGTGTGAGTGTGTGTGTGTGAGTGTGTGTTCACTACCTGTGAAGGTGCCTACACTCTCCAGCTCTGTGGCCAGCAGTGCTGCCACGCTGGCTGTGCGCTCAGTGGCCACCAACAGCAGCTGAGAGTTGTCCGCCCTCTTCACCACAGAGTACCTGCAAACAACGGGGACCGCTGAGTCACGTTAAGGTTTGAAAAGTTAAAAATGTCTAACACCTAAACTCCAGCACCGGTCAGAAATCCAGCATTGGTTTGACTCTACCGAGCAATCACTGTTCTGTCCCTCCACCATGTCTCTGCTCCTGGGAATCCTCAATACAGATGTGCGTTGGGTCAGAAAACACAGGGTTGATGGGAAATGTGGTTTCAGGGACACCACTGATGTAAGAAATGGCATACAAGTAATTATAAAATACTAAAGATGGCCAAACATCTGGGTTGAGATGATTTAGTCCATTAATCAATTAGTCCTACGGCATGAAATTGACGTGCAAATTCAGATAATTGAGTTCAAGAATGTTTTTCAAAGCAATTTCCCTAAAAATCTTTAATTTCAGCCTCTGAAATGTGAATATTTGCCGGTTTTCTTGGTGTTGTGAGATAACAAACGGACTATAATTGAGTTTTAGACGGCTAGCCGCTGTATAACATTCACAGTGTGCTGCTGCTACTCACTGGGCGTTGGGCATGTAGCAGACGGCTTGGTTGGCGGGAATGGTCCAGGGCTGTGTGGTCCACACCAACACAGAGACAACACTCTCTAATCCTGCTGACACACACACACACACACACACACACACACACACACACACACACACACACACACACACACACACACACATACACACACACATACACACACACACACACAGATTTCCATGACTTTTCCATGACTTTTAACCAAACATTTAGTGAAATCTGGGTGTAAACAGTAAAAAGTGAGAGAATGTAGTATTTAAACTAACAATGAGAATACAAAGCATACAGTAAACCTTAAATGACACAAATGAATGAGAGACAATAGTTTGATTAAAAGAATAAACATTTATATAGATGCCTGTATGTATGCCTGCTTATGTTCTGAGCGTCTTTCTTTTAAAAGAATATTAATTATTTCAAACTCAGCGTAAATGAACTTTTAGGATTATTATTATTTAATTCCATGACTTTTCCAGGTTTTACATGACCGTAAGAACCCTGTACACTTGTGACCGTGTGTGTGTGTGTGTGTGTGTGTGTGTGTGTGTGTGTGTGTCTTACCCTCTGAAGCCATCTCAGGTGGCAGTGTGCTCAGGGGGAATGTGGTGTAGATGGCTCTGCTCACGTGCTCAGGGTTGTACTCCAACTCGGCCTCTGCTAGGGCCGTTCTACAGGAGACAGAGACCGGATCGAAGCGGACCACAGTGGCCAAGATTCTAAATACTGAGGCCGCTAGGCAGCGACCTCTGCGTCAGCAAACCGACTCACCTGGATGAAGGGGACCAGAAGACTGGCTTGTAGTCCTGGTAGATGAACCCCTGAAAACCACAAAGAAGAAAAATCAATATTAGGCTCTCTGGAGAAGAATACTGTGCAGTAATCCCCTATTATTATAATAACTAGTATGGTACTAGTTAGGTTATTGAGTCTTTTCACGATGCCATGCGAGTGCTTGCAGAGTTGCACACCTTGCCATGCATCCCTTGGAAGACTTTCAGCTGAGCGGCCTCGTAGGCCCCGTCATACGTGTAGTAGCACTGATCCCAGTCCGCCATCAACCCCCAGCGCTGGAAGGCCGCCTTCTGGCGAGCTATGGCGCCCTCCGCGAACTGCCGCGCTGCATGGGAGGAAAACATTACAGCAGCTGCGAAAAAAGAAGAAAAAAAAACAAACAGCGGTCTCGTCCGTCCAGCTGTCTCTACCTTTCTGTCTGATCTCCAGGGGGCTGAGGCCGCTGGTCCCCAACTCCCCCAGGGCCTTCAGCTCGATGGGCAGGCCGTGGCAGTCCCACCCGGGGATGTAGTGGACCTGCCGCCCCCGCAGCATCTCAAAGCGGTTTCGGATATCCTTCAGGATCTGGACCAAGTGAGACATGTTTGTTTGTTTCGGCACCCAGGAAGCTTAGAGCTCTTACAACAACAACAACAACAACAACGACAACGACTTAATGGTGTTGACGACTGTCAAAAGGTTGTCACCATAACAGAAGGGAATATCTGAAAGGTGACAAAGTGGCGGCTAACGGATCACCTTGTTGAGTGCATGTCCTACATGTGGGTCTCCGTTGGCATACGGGGGTCCATCGTGGAGGCAGAACTCCTTCTTGGCCTTCCTCTCTCTTTGCCAGGAGTACAAGTCTGCAAAGCCACACTCCTGCAGAAAGTGGCGAGAATTCATATTTTTCATGTGACAAAAAGCAATGCGTCATTGCTATCGAGCTCCCGGTAGCAGTGTTTGACCAGTGAGAGACTGTGAGACAGTTATCGAAGTATGGAGGGCGATAAGTCACTTATTATGCGACACCTAGCCATGTCGATATGAAGAATAAACCCCTAGAGTTGTAGCTCGTCCTACCTGCTGGATCTGGACTTCTCGGTCCAACAGCTTCTGTCCAGTCAGCCTCATCGGGAACTCGGACCGGGGGAGGAGCACCGTGTCTCGGTACAGCCCCTGAGCAGAGCCTGCCTCTGCGGGCTGCGCGCTGGCTTCGCCTGGACTTACTCCATGACAGCGGCTGGAGCTGAAGGAGAGAGCCCGGTGGAGGAGGCCGCCTCCCCGGTGTGACCTCCGTCCCCATCTCGCGAGCGTCTGGCTTACTGCCGAAACCCGGCACAGCAGCATGAAGTGGCTCCGTGGACAAGGAAAGACACACAAAAAGTGAAGACCGTTTGCTTGTTTCTGAGTTGTAACACTGAGGAGTTTTCGCGGTGTTACATTCCGCCCTTTGCGCAATGCTTTGTTTCTTCCGGAACAACTTGAAGCGAGGACAACTACGGGAACTGCGTTGGGTCAAACTTTAAATCAGGTCGCATTTAAAACTAGTGTGGTGCAAGCGGTTGCTGGAGGACGATTTTGATCCACCATCGAGGGAAACGATAGTTATTAGATTGAATTGTGATTTAACAGCGTTCTTCTCTTAGATTATACACCAAAAGGGATATTCTGGGAAATAACAACAGAGTTGTCTGTTTGAGGGGTTTTATTTTGAAAATTATATTTATTTTTACCAGAAGTGCACGTATTTATTGTGTAAAGCTTGACAGTGCTTGAGAATCAGCGCTACAACTCCACAGCCTTTAATTGGAAACATACACACATTCTCACTATTTCAAATTAATAATAATAATAATAAATATAATACAAATAATAATAATCTTCATTCATAATATACACTTCAAGTTTGAGACTTTAACCCAGCGGTCACACTATGGTTCTTCAACTCCATACTTCTCAACCAGAAAATTAACAATATTATAACAAGTATGAATACAGATTATTATTAAAACGATGACAATAATTCATATAGATACTATTGGTCTTGTAGTTCGTATTGATTGTATCAGATCTCAGAACATACATGTGGGGGGTGGACAGAATATTAGTAACACAGAATAGTATCATCAAAGGAGCTGCAGTGTGTGGTTCGGTTGTTTTATTTTGAAGGTTTCCCCCGGAATGGTCCTCGTGCCACTGCGTCTGCCTTGACGAAGGTGGCGCGGACTTCTGTCTCCCGTTTAGAGTAATGTGTTCAGCTTTAGCATGCAGTGGACATAATGACTAACTACAACTCCACAGTTCTGAATAAAATACATGTTACTGTGGTGGAATTAAAGTCGTTTACGTGCGCTTGACGTGATATCAATATATTTCCGACAGCACCTGAATGCAACACGACATCGTCTATGCAGCAGGTGGCATAGAGTGGCTGATGATGTCAGTGGGGGGTATATAACGCTCGCGGCTGCATCTCCCCTGTCATTCATCCGACTCCCCGACTAACCGAGAGTACCCGAGCCGAGCGCAGCAGCGAGCCCAGACTTCCACCTCTCTCCCCGCCAACATGAATAAGATGTGTCTCGCTTACCTCGGAGCTCTCCTGCTGGCTCTCCATCTCATCTCATCACAGGTTCGTCGTGTTTTAGTGTCTCCCTCACTTCGGCTCTCACTTGAGCGGGACGTTGACCGTACGTATTTGTATAGGAAAAGTAACTTTAATTGTATCCTCTGGGACCCAAGAATTTGCTGTCCAATTAGACTTATTTTATTTGAGGAATAAGTGTAATTGGTTGATTTGTGAACTGTTAAACTTCGATACGCATTGTGCCAACGTTTTGCTTAAGTTTGAACCCCGCTTTAGAGTATTCAAATGATTTGGACATTTACTTTTCAAACCGGCTGAAATGGTTGCATCTTGGTCAACTCGTTTGCGTCCTTGGTCATGTTTACGCATGCGTACAAGGGACTCTTCTTCTGTTCATGTATAAAGAACCGATGATGATGGTCTTGTGCGTTGCAGGTGGTCCAGGCCCAGTCCAGCAGCGCCACAGACTCCCCCAACACTACTACGGCCGGCACCATGAACATGACCGTGACCATTGCCATGACCACCGCGAGCGGCTGCGGGACGGCCGACGCCTTCACGCTGCTGCTGCCGCTGGCGGCTGCGGCCTCCCTACTCCTCGGCTGGTCCTAATGACCGGACTGATGTTGGCACTGCTGGACTGGGCACGCGACGTTACTCCCCAAAGCTCAAAATGTTCTCCTTCAACACAATTTGGAGCTCACTATTTTATTTTTCTCCCCTCCCCCTTTTTTGGGTGGGAATTTGTTTTGACGCGGCGTGCACTTCCAGCGCTCTGTCTTCGTTTTACCTTTTTTACGCACGAGCACCGCGGGGACGCTCTCTGCAGGGACTGTATGAAGATGCCCCTTGTCCGGGAAACCGCCGGCCTCTTTAGTCCGGTGTGTGAGATGACGTCGGTGGCACTGCGCGCTTTAAATGTAATAAAACCCGCATTCTGATACTTGATTCCAGGCTCCAAAGGCCTAAAGTGATTGTAAACAAGTTTAGAAAAGTTACAATTATGGCACTGTGGTGTAAATGTGATTTTTAGCTCTTGAATTTTTTGTAAATCCAATAAAATCTTTCAATTATAAGTGACTACATGGGCTCTTTAATTGTCTCTTTTGCTTTCTCAATGCTGACGCACTACTGGGGGAAGTTTGGAAACTAAATTTCTCACCTATCAGAGTAGTTTCCTGCTGTCTGCAGCAAGTCTTGCAGCCATTTCGCACTTAATGTATTCTTGGCTTTGTAAGGCCTGATGGCATAGTATCAAGTTTTAATCTTAAAACT